>NW_017619627.1:2140000-2695736 GCF_001879475.1 Ipomoea nil | reverse complement strand
AAATACTTCCAATTACTTAAACAATAACTCATAACATACTCAACAGAAGGTTCTATATGCTTGCAACCTAATTATCAAATACGAATGCTTTCTTATGTACTCAACTTAACATAAATCTCATGCTTTCACAAATATTTCTAAACATGGCTCGTACCGATAGATAGAGAGGAACTTAACGTTAACAAGCAGACTCATGCTATTAAGTTGATCAATAAACAACAATACAATACCATACTTCTTTTCAAGCTTTTATGTTAAACATGCAAGTCATGAAAGCCATGCAATAAGATAATCATGATGCTTTAAGTATAAGTATATAGATAGATATACATATACACTCGCTCTTTTGTATCAAAGAATACTTGTTCTGTGGAGGTTTCTTGTTGAGTTACAATGATGACTCGCTTTTCTCTTCTTTCACTTGAGTCTTCTTGACTCGCTTTCTTTATTTCTTTCTTACTTTCTTTACTCGTGGGCGAGGTAGGAACTTCACCACAATGTGAACGGACCTATCTGGGCTCGGCATCTAGCCGACCCAATACTCGTCTCGCCCACAGAACCACTCTCTTGGTTCTTTTCTCAAACTCTGTAGAATCAGGTATCGTACTTGTCAGTGTGCACACTCCCTGACCGGGATTCCAAGCCCGGCGGGTAATATCCAACCTAGTAACTCAGGAATATCGACCTCGTTACTTCATATCGGATCGCAATGTCCGTTTCTTTCTCAACTTTCTATCTTTTTCTTTTCTTCCGAAAGGACATAGTCCTAACGGGCCTCCCAAACCTCAAACTTCTCACAATACTTATATATAGATATATCTCATGCAATTCTTTCTCATGCAACAATTTAACTTATGCAAGCTCATGCAAATAGTTTCTCAACAACTTCTCTTTTCTCACAAATTGGAAATCATATATCATGCAGACTTTTCATTGCAACTAGATAATGATTTTTCAAAATAGATATAGATTTTTTGATAGAAAACTTAAGCTTATTAAAGCCAATGATGCACTGTAAACCATGAAATTAGTCATGCTCTTTTACTGTAAAATAATCTCAATTTCTCTTTCACTGTGGATCAAGGAATAAGGTACTATTTCATGCTTATACTCAACACTTAGCAAAACTTCTTAGCAAGTAATGATCATGCTCTTTAAGCTCAAAATATACTTCAAATTCTAGCAAATGCTCTTTACTGTAACTAGGAAAATCATGTACAAGACTTATCCAAATTCTCACAATCTTTGCAAAGCTTCTCAATAAATAACAATAAATACTTAGACATGTTTTTCAATCAAATGATAATCATGCTTCTTTGCTCAAATAACTAAGCTCAAATACTTCTATTTTTCCTTCACTGTAAACCAATTATAGAACACAACAGAACAATTCTCAACACACTTCTACTGTAAAACAAGCATTTCAACTCAAAATTCAACGAAACTAACTTCTACTAGTGCGTTGTAACGAACTCGAGTGTCCGAGCCTCAAGAGTCCACGAGTCCCGGTCAGAACGGCACGTAGCTGAGCTACAGAGGGCCCAACCAGAAACTCTTTTTGGCTTGGTGGCGGGGCTTGGGAAGCCCCGCCACTTGGCTCCGGTAAGCGACGGATCATACCATGATCTGTCCCCTGGAGCCGTTGCTCCACGGTGCTAGCCGACGGACCTCCTCGAGGTTCGATGGCTAGTACCGTGAGGCTATCTGGTGCACCAGACAGTGTGCACCAGAGCCCTTCTCTATATTTCCAGTGAAAAACAACACACCCGAAACTTTACAAATCCATCATAGATCAACAATATCTCACAAATAACTCAACCACAATAATAATCTAACACTTCTAAGCATTTGCACCTCAAACTATGCATTTAGAGAGTCAAATAAGTAGTTGGGAGTCCATGGGTTATACATTATATAGATCAAAAGTTCTTAAGTTAAACATTTCTAAAGATACATAGTATTTCCCAAATATAAGGTGTTAATAACTAAGTAGTTTTTAGGGAAATGATAGAATAAACTTCAAATATCTATATGATCAAATATATACCTCATACATAGTTATGTATAACATTTCTCAAAACATATAACTACATTCTAGAAATATTTTTCTTGGCAAGTCATAGCTTTTGGTAGTTTAAACCCTTCTCAACATATTTATGATTTTCTATAAAAAAATACTTTTAAATATAAATAACACTTCAAGCCCAAATAATATTTTATATAATTCAAGAAAATTTTGTAAATGTTGAAGTTGCTCAAGTGGAAGAGACTCTAAATATTGATCAAGAGATTAAGGGAATTGATCCCAGACCCTAACACCATATATGTTATCAGCTATAGGAATTGATCCCAGGCCCATTTTTTATAGTTAGGGTTTTGGGTTAGAATTGTAAAATAAAATTTTAGGGTTCACCTTGCATCATGGACCATAGTCTAAAAAGATGATTTTGAATAACTTGGAGTCAAAAATAGATTTTCTAAAAGATAGTTCTAATTAAAACATTTGGTTTAGGTTTCACAGGTTCCTTTCTGGTTTCACTCAGATTGATTTTTGGATCAAAACTTGGTACATAAATGTACCCGAAATCTAGGATTTTCGAAATAGGATATTTCCGGTGTCGAATTTATTTAAAAACTCAATTTAAATTATTTAATTCAAACACCGTTTTCGAAATAAATTTTTTTGAAAGAGTGAAAATAGATATTTTGGAATTTATTGAATAGAATTTAGGAAAAGTATTTTTGGGTTGTCACACAAACGTTGAGTCGTAGTACGTTTTATCCTGGAAAACCTAGACTATAACGCTCCTAGCACTTGTGGGAGGTAGCAAATAAAGTTTTAAGGAAAGAGTGATTCGCTCGACTCATACTAACCACCTACACCAACCCGAGCTATATCCCTTCGTCCTTTCCTTCCCAATTTTTTCCATAAAATAATAATCTTTTTTTCGTAGGATTATTATTGGGTTTTATCAACATTTATCCAACAATCTTAAAACCTTATACCTTGTTTCCCGTTGGTTTTTGTCTCTAATTTCCTAGAAGAAATGGAGAGCCCTGTACTGCCTAATCAAGGGGAGGAAAATATTGTTGAGAACAACAGTGGTGGGAATGGCAACAACGTTGCAAATTCCTAGGCACCACTAGTGAACGTTGGTTCACAAGATGGTGGGAGCACCGAGGGTTATATTCCTACGATGCGGGTACCTACGTACCAAGTGGTTCGGTTGAAAGACCGGAAAAGTTCACCGGTATTGGATTGAACTTCAAGAGGAAACAAAATATGTTGTTCTACCTGGCAACTCTCGCTTGGCAAGGTTCTTGACCGATAAGGTTCAAGAGTTGAAGGAACAAGATGCCCAATCCGTGATGGCGGTTGGCTATTAGAAGGATTTGGACTTCCAATGCCGAAACTACATCTTGAACGGATTGTGTGATGCGTTATACGATGTATATCGCCAGATTTCCTGTGGGAAACCTTGTGTGACAATTCAAAATTTAATTTTATAAATTCAGTTTTAAAAAATTTCAAAATAGTCAATTTTCACTCTATCAAAATTTTTGTGACGAAAACGGTGTTGGAATTAATTATTTTGAGTTATAGTTTAAATAAATTCAACACCGGACTTATTTTAATTCTAAATCCTAAATTCTAGGTACATTACGTATCAAGTTTTTGATCCAAAAGTCAATCTGAGTGAAACCAGGAGAAATCTGAGAAACCTAAACTAAGTGGTTGTCTAGAAAGAATTTTTGGAAAATGTAGTTTGACTCCTGATGGATACCCCAAATCTGTCGCCTGGATGGAAGGTCAGACAAGGCAGCCAGACTTAGAGATGATTCACTACTTAGCAGGGGGAAGATCGCCAAGGACTTCCCAGCCCTGATATGAAGCGCCTTACGGTGGCTGCCGAGCGCTCCCAATCGGTCAACCCGCCATTAGGAAGCTTCCTTAATTAGTTCATACGGAAAAGGCAGTAAGTTGACAGCACGTCATCCCTTACGTCAGCCCTATTCCCCAATTAGGTTAGGCTTTACGTCAACCCTACTTACCATATGCGAACTCCGTATCTATGTATAAATATCCCCCCGGGATTATCATGTAGAGGGCTTTTCGTCGCACTTCGAGGGCTAAACCCTAGAGAAATAACACCGCATTATTCTCTCTCTATTGACTCATCTTTATTTTCATTATCTCATAAAAGATCTTTACTTTCTTTCGGTAGTGTTGGCCTACCGAGCAACCATTAGGGTTGTGCAAACCAACATTGGCGCCGTTTGTGGGATCGAAACTAAAGGTCCCGTTCTCAAACTTTACTGATGGCACGAACTAGACGAAGTAACCGTAACACCGGTCCCAACGCCGCCGTCCTGCCGGCCAATGGGCAGGTGACAGTTGTCGCGAATCCGTCAGAATTGCCTGCGGCAGCCACGCTCCCACTGGTGATCTAAGGGAGCAGCTAAATCGCCGCGCTTCGGAGAACAGTTGGCTGCACGTACCGCGCGTACTGTTGCGCCGACCCCTGCACCTTCGGTGTGAACTCGCCAGCACCTGCCGCTCAGACCCAAGCCAACTTCGCGGAGTTGATCGCGCAAGCCTTTGACGCGTACGTGCGCGGGCGAGGTCAGACACCCCTAGGCGAGGTTCAACAACCCGTACGATCGCTCCTGTAGAGAACCCCGGGCAGAGCTCGAGTGTTCAAAGCTAATACGAGGATGCGGTTAGGCAAAAACGCAAGCAGGAATTACCTTCTAAGAGACCCGGGAAGATAACGCTCACGAGGGGCGAGCAGCGGAGGATGGCGTACCCGTGTGAGAGCCCGCCGAATCATGGATCGACTAGGAGCTCCAGCCCCCCAGCCGATGGCACAGCCTGTCCACGAGGTCCGCACCCTGTTGCCTCTGCCTCCGCCCATCCAGTCGGGAGATAGGCCCAGGTGGTTAGTACGAACCCCCCGTCTTATTGCCGTACCACCGCACAAGCAATCATTCCAAGGAAGAGTGCGAGGGTTTCAAGGAAGAAATTAAGGCGCTCATCAAACATGGATGGCCGTTGCCCCCTAACCAGTGGCGTAGGCCAGGCTCAACCAAGCAGAAGGGGCGGCCGAGCAAGAGGGAGCGAGGATCGGGGACAAGGGTAAGCAACCCCATCGAGAGGAGGACGGAGATCGGAATTGGAGGCATAAGCTAGTGATAAACATGATTGTCGGTGGCCACGAAGGGGTGACTCTGCGAGAATCCGGAAGGCACGTGCCCGGCAGCTATACGTGGGCGCGATAGCCTTCCAGGAACCGGACCATAAGAAGATGTGCAGGGAGCAGATTGTCTTCATAGACGACGACCTGCCCAGAGGCCCACGCCGCATCGAGATGCCTTGGTTATCGCAATGGAAATCCAGGGGTCAGTTACCTGGCGGGTGTTGGTCGATACGGCAGTAGCGTCAACGTATTGTATTGGGAAGCCTTCCAAAAGTTCTCTATTAATTTGAATTTAATTTAAGTGGTGGACTGTTGTTTCAGGTGTTACAAAGCTGTTTTAAAACAGTTTTAAATGCCAAAGTAAATGCTATTTAATCCCAACACCACTATAAAAGAAGAGGTATAGCAACAACATTTGAAACAAGAAATCAAGGAATTCCACTTCGTTTTTCAGCTCCCAAAACTCTGCTTCTACTCCTCTCTTTAGCCGTTAGTTGTGTTCTAAACTTTGCTCTAGTTCGCCGGGTTCATTGTTTGGGTGCTCAAACAATTGAATCGTAGCACATTTTATCTTGGAAAACCTAGGCTACAACGCTCCTAACACTTGTGGGAGGTAGCTAATAAGGTTTTAAGGAAAGAGTGGTTCGTCGACTCATGCTAACCACCTACCCCAAACCCGAGCCACATTCCTTCACCCTTTCCTTCCCAGTTTTTCCATAAAATAATGATCCTTATTTTGTAGGATTATTATTGGATCTTCTCAACGTGATTTCCAACAAATTTCACCTAAATTTATAATTTCACAAATTACTTAATCTCATAATTTCACATCACAATTTATAGATATCCAAAATACACCACAAATCTCATAATAATTCACATAATTCCACAAATCACATAAATCCATAATAATCAATTTAAACACCAAAATCATACTATAACCAAAATTTAGCACATAAACACTTAACCAAAATGTCACTGTATACCAAAATATGCTAAAAAATCATACTATAACCAAAATTTAGCACATAAACACTTAGCCGTAATGTCACTGTATACCAAAATATGCTCATGCATATTGCATGCTTAGATTCAAACCTACAACCTTCTATGTATTAAAATGCGCTTAGACCACCAAGACACTACCACTCTTGTGCTGTATCTACTCAAATATTCTTCTTTATACAGTCCGGGAAAAAAAAAATCACCTTCATCATCAACAGCCATAATTATCATTTATCAACTTCACGCTAATGATTGGCGGGAAGAAACGAAGATCGCCGGTCACGAAGCTGCTTCGTTGGAGGAGATTCAACGGCGTCGCCGACGGTCCAGTTCGCCGGGAAGGAAGATCGCCGGATGGGACACTGCTTCGCCGTTGCACATTCAACTGAACCAGAGATGGAGAGAGAGAGAGAGGGAAACATGTTTGAATGTTGCATCAGTAGCTTCAGTTTTTTTCAGTTTATTCCCATGTTTAGTTTGCTTTTATTTACCAAGTCTTTAGGAGTTTAATTGTCAGTTACTTGTTAGTGCCTTAGTGGCTTGATGTTAGCTAGTTAGTGGGTTAGTGGCTATCTTTTGTTTGTCAGTTTTTTTCTGTGTATTTAAGCAGTGTTTCACCAGTTAATAAATGAATCTTTTTTTCAAAAAACAACAAATTGGTATCAGAGCTTCTTTTCTTAAGGGATCTGTGAGTGAACCAAGGGAAACCCACCATAAAAACCTTACCTTCCTTTATTCAATCATAAAATGGATTCTGAAACTCCTTTTACAGCACTAGCACCACCAGTGTTTAAGGGAGAAAATTATCAATATGGGCAGCTAGAATGGAAGCCCACCTAGAGGCAAATGATCTCTGGGATGCTGTTAAAGAGGACTATGAAGTTCCTCCCTTAATAGATAATCCAACCATGGCTCAGCTGAAGAGTCATAATTTAAGGAAATCAAGGAAGTCGAAGGCAAAAGCTACCTTGTTCGCAGCTGTCTCCGAAGAGGTCTTTACAAGAATCATGAATCAGAAATCAGCATTTGATATTTGGAATTTCCTCAAAACTGAATATGCAGGAGATGAAAAGCTTAAAGGAATGCAAAAGTTGAATCTGATTCATGAGTTCGAAATGCAGCAAATGAAGGAGTCAGAGACAATCAAGGAGTACACAGATAAGCTTCTTAGTATTGCGAACAAAATTAGGTTGCTTTTTCAGAATTTTCTGATTCTAAGATTGTTCAGAAAATACTTGTAACTGTTCCTGAAAGATTTGATGCTACTATATCCTCCATGGAGAGTAGCAAAGATCTTTCAACAATCACCTTGGCAGAACTAAACAGTGCTTTACAGGCTCAAGAACAAATGAGACTGATGAGAAGTGAAGGTTCTGTCGAAGGTGCACTGCAGGCTAAGTTACAAATCAATCACGGAGAGAAAGACAAGAAGAAGAGTTCTAAGAAAAACCCACGTGATGCAGCCAACAGCAGCAAAGGAGAAAGAAGAGAGATTTTCCTCCTTGCAAGCATTGCGGCAAAAAGGGTCATCCTCCTTTCAAGTGTTGGAGAAGACCTGATGTGAAGTGGGAAGTGCAGTAAACTTGGGCACCATGAAAGAATATGCAAAAGTAATTCCCAACAGAAGGACGATGCCCAAGTAGTAAGCGAGCAAGAGGAAGAGCAAATGTGTTTGTAGCATCTTGTTTTACAAGCAGAAGCTCAAGCTCAAGTTATTGTTGGCTCCTAGACAGTGGTTGTACCAATCACATGACCGGTGATGAAGAAATCTTTAGAGAGTTGGACAAGTCCCAAGTATCCAATGTCAGAATTGGTAATGGTGACTGCATTCCTGTGAAGGGAAAGGGAACTGTTGCCATAGAGAGTTGCACTGGTACTAAATTAATTTCTGATGTTTTGTATGTCCCTGACATTGATCAGAATTTACTTAGCGTTGGGCAGCTAGTTGAGAAGGGATTCAAAGTCATCTTTGAAAACAATTTGGGTATAATCAAGGATACTTATGACAATGAAGTCATAAGAATTAAAATGAGAGGCAAAAGTTTCTTACTTGATCCGATGGAGGAGGAGCAAACAGCTTATACAGTTACTTCGACCAACACACAGACTTGGCATAAGAGGCTAGGTCATTTTCATCATGCAGCAATTTGAATATGCAAAAAAAGGAAGTTGGTTCATGGCTTACCTCACATTGAGTCGGATCTACCAAGTTGCAAGGCTTGTCAATTTGGAAAACAAGCCAGACTTCCTTTCAAAAAAGGAGCCTGGAGAGCTACCGAGAAGCTGCAACTTATCCATACAGATGTTGCTGGACCTTATAGAACTCTTTCACTCAATGGAAGCAAATACTACGTTGCTTTCATTGATGGTTTTACAAGGATGTGTTGGATCTATTTTCTCAGGTTCAAGTCAGAAGTTGCAGGTGTATTCTTCAAATTCAAGAACTGGATCGAGAACCAAAGTTGCTGTAAAATTCAGATTTTGAGGTCAGATAATGGCAAGGAGTACACCTCAAGTGAATTTGATAAATTCTGTGAGGAAGTTGGAATTGCATAAACTTACAGCCCCATACTCTCCACAGCAAAATGGGGTCAGCGAGCGAAAGAATAGAACTATAATGGAGATGGCCAGGTGTATGCTCCATGAGAAGGATCTTCCGAAAGAATATTGGGCTGAGGCAGCAAATACTGCTGTATTTATGCTGAACAGGCTACCTACAAAAGCAGTCAACGGCAAGACTCCTTTTGAGTGTGGTATGGTTATAAACCACAAGTAAAAAATATGAAAGTCTTCGGTTGTTTATGTTTTACTCATGTGCCACAAATTAAGCGTGACAAATTAGACAAAAGAGCTGAGCCCGGCATATTTGTTGGATATAGCTTAAATTCTAATGCTTATAGAGTTTTTCAACCTGACACAAGAAGAATTCTAATAAGCAGGGATGTAAGCTTCATGGAGAATGATAAATGGAGTTGGAACATTGCAGAAATTCAGCAGCCAAATGGTCTGAATTACGACGAGTTAATTGACGATCCTCCTGTTCGAGGCACTAGATTACTTGCAGATATCTACCAGAGATGCAACGTTGCTGTGCTTGAACCAGCAGGATATCAAGAGGCAGAGAAAGATCCCAATTGGAGGGCAGCAATGCAGGAGGAGCTCGCTATGATTGAAAAAAATCAGACTTGGGAGTTAGTTGAAAGACCTCAACATCAGAAAATGATTGGAGTGAAATGGGTATTCAGAAAAAAGAGAATGCTGATGGGTCACTCAACAAATATAAAGCAAGGTTAGTGGTTAAAGGGTATGCTCAAGTTTTTGGAGTAGATTATTTTGATACTTTTGCTCCTGTTGCAAGGCTAGATACAATCAGAATGTTACTAGCTATTGCAGCACAAAAGCAATGGAAAATCTACCAACTCGATGTCAAGTCAGCCTTTTTAAATGGCTTTCTGGAAAGAAATTTATGTTGAGCAACCTGAAGGCTTTGCTGCAAAAGGGGATGAAGACAAGGTTTATTGTTGAAAAAGGCGTTATATGGCTTGAAGCAGGCTCCAAGGGCCTGGTATAGCAGAATTGATGAATACCTGCTGAAACTAGGCTTTGTTAAAAGTCCTAGTGAGTCCACATTATATATCAAAGACGATGGAAATCATTTTCTGGTTGTTTCTTTATATGTTGATGATGTTTTAGTGACTGGCAGCAGCATTGAGCTTATTAAACAGTTCAAAGAAGATATGATGAGAGTCTTTGAGATGACTGATCTTGGAGAAATGTCATATTTTCTGGGAATGGAAATCAAGCAGAGACGAAATGAAATCTTCATTTGTCAACAGAAGTATGCAAAGGAGATTCTAAAGAAATTTAACATGGATGATTGTAAGAGTGTGAGCACTCCTATGTCCAAAAGAGAAGTTATGTAGAGATGATGGAACAACTAAGGTGAATGAGTCCATGTATAGAAGCTTGATTGGTTGCTTGATGTATCTTACGGCAACAAGACCGGATATCATGTATGCTGTAAGTGTTCTTTCAAGATTTATGAATTGTGCTAGTGAGTCTCATTTCAAGGTTGCAAAAAGAGTTCTCCGTTATGTGAAAGGAACTTTAAGCTTTGGTGTTAAGTTCTATCAGACACCAAATTTTGAATTGCAAGGTTATTCTGACAGTGATTGGGCAGGGTCCATAGATGACATGAAAAACACTTCCGGTTTCTGTTTCAACTTTGGATCTGGAATTTTTACGTGGAGTTCAAAGAAGCAAGAAATTGTGGCTCAATCAACCGCTGAAGCTGAGTTCATCTCAGCAACAGCAGCTGTCAATCATGCCTTATGGCTAAGAAAAATTCTAAGTGATCTGCACTTAGAGCAAAAGGCAAGTACTGGAGTTATGGTTGATAATCAAGCAGCTATAGCTATCTCAAACAATCCAGTTTTTCATGGCAAGACTAAGCATTTCAGCATCAAGTTATTCTTCATCAGAGATGTTCAGAAAAGTGGTGCAGTTCGGCTGAAGTATTGCAAGACTGAAGACCAGTTAGCAGACATATTTACAATGCCTCTTGCAAAGGCGGATTTGAAGACTTGAGAGAAAGACTTGGAATTTGCATCTACTGATGCAAGGAGGAGTGTTTGAATGTTGCATCAGTAGTGTTGGTCCCGATAGGGTGGTGAAAGTCTAGAGGGGGGGGGGGGGTGAATAGACTTTCAAGCTTTTTCAAATTAAATAACTCTTTGGTAACTTCAACTCTAAGTAACAAGTAAATAGAGCAAGTTTGTACTGCACAGCGAATAATAGTAAAGAGTTATGCCCAACTAGTAAATTAAGTGTGCATGTATGAGATAAGTTAGGTACAAATGATATGTAAAGTGACAGAGATATCTTGAATATGTAGAGGAGATGGTTCACTCAATATATAATGACAATATTCAAGATTGTAAATAAATATCGTATCACGTCGAATGTGTGACGAATGTTACATGCACCACGTCAAACTTGCTTAGAATAAATCACTATTTAAGCTCGAGAAGTTTGAGTCACATGCATACGTGAGAACACACTAAACCGGATGATTAAGATTAACTGTGAATAGTAAACGGGTTAGTCGGATGAGATAGATAGATATAGCAAATAAAGTAAGTGCGGTATGTAAATGAGAGAGGCAATTTATAGTGGTTCGGAAGTGGCGTAATCTTCCGAGTCCACTTTTCTCCTTTCACGTCTAGGAGAAATTCACTATTTTCCACACACAGTTACAATAGTGAACAAGTGCTACACAGGCACTTCCTCCGGATGTCTTGCACACAGCTACACCCTACTCCGAGTGTCTCGCACACAGCTACACTCAACTCCGAGTATTTCGCACACAGCTATACTCAACGCCAACTAAGTGTCTTGCACACAGCTACACTTAGCAACTACGAGTGTTTTGCACACAGCTACACTCACTAGAGTATTTTGCACACAGCTATACTCTTTCTACAGTTTACAAATACAAGGATTTGTATTTCTCTCTCCAACTAGATTTTGAGACTATTCAGACTAAGTCTCTTTGAATATTTGAGCACTAGCACTTTTGAAATTTTGCACTTGTATTCTATCTCGTTTTTCTTTGTTCTTCTCACTCTCTATGTCTTCAAAGTCTTCATGGCTTTTTTATACTCAATCAAATATATCCGTTGGAGTGGGATAATTTGATATTTGAATTTTGAATCTTCATAGCCTGATATTGTTGACGGTAGATCTTCAATTTTGATTTGATTTGTCAACTTGCCTGACAAAGTAATTATTTCTAGCACAACTTTGATTTTCTAGTTGTTTCTAAAAATATTACTTTAATTTTCAATTTGAATATCCAACGAATCTTTGAAATAAATTCATCTGATAGAATTTATTTCTAGGATAAGTTTTTATATTCATGCCTTCATAAATATTTTTCCGTTCTGATCAAATGTCTTTCAGGCAATTTTGGAGTCTTGTGGCATGTGGGTGGACTTGGAGTAAATTCCTTCGAATTTATCCAATTTCTGATCATCTTGCCTCTTTTGCCACATTGTGCTCCTTTGACTTGAACATCGTGCTCCTTGACTTTGAACATTGTGCTTCTTTCGATACATTGTGTTCTTCTGACAACATTGT
The DNA here is from genome assembly GCF_001879475.1 of Ipomoea nil. Taxonomy (NCBI): domain Eukaryota; kingdom Viridiplantae; phylum Streptophyta; class Magnoliopsida; order Solanales; family Convolvulaceae; genus Ipomoea; species Ipomoea nil. The sequence continues at coordinate 2,683,395 of NW_017619627.1, read as the reverse complement.
GCTTCTTAGGTGGCATTGTGCTCCTTAGCAGAATTGGTCACATTGTGCTCCTTTAGCACACATTGTGCTCTTTTGATAAGCATCGTGCTCCTTCAAAAATCTGCCTTATTAAAAATATAGGTCCTTGGGGGAATCGATCTCGGGTGTGATCATTTAGAGTAAGGACCTCTACCATTTCGCCGTTAGGCTCATCCAGTCATTCTTTGCAACGCCATTACTTTATGCTTCTTTCACGGATGAATACTCGTAGGACCAAAATTAATTTCTCAAATTAATTTTGTTCTTCCTATGGTAGATTCATTCTGATTTCAATATTCTGATTTATGATGCTTGTACTAAAGACTTAAAAACCAAGGGGATCTAAAGATACATTTGGCTCATCAAAACTTACAAAAATATTCCTATCAATTTTCCCCCTTTTTGATGACGCCAAAACCTATACTCAGTCATTTGGCTTGTCTTTTAAAACAATTATTTTTTAAAAGATTTTATTTTCATTGACATAGCCAAGATGAGTTTAACAAATGATTTTGACTCTAGGAAAGGTATTTTTAGCCACTATATTCCTATTTCGCATTTTTGGAATTTTAATGATAATGAATTTTTGCATTTTTCCAATTTATGCGATTTGATACATTCTAAGCTAAAAATATAACCTTTCAAGACAAATAATAAAATTAAGAAACAACTTAATAGCATCATAAACAGATAATTCAAATCATTTCAAATTGTTTCATGGGTTCATGTACCCGTGGACCACAAAAATTGTACCAATCATACAAATCATCTAATCACTTTGTTTCTCTTTTCCTTGAGCACATTGTTAATATGGTTCTGAACACCAACGAAATTGTCACTAATGGCAAAGTTGTTGCATACCTGCCCAACTGAATAGTAGTTGAAAGCTTCAGTGATGTTGCTCCCGGGCAGTATACCTTCCTCATACCATATGATGCACTCTTCTAGACTTTTTCCATCTTGTAGCTCGGCATCATTGACTTTGATGTAGTCCCTTAGAACCATAATCATCAAGGCTCTAGCATAGCTTTGAATTCTTCTGAAATTTTCACTTGAAACCCACATGTTTTGATCACTAGGACCACTTTTCTTCATTCCTTTTGGTAGATCATTCAAAGTCACCAACTTTGGCATTTCAACTCTACCATCTCTCGGTGTGGATTCCAAATAAAGAGCTGCACAGTTGTACCAATTTATTTGCTCAATGTTTCCCCCTGCACACACAATATCACGAAAAGAACGGTTAGTGGTATTTGCACTGCTTGATCCTCCTGGACTGCCAGCTTCACCACCACCGAACCAATACTCCAATCCTCCTTTTCTTGGTGCATTTCTTCCAGCAGATCTGCCTCCTCCACCTCTACTACTGCTTGTGCCAACATTTCTGCTAGCCATGGCAGTCATCATCATCTCAATCATGCTCTCCAAATGACTGAATCTCTCTTCCCCCTTTTTGGCGTAATCAAGAAGTGTATGAACCGATTCACGAAGAGATGAGATGGATTCGGAAATATTCTCATAAGAACCCCGAAGACAGCCCACTTTGGTGTTAACTGAGATGAGATCCGTGTGGACATCACTAATCTGCTTTTCATGTTGATGAACAACATTAAGAATACCTTGGCTTTGGTTCACGGCAATTGCTTCATTTGCCTTTCCAGAATTCTTGAGGATTTGTGAAAGTTGGATATAGAACTCATTGAGTTGCCCTTTGACATTGTTATTCAAACTTCCAACTTGTCTTTCAAGTGCTTGGTGGGTATCAATCAAATGTTGTTGACTTCTCCGATTTTCATCAAAAGATGCTTCGAATTTTCCACCTTGAGTATTGACAACTTGATCCACATGAGTGTAGATCCCTTGAAACATGTTCTCCATTCGGTCAACAAGGCTTAAGACAACTTTCTCCAGATTTTCTAATTTCTCATTTGTAGGTGTGCCATCAAGTACTTGCTCTTCTCGGGATGAGGGAAAACACCTTGCTCCTTCTTGAGCAAAATCGGCTTCAAGCATGTGAGATTGAGCTTGATTTTCCACTATATTTCCTTCCCTTTCCGGAGTAAGTAACACGTGAGTGTCACCATGTGCACTTTCTGCATTAATGGATTGAATTTCCTCCGTATGTTGACTAGCTTGCATGGCATTTTGGTCTTGACTTATTTCAGTGAGATTTAACACACTCACATCATATAAGCCACTATCCATTAAGTGTACACCATACGTGACATTTTCTTCAACATCCCTTGTCACAAATTCGGCCATATCAACTAAGAAATTTTCTTCAGTAGGCAAATCACCTTGAACAGTGCAGTCAACAGTACCTTCGGCCAATTTGGCTTTCAATTTGTTCACAAATGCTCCATTTACCGTAGACAACAAGGTTGCATGGCAAACATCAAAATTGCTAATCCAATTTAGTGAAAACAATTCTTCTTCATGCATACTTGGTCCCTTATTCATCAACTCATCATAAGGACCAAGTCTCCATTTTCTCCAACTTAGGACTCTACGGTATTCATTCACTAATACACAGTCTAATCCTTCAACTTGATGAATCTCCTCATTCAACATTGTTTCCAATTCGGCAATTTGGGAAAAAGGATTTAAGAGACTTTGGCTTGCATTTGGGTTAAGACATGTGGTAGGATTTTGGCTTGTGGTAGGGTTAAGGCTTGAGGTAGGGTTATGGCTTGTGTTTGGATTTTGGCTTGATGTAGGGTTTTCATGGGATTGAGAGGGTAGACCAAGAATTTCTGCAACTGGTCTTTTTCTAGCTGGGATATCTCTTGGCTTCCTCTTTCTTTTGGAATTTAGATCACTAATCACTTCATGATCTTTAAACAAGATTCTATTACTCCCAAAAGGCTTCTTTGACCTCATAGTCAACCCTTTTCCTTTGATAATCTCACCAATGTGCAAACCGAACCCTAATATACGGTTGAACTTCCCATTCCTTATTTTTGCACCTTTCACAAAGTGTGCAATTCGGCTCAAGACAAGCTTACTCCAATCACCCCTAACAACATTCATGATAGCATGTACATAACCAATTCTTACGGGTGAAATATCTTCCATGCTATTTAATTTGCACAACACACATTTGTAGAGAATTTTAACAAGCATTTCATACTCCAACTTCAACTCAGATTTTTGACCGGAAAGATTTGGTTCGAGAGAGGCATTCTCATTCCGAATTTCTGTCCAAATTTCCGTATGATCATATAGGTGAACATCTAAGTCCAACAGTGGTTGTTCTGGACTAGATATGGACAGTCCAAAGGTTGTGTGTAACTCGTGTTCATCAATGGTGATGAGAGTTCCATTCACGGTGGACTCAATGGTCCATCCAACAACCTTGGCATTCATATAAAACTCTGCTACATCTTCATCATAAAATCCAGAATATGAGTAAGAACATAACCTCATTAGATTGCTTTGTTGAAGTGCATTGATGATTCTTTGTGCAAGAGGAGAGTTCTCGGCTTCTTTGAGGAATCCTTGAGGGTCAAAACTTCCTCCGGCCTTGATTCCCACTGCTAGCTTTGCAAGGTTGAGTTGTGTGGTGTGTTCTTCATTCGGTTGTGAGCTTGTATCTCCAATGGTGGCCATAATGCGATTGATATTTTTAGGAGATTTGAGGGATTGAGAATTTTTGGAAGAAGAGGTTTGTATTTCGGCTGTGGAAGATGAAAAGCTTTTGAAAATTTGAGTGTAATGGTGGCTTCTCCAACCGATTGGGTAGAAAGGAGGTGTCTTTACACAAATATCCCCACAATTAAATGTTGACTTTTAATAAGTGAGGGGTATTTTTGATATTCCAATAGCTTCCAACCTTTGACCTAACTGATAGTTAGTTTAGGTTATATATTCTCCATCCAATTTGTCTGCTGATGTGGCGCCAAAAATTTAGATACTCGGACTGATTTTACCTGAAATAAAATTCAAAGAGCACTAAATCTGTTCGAAAATAATATGTATGTATCTACACGTTTTTATGTAGATGGAAGGGAGAGAAATCTATTCTTTCTAGACTATTTATTATGCACAACTACCATAAAAAGGTGTTCTCATTTAAGACATTCTATCATCACACCATCTTATCACTCTTAAATGGTAAGATTTGGCATATCTAGATGATTTCTACTTGTACATATGTATGTAGATATACGGTTAGAAAGATATATAAGCACTATGTGCTTTAACACCATTTAATAGATATAGGTGGACATTAAAAAGATGTGACATTTTTTTTTTTTTTGCATGAGTGACACATAGGCACGAAAATTTAAATCAGATAAAGTGTCGAAATATCAGATGAAAAATTGAGCTTATAAATAGAATAGAGTTTAGAAACTTAGCTCAATTCAATCATGCCCATTTCGTGTCTCAATTTCGAAAATCTTGATTCACACAGAGGCTCTGTGAGAATATCAGCTAATTGATTCTCGGTCGGGATATATTCGATTGATAATTCCTTCTTTTCAACATGATCCCGGATAAAATGATGTCTCACATCAATGTGTTTTGTTCTTGAATGCAACACGGGATTATGTGTTATGGCAATAGCACTTGTATTGTCACACAATATATTGACATTTTCACAATTCATGCCATAATCTTTCAGCTGTTGTTTCATCCAAAGAATTTGCGCACAACAACTTTCAGCAGCTATATATTCAGCTTCGGCTGTACTTGTAGCTATGGAGTTTTGCTTTTTGCTGAACCATGAAACCAACCTTCCCCCTAAGAACTGGCACGTTCCTGAGGTACTTTTGCGATCGATTTTACATCCTGCAAAATCTGCATCTGAGAAACCAGTTAGTGTAAAGTTACCTTCTTTGGGATACCATAATCCCACATTGACTGTTCCTTTTAAGTATCGGATGATTTTCTTAGTAGCAAGAAGATGACTCTCTTTTGGTTTTGACTGGAACCTAGCACATAATCCCACTGAGTAAGATATATCTGGTCGACTTGCAGTGAGGTATAGTAATGATCCAATCATTCCTCGATATTTTGTTTCGTCAACATCCTTGCCTTCATCATCTTTATCTAATCGTAAAGATGTGCTCATCGGGATCTTGATTGAGGACTTTCCATCTTAACCGAATTTCCTTATCAGATCTTTTGTGTACTTGGCCTGATTGATGAATATTCCTTCGCTGAGTTGCTTTACTTGTAGTCCAAGAAAGTAATTCAATTCTCCCATCATGCTCATCTCAAACTTATTCTGCATGAGCTTAGGAAATTTCTCACAAAGAATTTTATTAGTACTTCCAAAGATAATATCATCAACATAAATTTGTACTAATAAAATGTGATCATTTTCTTGAATTCTAAATAAGGTTTTATCAACAAGGCCTTTTGTGAAACCACAGTTAATTAGGAACGTTGATAGGGTGTCATACCAAGTTCTCGGTGCTTGTTTTAACCCATATAACGCCTTCTTTAATCTGTAGACCTTATTAATATCACCTTTTACCTCGAAATCGGGAGGTTGCTCAACATAGACTTCCTCTTCAAGTAATCCGTTTAAAAATGCACTTTTCACGTCCATTTGATAAACAGTGAAATTCTTGTATGCGGCATAAGCTAGAAATATTCTGATGGCTTCTAGTCTTGCAACGGGTGCAAATGTTTCAGCGAAATCTATGCCTTCTTCTTGTGAATATCCTTTTGCCACTAAACGTGCTTTATTTCGAATGACGATTCCATCCTCATTAGCTTTATTCCAAAAGACCCATTTTGTTCCAATTACATTGTAATTTTCAGGTCTTGGAACTAATTCCCATACGTCATTTCTCTTAAACTGTTCAAGCTCTTCTTGCATTGCATTGATCCAATCTGGATCACTTAGTGCTTCTTCAATGCTTGTGGGCTCCACCTGAGAAAGAAAACAAGAGAATAAAGAATTTATACTTGAGGACCTTGTTTTTACTCCTTCTCGTGGATCTCCAATCACTAGCTCTGGAGGGTGATTTTTGAGCCATCTCAAGTCAGGTTGTAGATTATGTGAGCTTTCCACGTTTCCCTGTTCAGTAGGTAAATTGGAGGTAGACACATTTTGCTCATCAGATTGATCTCCAATTTGTGCATTGACTTGAGAGTTTTGATTTTCCACGTGTGCATTTTCATTGGCTTCCACGTGTTCTTCACTATTGCAATCAATGTCCAATTGCTCCATACCCTGTACAATTTGATCTTTAAAAGATATGTCAGCATCATTAAATGATTTTTCAACTTGACAAATCTCCTGATCATTTTTGTTGCTTTGGGTTTCCTTTATATGAGCTTCATCAAATGTGACATGAATTGATTCTTCTACCACCATTGATTTCTTGTTCAATACTCTAAATGCTTTACTGGTAGATGAATATCCCAAAAATATTCCTTCATCTGCACGCTCATCAAAAGTCTTTAGATATGTTTTACCATTATTAAGAATAAAACATTTGATACCAAAAGTATGGAAATAGTTGAGTTTAGGTTTTCTCCCTTTCCATAATTCGTACGGAGTCTTATTGTAAGACTTATGTATCAAGCTCCGATTTTGTGTGTAGCAAGCGGTGTTGATTGCTTCAGCCCAATATCTTTTAGGTAGCTCGGCTGACGTAATCATCACTCGTGCGGCTTCTTTTAGCGTTCTATTTCTTCTTTCGGCTACACCGTTTTGTTGAGGTGTACGTGCGGCAGATAGTTGATGTAGAATTCCTTGGGAATTGCAGTAGGCTTTAATCACTTGATTCACGAACTCAGTTCCACGATCTGTTCGGATTTTTGCAATTTTCAAGTCTTTCTCATTTTGTAGTAGCTTCAGTAGCTCTGGCAACTTTTGCTCCACTTCATTTTTCTTTTTGAGAAATATTGTCCATGTGTACCTGGAAAAGTCATCAACAACAACTAGTGTATATTTCTTACCACTTAGACTTGCTGGGTCTACTGGACCAAATAGATCCATGTGTAGTAGACTTAGCGGTCTTGTTGTAGATTCTTGAGCTTTGGATTTGAAAGATGTCTTGACTTGCTTTCCTCTTTGGCAAGCATCACATATTTGATCTTTCTTGTAGACAATGTCGGGCAGACCTTCAACTAATTTGTTTCTTGCTAGCTTGTTGATAGTTTTGAAGTTTAGATGATTCAACTTCTTGTGCCATTCCCAACTTGTTGCGTGTGAGTTGTTTGCTAGTAGACACACTGATTCTTTTGTTGTGTTCCAATCCACAACGTACATATTTTTCTTTCTTATTCCTTCGAGAACAACTTCTCCTGTGGAATTATTTTTCACTTGGCACTTCTCTTTGAAGAACTCTACTAGATATCCTTTGTCACAAAATTGACTTGTACTCAACAAGTTGAATTTTAGACCTTCAACAAGGGATACATCTTCGATTTTCAAACCATTTCGAAATATTGTACCAATTCCTTTTGTTATGCCGTATCGTTCATTTCCACCGAATACGACTTTTGGTCCTTCGATATTTTTAAGATTCACAAGACTTGATTTATTTCCAGTCATGTGTCTACAACATCCACTATCGAAATACCAAACTTCCTGCAAATGAATTAAACATTTTTAGGTACCCAACTTGACTTGGGTCCTTGGGTGTTAGTCATTTTTGGTACCCAAATCCACCTTGTACTCACTGATCTAAGTTTAGGTGATTGGTAACCATTAAACACATTATAATCATATTTAATTTTTGAAAACATTTTTTGTGCCGGTTTTTGAAAATTGACTCGATTTCTTGACACGTGGGATATAGATTGTTTGGGGCTGTGATAAGCATTAAATCTGGACTTAGTCCATGGTTTAATATTTCCAAACCAATCTTGTTTAGAGGGATAGAATCTCCCTGCCTCAATCCTCGGATTTCTTCCCATTTTCCTATGAGGACTTTGTGCACTAAACTCATTGGTGTATTTCCATTCAGGAACAAACTTTTGTCTTTTAATGTACTGTTTGGACGAAATATTGTTTCTTTGAGGCTTTAGTCCAACAGTGCTAATTTTGACATCAGTTTGGTAACCAATTCTTTTTCTCACTGTGCTTTCTTGACCTTTTACAAATTTTACTACTTGAACTTTATTACTTAAAGTAGTAGTAGAATTGGTCAATTTCTCGGAGGCTTGAGAACACGATGGATCATAACCAAGTCCGGTTTTATCACTTGAGGGTTTTTGCATATTTACCATTTGTCCATTATTTTGGATGAATGCGTAAATGTTGCTATAACCTCTCTGAGGTTGTGTTCTCTCACTTCCCTTGATTTACACTCTTCTTGAAGACAAATAATTTTATCTTTCAAGTCTTTCACTTCAAGTAGAGCATTTTGCAATTTTTCATTTAATTGATCCTTTTCAAGAATCAGATGATTATTGCGCTCTTTGAGTTGAGAGTGAGTGTCCATTACGGTTTGACATTCTTCCATTAAGTGAAAGAGGGACTCTCTAGAAAATGAAGAATTAACAGAGTCATAAGATTTAGATGTTACCTCATTTTCTTCATGTCCATTAGCCATAAGACACATGTCCTCGTGTGGTGTATTGTTGGAGATGCTCATGCAAAACATTGCATTGTCATCCTTTGAGGTGTCACTTTCATCACTTGAAGATTCCTCTGACTCACTTATTTCAAGTGGATCACTGATGAGTGCTTTTCTTCTTTCTTTTAATCTTTTATCTTTGGGCTTGAATTCTTCTTGTTGAGGGTTAGTAACATTTGTATACTGACTTTTACTCACCTTGGGATATGGACAACTTGCTGCAAAGTGTCCCGGTTTTCTACAGTTGTAACACAAATTTGAATCTTCCTCAATAATTTCTTTCTTCGAATTCTTCGTTGTATTCCACGATTTCCCTTGTGGATTTTTCTTGTAGTTGCTTCTCTTCATGAATTTCCTGAATTTCTTGACAAAGGGAGCAAATTGATCATTAGGCAATAATTCAACATTTTGTACTGACCTAGAGGTTGATGGTTGCTCGGCTATAAGCGCGTTGTTCTTTTCTTCATGATCTTCCTCTAATCTTGATTTCATCTCAAATTCATAAGCTTTTAGATCACTAAAGAGCTTATCGATTGATAGGGTTTTTAGATCCCTATGATCTCTCATGGCTGTGACCTTCATGTCCCATGTAGATGGTAGACCACGTAGAATTTTGAGTGAGATTTCTTTTTGATTAATATCTTTTCCAAGATCATTAATCTCTCCTAAGATTTTAGCAAATCTCGTTTCCATATCAGTAATATTCTCGCCGTTTAGCATTTTGAAATCCTCGAATTTCTTTAACGCTATAGTGAGCTTATTATCCTTTTCTTGTTCGTCTCCTTCACCAATTTGAATGAGCGTTTCCCAAACTTCCTTTGCGGATTGACACTTTCGAACTTTTGGAAATATCGTGTCATCGATAGATTTAAACAAAATATCCTTGGCAATATTGTCCAAGTTATTTCGTGTTCTATCTTCACGAGACCATTCCACTTTCGATTTTGGAATGTATTGCGGAGTCTCACTTGTTTGTTCGGATGAAGTGTTGACTTGCAAAATCTCAATAGGACCACTTGTAACTACTTCCCACATTTCATCATGTAATGCGGATAAATGTACCTGCATGCGAATTTTCCAATCATCAAATTTTTCTAAGGAAAATAATAAATTTTGGGCAAGAGCGTTATCTCTTTTCATCATCTTGATTTTTCGAGATCTGTCTAGCAGTCAAAATTGACTCAAATAGACAACCGCTCTGATACCAATTGTTGGTCCCGATAGGGTGGTGAAAGTCTAGAGGGGGGGGGGGGGTGAATAGACTTTCAAGCTTTTTCAGATTAAATAACTCTTTGGTAACTTCAACTCTAAGTAACAAGTAAATAGAGCAAGTTTGTACTGCACAGCGAAATAATAGTAAAGAGTTATGCCCAACTAGTAAATTAAGTGTGCAGGTATAAGTAAGTTAAGGTACAAATGATATGTAAAGTGACAGAGATATCTTGAATATGTAGAGGAGATGGTTCACTCAATATATAATGACAATATTCAAGATTGTAAATAAATATCGTATCACGTCGAACGTGTGACGAATGTTACATGCAACACGTCAAACTTGCTTAGAATAAATCACTATTTAAGCTCGAGAAGTTTGAGTCACATGCATACGTGAGAACACACTAAACCCGGATGATTAAGATTAACTGTGAATAGTAAACGGGTTAGTCGGATGAGATAGATAGATATAGCAAATAAAGTAAGTGCGGTATGTAAATGAGAGAGGCAATTTTAGTGGTTCGGAAGTGGCGTAATCTTCCTAGTCCACTTTTCTCCTTTCACGTCTAGGAGAAATTCACTATTTTCCACACACAGTTACAATAGTGAACAAGTGCTACACAGGCACTTCCTCCGGATGTCTTGCACACAGCTACACCCTGCTCCGAGTGTCTCGCACACAGCTACACTCAACTTCGAGTATTTCGCACACAGCTATACTCAACGCCAACTAAGTGTCTTGCACACAGCTACACTTAGCAACTACGAGTGTTTTGCACACAGCTACACTCACTAGAGTATTTTGCACACAGCTATACTCTTTCTACAGTTTACAAATACAAGGATTTGTATTTCTCTCTCCAACTAGATTTTGAGACTATTCAGACTAAGTCTCTTTGAATATTTGAGCACTAGCACTTTTGAATTTTGCACTTGTATTCTATCTCGTTTTTCTTTGTTCTTCTCACTCTCTATGTCTTCAAGTCTTCATGGCTTTTTATACTCAATCAAATATATCCGTTGGAGTGGGATAATTTGATATTTGAATTTTGAATCTTCATAGCCTGATATTGTTGACGGTAGATCTTCAATTTTGATTTGATTTGTCAACTTGCCTGACAAAGTAATTATTTCTAGCACAACTTTGATTTTCTAGTTGTTTCTAAAAATATTACTTTAATTTTCAATTTGAATATCCAACAAATCTTTGAAATAAATTCATTTGATAGAATTTATTTCTAGGATAAGTTTTTATATTCATGCCTTCATAAATATTTTTCCGTTCTGATCAAATGTCTTTCAGGCAATTTTGGAGTCTTGTGGCATGTGGGTGGACTTGGAGTAAATTCCTTCGAATTTATCCAATTTCTGATCATCTTGCTCTTTTGCCACATTGTGCTCCTTTGACTTGAACATCGTGCTCCTTGACTTTGAACATTGTGCTTCTTTCGATACATTGTGTTCTTCTGACAACATTGTGCTTCTTAGGTGGCATTGTGCTTCTTCGCATTGTGCTCCTTAGCAGAATTGGTCACATTGTGCTCCTTTGGACATATTGTGCTCTTTTGATAAGCATCGTGCTCCTTTTGCACACATTGTGCTCTTTTGATAAGCATCGTGCTCCTTCAAAAATCTGCCTTATTAAAAATATAGGTCCTTGGGGGGAATCGATCTCGGTTGTGATTGTTTAGAGTCAGGACCTCTACCATTTCACCATTAGGCTCATCCGATCATTCTTTGCAACGCCATTGCTTTATGCTTCTTTCACGGATGAATACTCGTAGGACCAAAATTAATTTCTCAAATTAATTTTGTTCTTCCTATGGTAGATTCCTTCTGATTTCAATATTCTGATTTATGATGCTTGTACTAAAGACTTAAAAACCAAGGGGATCTAAAGATACATTTGGCTCATCAAAACTTAAAAAAATATTCCTATCACATTATCTAAACACATGATAATCAATTTATCAACATCTGAGGACTTACTAAAGATACATTTTTATCATTCATAAAGTAAATTATTTTGAAGTTTAAAGTACATGCCAAGCACCTTGTGCTCAGATGACACATCTGTGGCTCCCCTTGAGGGAAGATCACATGATCAAACTCCGGTGGTGAAATATTGACTCTTTGGGCTGCATTAATTAGAAAAAGTATAGAATATATTCTACCTTGTAATAGAGTCTATAATATTCAAAAAAAGTCTAAATTAAATTATAAATTTATAATAAACCATGGACAATTGCAAAACTTACTAAAGGTACATTATTCAAACAAATAATGGACAACTCATAAATACTTAAGAACATACCCAACATGAATATGGAACAATTGACCCTCCGACTCAGGATTGATGAGGACAATAGGAAAAGTGATGGGAATGTTCTTGTCACTAGTGGAGTCATAGCCAATATTGTGGAACATGGTAAATGCTCCAAGAACTCCAAGAAGGACAATAAAAACTTGGTCCTAAGCAATTCAATGGAAAATGCTTTAATTGTGGTAAGATAGGTCACAAGTCGGCTAATTGCAAAGCACCTAAGAAGAAAAAGAATAATAATTCTTAATCTAATGTGGTACAAGCCAACCAAAAAGAATCTGAACCCATCCTCTCAACTATGTTGAATAAGGTAAACTTGGTCGGTTCGAACCAAACAGAATGGTCATTCACACGGGTGCGACCCGACACCTTTGCTTTAACTGTGAACCATTTACTACTTCATTCGAGACGACTAATGATGAGAATGCATGGATGAGGAATTCTACTCAATTTTCTGTGGAAGACATGGGCAAGGTGGCTATCAAGATCACCTCTAGAAAATATAGTTGAGATTGAACAACATTTTGTATGTGTCGGAGCTGGGAAATAACTTGGTTTCTAGTTCGTTGCTAAACAAGAACGGCTCCAGGTGGTTTTTGAGTCAAACAAGGTTCTTTTGTCTAAATCTAGAATGTATGTAGGCAAGGGTTATGTACTAGATGAGCTTTTTAAGATTGATGTAAAAACCTTAATTATTAAAAGTGTTATTAATTCTGCTTATTTGATTGCGTCTTCGTGTTTGTGGCATGGTAGACTATGTAATGTTAATTTTAATTATATATGTAGATTAATTAACTTGGACTATACTCTTGCATTTTAAATTAACAATAATCATAAATGTGAAATTTGTGTTGAGGCAAAACTAACAAAAATTTCTTTTAAATTGATTGAAAGTAAGACGGAACCACTTGAATTAATCCATACTATTTTATGTGATTTTAGATCAATACAAATACGCGGTAGTAATAAATATTATTCCACCTTTATCAATGATAACACACTACACAGCTATGTGTATTTGCTTAAGAGTAAAGACGAAGCCCTTGATAAATTCATTCTATACAATAATGAAGTGGAAAAGCAACTTAATCGTGGAATAATTAAGGTGGTTAGAAGCGACCGATGTTGTGAATTTGAAACAACTATTGGTGATTACTGCTGATAGAACATATAGATCCGAAATATGTACGAATTGAATGTTCTTGAAAGCTTTTGAATATTAAATTAGATGAATTGATAATCTCTAAATAATCCAGTGAAGAGGAGAGAAAAATGTCTTTTTATTGCACTAAGTGTTGTGGAGTCTTGAATGGTTGCCTTTGTGTTGAAGGGTAAGGGACTTTATATAGGTGAAGGCCCTAACCCTTCAGAAATAAAATATTTCCCAATGGGACACTCGACCCTGACCCGAATATCGAGCAGATGCCAAGAACGTATAGGGAGGTATACCTGTGAAATAATCCTTATCAACTGCACAAGCATATGATAGTGTATTCACCTCAATCGAACGGTATTGTCGAACGTAAAAATTGCACATTGGAAGATATGATGAATGCGATGTTGATAGATTCAGACTTACTTCAAAATATGTACCGTGAGACGGTCTTGACAATCAATTACCTTTTAAATAGGGTTCCTCGCAAGAAATTTGATAAGACTCCTTACGAGTTGTGGAAAGGTAGGAAATTTTCCTACCAACACTTGAAAATGTGGGGGTGTCTTGCTAAAGTGTTGGTGCCTATACCTATGAAAATAAAAATAGGGTTTAAGATGGTAGACAATATTTTTATTGACTATGCACAAAATATTATTGCTTATCGGTTCTTAGTACACGAGTCCCACGTTCTAGATGTACATAAGAAAACGATAACTGAATCGAGAAATGCATCATTCATTGAATGTGTATTTCTGTGTAATTACAATGAGGAATCTAATACGTCAAAGCGAACATTTGACGAAACTATGGATAATACGAATGGAGTGTCTGAAAAGGAACCCGAGCTTAAGCCTAGACGTAGCAAACACGTTAGGATCGAAAAATCCTTTTGGTCTTGATTTTATAACTTGTTAGAATACGATTCTAATATTCTAACATGTTTATTAGAAAATGAACAAGACTTTCTAACTTGTTTCTTAGAAAATGAGTCTCTCATGTATTTAGAACTCGTGACTTCTAGGGAATGACCAATGTTGAAACACGATATAAAAATTAGAGTAGATTCTATCTTACAAAATCGCACATGGGAATTGGTTGATCTTCTTCTAGGTAGTAAACAATTACGATCCAAATGGGTCTTTATACGAAAGATGAAACCGGACGGTTGGATTGAAATGTATAAGGCCAAACTCGTAATTAAAGGTTGACATAGGCAATGTGAGGGTTATGATTACTTCAACACTTATTCTCCTGTGATGAGAATAAACTTCATTAGAATGATACTTGACATAGCCGCGTTGCGTAACTTGGAAATTCATCAAATGGATGTGAAAAAAACTTTCTTGAATGGCGAGTTATATGAGAAAATCTATATGGAACAACCTGAGGGTTTTGTGGCTTCGAACCAAGAGAAGAAAGTCTGTAAATTGGTGAAATCGTTGTATGGTTTGAAACAACTGCCTAAGAAATGACACGAAATTTTTTACCATGAAATGATGACTAATGAGTTTAGTATAAACAAAAGTGACAAATGTGTCTACGTAAAGAATACAATAGATAGTTATGTCATTCTTTGTTTATATGTGGATGATATACACATCGTTAGTAGTAACGATCAAATGATCAAATCTACAAAAAATATGTTAAATTTGAGATTTGACATTAAGGATATGGGTTTGGCAAATTTAATCATTGGGATTAAAATCATTAGAAGACCATATGGTCTCTTGTTAAGCCAATATCATTATATTGTTAAAATACTTGCAAAATTCAAACAAGGATGATAATCAATTGGCTAGGATACCGTTAGATACTAACGTACATCTATCCAAAAATGATGAGTAGTGTATTTCTCAAGTAGAATGCTAGGATTGTTAGAAATTTGATGTATGTATCTAATGAGTTGTACTAGACAAGATATTTCCTTTGCAATTAACTAGCTCAGTAGATATATGAGTAACCCTGGTACTATACAACATATCCTATTGTACAAGAAGGGTATAGCGACACTAATTGTATATTATATATCAAGGACTCCAAGTTCACGAGTGGCAACGTGTTCACGTTAGCCAATGCAACCATATCATAGAAATCCTCGAAAAAAATTTGATAGCTAAATCCAAAATGGAATATGGTCCAATAATCTTGGACAAGTGTTGCGAAGAGGTTGAATGGCTACACCATTTTCTTAAGGATATTCCTAGTTAAGAAAAACCAAAACCTCCAATTTGTGTGCATTGCAATAGTCACACTGCAACTAGAAGGGTACAGAGTACCATGTATAATAGTAAGTCTAAACATATACGTTATAAACATAATATCATTAAACGGCTTTTCACAACAGGTGTTATCTCTGTTGACTACGTGAGGTCAAATGATAATATAGTGGCTCCGCTAACCAAAGGGTTAAGAAAAGATGTTAGAGAGAAGTTGACACGAGGAATACGATTAAAACCCTTGGAATAAAAGTTCTATAGTGGATACCCAACCTACTTGGTACCTAGGTTCAATGGGACGAAGTGCTTCACCGTAGGGGTCTTGGACTCCCAACCACTCCTTGTTGAACAATGACTCCCGCAGGAGACTAGCATACTTAATGCTTTAATTATTTAAAGTGTCAGTTGGCATGAGTGAGTATGCGGGATACTCATAAAAGAATCACCTATGTGAGAGAGAAGTGGAATGCTTCAGAGGAGAATTGATTGGGGTCAATTCTTTAAAAACTCTTGCAAAACCAGGAATGATGTTCCATGGCTAAAATGGACACACCCATGAGAACATAACAAAAGTTGGAATGTTCCTCTGTGAATATATCATTGTCTACACAAACAGTAGTACAGTTCAAAAATATCGTGTTCTACCGAGCAGCTAGTAGAGTAAATGTATCTTTTCAAGGGAAAGTTCAAAGGATGACACATACCTATCCTATGTAGGGATGAACTATTGAACACAATCATAATTTTTTTCAATCCCGAAAAATTAGTTTCCATTCATGTGGGAGATTCTTGGTAATTTTGAGCAAAAATGACATTGTAAGTGTCAATTTTGTAATACAAATATATGTGGGGACCACTTTTGATTTGAGTCGGGTAAAAATGGATCCAAGTTCTCCTAAGTGAGACGAAAAAGTTGATATAAATAAAATAGAGTAAATACCCAAAATAGTCCCTCGACTATAGCTAAATTCACAAATTGGTCCTCGACTTTCAATTTCAACCAATTAAGTCCTTAATTTTGCAATTTTAACACAATTTGGTCCCCTGTCTATTTGACCGTTTGTTGACTGTGATTTTTGAGGATATATATGTAATTTCATGGTCCATCGTTGGGTTTTTAAGGTTTCGGTTGCATTTCCAGACCGCACTGTTACATTTGAATCCACTGCCGAAAGCAATCTACCAAATCCGGTCGCCTTTCTTCATCATCCCTTTGGATTCAATGTAGTTGAGTTCGTACTAGAGCGAAGAAGACGACGTGTTTCCGAACCGGTACAACGTCATCCTGGAAGCCTCCACGAGTCCACGTGCTCCGACGAGAGCTGAAGGTTCTTCTGGAGATCGTCGATCACGGTCAACAAATGGTCAAATAGATGGAGGACCAAATCGTGTTAAAATTGCAAAGTTAAGGACTTAATTGGTTAAAATTGAAAGTCGATGACCAATTTATGAATTTAGCTATAGTCGAGGGACCATTTTAGGTATTTACTCTATAAAATAGATAATGAGTGAATGAGAAATTGATTCACAAAGTAGAATCATTTTATAAGTCGAATGTACCTTGCGATGCATTGTAAGAAAGTGACTTAATTAAGCACTAAACGACGCTTTATAAATAAGTACTGAACGGTGATATGTAATTGAGCACAAAAAGGTGGTATGTAATTGAACACCAAAAGATGCTATGTATGTTAAGCACCGAATGGTGCTATGTTAAGCACCAAACAATGGCACTTTCTTAAGCATTATGATGTGTTTTATCGAAAGGTAATCACCTTTTCGGTTCCTTACCTTTCGGTGAGTATGTCTTGGTACATGATTGAACGGTGCAGACTTCCCCTCTATGAACTTCTCGATATGTAACATTCAAGTTTCACCATTTAGCGTACCATTCTAGAACATGTTAATTATGATCCATAGAAATTAATTTTGAATTAATTTCAATTTTAAATTTAAGAATTAACATTTGTAACTAATGTGTTAATTTCCAGATTGAATATTTTTTTGTTACGGAGGTTACAAGTCTAATTTTGAATAAGATGTTAATGCCATGGTTTAATGCTAATTATTTGAACATCTCCTATAAATACCTTGATTTTGGCAAACTGTTTTGAGTGTTAATTTCAGAATGTGAAAACTTTGATTTTCCTCTCTCTCAAGAAAATCCTTCTCTCTTCCTTGAAATTTTTTTGTCAACACTTTGGTATAAAGTTATGAAGTGTTCACCTGTTGTTCTTGTTCGTTCAGAGCATTATTTTTTAGACCTAAAAAATAGTGTTGTGATCCCTTTTATCTTGGGAGACTGACGCTGCAATGCTTCTAACACCCTCGAGAGGTAATGAATCGGTTTTATAGAAAGTGTGTTACACACACACACGACTTGAATTTCCCTTGTTTTGTGACTGCTATAAGTCAAGCAGGCCTAACCACATAGTTCTTTGGCTATCTGGTTTTCATATCATGATTAAAACCAATCGGTGATAAGTAGGTGGACATTAACCATTTAACCACATCCCTCAATGGTAAGCCACAACGCCACGTATCGAATCGAGCAGGGGTTGAGCTCGGCCAACCCGGCCAACGCCCAACAATTCTTCCCCCAGCAGCTGCCGCAAACTTTAAACACCAAGCCTAGTTGTGCAGCATGCCTGACTTGGTCCTTAGCCTTCGCGCCCACTATTTCTTTATCTAAGACTGGACTTAGATCAACCTACGCCCACATCCCATATGGGACTGGACTCGGTTTTCGCCTCACCATCGATGACCTCGGCTCTTATGCCAATTGATGGATCTCAGCAATGCACTATACTTACTTCTCAAGAGGTCACCCATCATGTGACTGCTGTAAATCAAGCACGCATAACCACAAAGTTCTTAGGCTATCTGGTTGCCATATCCTACTTAAAACCAATTGGTGATAAGTAGGTGGACATTAACCATTTAACCACATCCCTCCATGGTAAGCCACATCGTCACGTATCGAATCAAGTAGGGGCTGAACTCGACCAACCCAGCCAACGCAAAACATTTTGTACCGTTGACATGCGGAGATATTTACTAAAAAAATGAATCCTGTTATTATTTATATTTTTTTTTATTTTTTACATAAATTAATTTATCGAGTTATTATTCTTTCTTAAATGCAATATGCAAAAAAATATATATATTATAAATTATTTCATTCAAAATTGTCTAAATTTCCTTTTGTGACGCAACGACATAAATGTAAAATTTGTGAAAATTTATCTCATTAAAATAATAACATTCTAATTAATTTTTTTCCAAAGCGATATTCTATAAATGGGGCCATGTCAACTTTATTACAATCAAACAAGTACGAGAATAAGCTCCGCGTTTTCTGTTCAAATCACTAGACATTCTAATGGCGCCGTCTTCTACACCTTCAAGGTATCTGATATTTTTCTCTTTACTTGATTTTCATAGACTTCGTTTTTTGAACAAAAATAATTTGTCCAAAAATTTCATAATTTTTTTTTCGATATTTATAGCGCTTAATTTTTTTACTTTGTCAAGTTATACCTTTTGTTTTTATACAAATATATATAATAAAAAATTGTATGATTTCGCCAAGTGCACTATGAAATTTTCGATTCATATAGAATATATTTCTTTCTGTTAAATGAAAAAACTTACTTGTTCTACCATCATCACTCGTTGCCAGGGGACGTTTGGTGTCTAATAATGAAGATAATGGAAATAGACATCAATTAACTCCGCCCTCATCTTTCCAAGTATGTTGTTTTAATCTTTATTTACTTTTTTATTAATTGTTCACTTTTTCTCTGTTTGAATTTATGATGCTTTATGTTTATTTAATACTTTTTTTTTTTTAAAAAAATAATGATAAATTTGTGTAGAACGTTTGGCATTCACATTCCTTTGAGCCTCGTCAATTTCAACAAGTTTTACCAATGCCTGATCAGTTAAATGCTGTCAACTTACATCCAACATCCGAATCGGAATCATCAAGGTATATATGTTTTTTTTCCTATTTACATAAATACTTTTTATCCTTGATCTTTTGATGATGAGGTTTGATTTCAATTGTAATGTATGTTTATGCTCAGAATATTTATGTTATATCTAAGTAAAATTAATTTCTATAATTTTCTTTTGTGTAACTTGGGTTATTAGGTGGTTAGGGTTTACAATATATAATTGATAAGATTGATGTTAAAAAAAAAAAATTGGATATACTTGTATTCTTGTTTTTTTTTTTTTTTTTTTTTTTTTTTAACACATGCATCTAAGGAGGTTAATCTGTGGTCATTCTTTTATATGATTTTTTTTTTAAACACATCTAAGAACGTTAATCTGTGGTTATTCTTTTATATGATTTTTATGCCCATGTTGTTCAATCACAAAATCTTTCATATATCTTTTTGTGCTTAATGCTATCATGATTCAACATGGGGTGTGTTATCACTAAAAAATGACTAAATTGGACATGAGTTGATCTAGCATGATATGGTTGCAAAATTTATCAATTGAAAGATTTCACTCAATTAGATATAATTACTTGAATTTTGCTTTAAAACCAAATGGGTAACCTTCATAATTATGTTATCATTAGAAAGAAATGGAGGGTTTGTGAATTGAAATATGATTTCTATCCACATAATTTTCTATCTAATGTAATAGGTTTTGACAATAATAAATTAGTAATTTCTTAGAGGCAATAATTTCTATCTATTCTGTATAGGACTCCTCTTGTATTTTATATCTTTTCTGTTCCTATTATCAGTAATACACATAATTATGTTCTCATCCTATCTACCCAAAAAATGGACAAAGAAAATGGAAGGACAATTTAAGGGCCTTGTAGAAATTAAGCGGTCGTTTACCAACTTGGAAAAATGGAGGATTTTTCAGAAAAATGGAGAAATTGGGAAGTAGAAAAAATAAAAATGGGAGAGGTTGTTTACTAAATTTCTTCTTCCAAATGCTTACTCCTTCTCCATTTTTCTACTTTATGTATATTTTTGGAGAAAGCAAATTTAGATATCTCTAAATGGAAAGATGGAGAAAAACACGGGTGTACAGTGTTCCTTGGCCAAGAGGTTGTTGGTTCAAATCTTGCTCTGTGCCATTATTACTCAAGAAATGAAAATGGGCAAAACCATTTTGAGTTTTACTAATGTACTCCTAAATTTTATTCCCTCACTTTTACTTTATGATGTAGTAGGCTATGGAGACTGGATGGATAGTTAGGATTCTGCAATTTCTGCAATTTCTGCAATTTTCCAATTATATATGATAGAACCCATTTAATATAGTAATCAAGTATCAACAACAAAACATCTAGGTTTATTAACGATAATGTCTCAGATAGTGAACAACATCTATTAAACCATTTTTCTTTTAAAAAAATCTATTATTAAACCTCTTGTCTAATTAGATACAAGTTGAAATAAAACACTTATGCAATTTAGACCCTATCAAGATGCATTTGAGAAAGTTCATATATTTATAATATTGTATATATGTAAAATTAATAATTAAGATGATGACTCTCTCAAGAAGTTATAGTTTGAAAATTTTATATTAACTTATTACACTATAAAATTCTTAAAACTAAAATGTTATATGAGTTTTAAGATTACTAAAATATCAAAAAGTAAAGGTATGTATGTGTGTATAGAAATTAATATTGTATATCACTATTTTAAAAGAAATTATTTTAAAACATTTGTCTTTTCTTGTCAGGATTGTGCCTAACTCTGCATTTGGAAGCCCTAATCCTTTGCAGTTGCCTATAACTTCCCAGGTTGTGTGCTTTTCTTAAATAAATTTATTTATTGATTTATTTCTTTTAAATTAAAATTTTTAAACTCTGCATCTGAATTATATGTATATGCAACCAGTTTGTTCATATTATTTTCCTGCTTCATATTATTATTTGTTCTTAGTTTTATAAAATTATTTTTTAACAGTTTTTATTTTTATTTTTGATATTTTAAGCATTCCACAATGCCACCAATAGATAGTCAACCAGGCTTGTCTCCTATTGTATGTATATGTGACTGTTAAATAACACTCATTTGACACTTCCAATAAATATTTATGTAACATATATGATATAGATTTTTAGATTATTGTCAATAAAAACATCTGAAGTCATCAATTTTGGATGATATATATTTTATTTATTGATTTAATTTATTTCTTTTTTAAAAAAATTATTTAAACTCCACATCTGAAATATATGTAGGGACAGCAAATTAATACAACCCCAATGCAACCATTTATGTTCCAGTACCTTGGTCCTAACTCTACAACGACTGGATCTGTTCCTCCTCAAAGGTACTCTATCTTATTATTATTATTATTATTATTATTATTATTATTATTATTATTATTATTATTATTGTTGTTGTTGTTGTTGTTGTTGTTGTTGTTGTTGTTGTTGCTGTTGTTGTTGTTGTCGTTGCTGTTGTTGTTATAATGGTTTTGTCACGTTTAGTCCTAAACTTTCAAATTGATCATCCGTAATGCTTTGACTTTCAAATTATTACCATCCGTGGTCCAAGTAATAAAATCAGCCACTGTACTCAGAGGACCCCACGTGGTGTTAACTCAAACTTTTATTAATAAAATTATTGGTAACAGAAAATATTGGATTTTGTTTTGAATTTCAGGGCTTTGTTTTTCATTTTGAATGAAGATTCAGAGTATGTTATTAATCCAAACCCAATAACTCCATCACAGTATATTACTACAAACGCAAGACCTCCACTGAGGGTATGTATATTTTTCCACCAGGCTTGTCTCCTATTGTCAATAAAAACATCTGAAGTTATAAATTTTGGATGATATATATTTTAGTCTAGTGTTTAAATCATGTTTATTTATGGTTTTATGAAGGAGCTTGATTTTGGACTAGTTAATGATCTGCGTACATCTCGAGGATTAGGGCGTGGATCTCGAGGAGGAAGAAGGGAAACCCACACTATAAGGGTAACTTTACTCATCAAGATATATATATATATATATATATATATATATATATATATATATATATATATATATATATATATAAATTTCTAGATTTGTGTAGTTGTGTTCTACTCTATTGTTTGTAAATAAATTATGTATATAATTGCCAACTACTATGTACTGGCACATATGTTACCTTTTCAAATGAGTTGTCATAGAGATACAATCTTAGAAAGAATTATGAGTGTTTGAAAAAAAAAATGACAGGGCCGCAGTCGTGAAAATCGTGGGAGAAGATCCTCTCAATTACTCGCTGGCTCATCCTCACGCTCTGGGGTATGTCCTCTAAATTAACCCTTCCAATATTATTAAATTTTGTTATCAAGAGTCAGTTTTATCAATTTGGTAAGATTTGGAATTTTCTTACATGGCATTATATGTAACAGAGTTTTGTCTTCTCAAATAATATAACTTGTGATACATTATTACAACTCTAGCTTTTTGCATATTGCCTATTTGTAAACTCCTTAACTGAATGGCTTCAAAATGCATGAATAAATTTAAGCAAATACACAAGATAAGTAACTCTTTTTTTTTAGCACTATTTTTGCACTAAGCATGCACTGTCCATACGAGTAGCTTATACTATTTTATTATATTTTTCAAAAAAAAAAAACAGGCTGAAACTATTGCTAATGAGGATAGGGCAGTAGGAAATATACAGTCGTCCCAGATTGAAGCTCCCAACGCTCCAAACACAGCTTCACCTGCATGGCATCCCGGTCAATCATTGTACGTTCAACATCTATTTATATATTCTATTTATTATCATCATTTTCTAATATTAGGGAGTATAACTTCCTTATTTTTTTTATTTTTTTTTTATTTTGCTTAATTTGTCTTTTATTAGGGGGTATTTGGTAAATTATATTTCACAATTGTAAAATTACCTTGTGTAGGCCCGTTATGAATAGTACATATGATCCCAGATACAGGGATTTCGGCTTACCTATGGATCCTTACCTCAGAGCCTTGGTGTTAAATCCAAGTTTCTTAAGTGGTAGTAATTTTATTTGGATATATATATTTTTTAATTTTCACATATTTTTTCATATAATTTACTTGATTTTATTTATATCCTGATATCAAATCATTATGAAAATGCAGGCCAACCTAATAATCGGAATCAATGATAATTACTGATCATCAAACATGAAATATTTTGGGTATTTTTGGAAAGGATAGCAATGAGGAAGCATGATATTGCAGGATAAAATTTCCTGTTGAATCAAATTTATATTTCGATTTACTTTGTCAGGAAACATATTTAGTTTGGATTTGTACTATTTCGTTTGTTTTTTCTAAAACTTTGTTGAATATTTATGTTTGGTATGAATAAGGTCCTTATAGGGACCAACCAGGTGCATGTCGCTACATGCACCAAATACATTTTAAATTTTTCTTCTTATACTTTGTTTTGTTTCAACTTCAATTTATTTTTCTCTCCTCTTTTTTGAGAAAAGGTACAAATAGGTCATTGAACTATTTGGAGATAGCCCCGAACTCGAATAAGCTCTAAATTAATCCACGAACGTGCAAAAAAGGTGCAATTAGCATTTTAGCAGGTTACCAACAAGTTTTTAATGATTAGGATGCCATGTGTATATTTTATTTGTTATTTTATTATTATTATTATTATTATTATCTTACTAAGCATTTGATAAAAACAAAAAAAAAAAAAAAACTAAGTTACACTATTAAACTATTATTAGTATTTCCAGAGAATAATTCACGATACCAAAGACCACAGGATTATGTTTAATAATAATAATATTAATATTAATAGTATTAATATTAATTTTATTAGTATTAATATATTAATAATGAATAATTTCTATATAGATCCATATATACAGTGAGTGTTGTTTTGTGATGATTTATCCAACCGTAACAGATTAAATGGGATGACATCGGCTGGTATATATTGGTGTCAAACTTCATGGTCTATTTTTAAAATAATAATAATAATTTAACTTAGTTACCTCTGATTTGGTATTATTTCGTCATAATGCTTAATTATTTTTTTTTGATATTTGCTATATATATTGTTTTTCATAATTATATTACTATATATATATAGATTTTTATCCTTTTTAGGGTGATTAATTAATAACATGACAATTTAGGGCGCTAGTCGGAGAAGGTGACCAAAGTGGTCGCGTTCGTCTGGAGATGGCGACTACTGGATTGCTTCTCCGCCAGAGGTCTCCTTCTTCACAGGAGAAGGTGACCTAAGCTAGTGGTCGGCTTTCCCAAGCGAAGGCAACCACTAGGTTGCTCTCTCTGTCGTAGAGGGAGACCATCTGGTCGCCTTCCTCGCTGGAGAGGGCGACCATTGGTCGCCTAGGGCGATCGTCGATTGCCGGTTGCCGATTTTTCTCCGTTCAATGATATTCCACAGCAGTCAAGGTAAATAGTAACGGTCAACAATGACTTATATACCGGTAACGTGTTGGTTACAGATAAACTGAGAATATTTAATCTAATTTATATTGTTAGAGTGTTTAATTAAACTTTTTAAAAATTTAGGGGGCTAATTTGCACTTTCATGTAAAGTTAGAGAGCATATTTGACCATTATCCCTATATACTAGTTTTTTACGCGCATTGCGCGATTGGGATAATGCCCAATGTTTTTTTTTAAATATGTACTTTAAAGTATATTAATGCAGGATTATATTGAAATTGTTCATGCATAGATAATTGAAGGTTGAATTTGCGTATTTAAATAGGTAATTCTTCTCCAAAAGGTTGAGTCCCCAACCCCAAGGGCTCCCCACACTCCGACCCGACAGAGCATTGTGAGAAGTTGTAAATCACGGTGACTCAATGGTTCAGCAGACAGGGCCAAATGCTGATACGCACAAGGAATCTGCCCACTTTGGACATAATTCCCGCACTGCCGCCGCCGAGGTTTAAACCTTGGTCTCTTCTCCCAAATACTACCCACTAAACCATTGAGCTAAGCCCGTGCGGGTTAAATAGGTAATTCTAAGTTTACAAATGCAAGATAATATAGTCAAGATTGATTATAATTGTCAATAAAATAATTGTATAGGTATGGTTGAAACCAAATATGGGACATAAGGGAGAACAAATAAAAATTAGGGCATAAAATATTAAATATATACTAATATTGTTTGAGGAGATTCCGACATTAGGATTTGTGGTTAAGTTCTATTAAGACTTTAATATTAGAATTAGATTAATGGTGTAGTTATAATTATATATTAGACTTTAATATTAGAATTAGACTAACGGTGAATTAACGGAAAAGTTAAATGGATAATCATATAATTAAGGATAAATTAGAAAATCTTAAATGAAAAAAATTAAAACCTGAACAATATGAACCATTCATTGATTTAATAATTTGGCGGTCATTTTATCTACCCAATATTAATAATTAAATAAATTCGCTGGTCAAATTCGTTAGTATAATCCACTAACGCTAACCGCTAACTGCTGATTGTCAAACAAGGACATTGCGAGGTAGTTCTCACTTCAATTTGTTGTGTGATTTGAATACTCTCTTTGTCACAAAATCTCTCAAGTAGTTAATATGGTTGCCTTTATTAATTATATTTTTTAAATTTTTTCATGGTATTAATAAAATACTTGGTAAATAAATATATAACATTATTTTGTATTATAACTTTGATATTTAATTAGAAAAATAGTGCACAAAAAAGATAATAGATAATGTAGTGAATATTATAATCAATTGATTAAATTGAATGTAAAAATTTTTACATTTGAGAAAAATAAAGACAATATAACTAATGAAAATATTTCTTTTAATTAATTTATTGATAATTAATAAATTTTTTTTCACTGAATAAAGACATTGTAAGGATAATGTAGCGAATATAATCAATTAATAAATTTGAATATAAAGAATTTTTATATTGAAGAAAAATAAAGACAATATAACTAATAAAATTATTTCTCTTATTTAATTTATTGATAATGAATAATTTTTTGTTTTGAATAAAGGCATTGTGGACACATAATTCTAAATTAAAGAAATGCATATGTATTATTTTTTGTTGTAACTACTAAATTATTATTTATATAATTTAATAAGAGTAAAATATAGTACTAATTATGCCAACTTTGATTAGGATGAGGTTCGAACCTAAGATCTTTTTTTATTGAAATCAATGAGTAAGTTAACGATGAACTAACGGCAATTCTTAAAATTTTAACGGAATTAGTAACGGTGTGTGGGTATTTTAGGAAATTTTAATGTAAAATTTAAATCTGATCAATCTTTTAATCAATCTGAGCCATTCATTTGATTAAAATCTGTGACCGCCATTTTTTCTACCCATTATAGGCCTAACTCTCTTGGGCTCTTATTAGTATAGTAGATTAGTATAGTATATATATATATATATATATATATATATATATATATATAT
The DNA here is from genome assembly GCF_001879475.1 of Ipomoea nil. Lineage (NCBI taxonomy): Eukaryota > Viridiplantae > Streptophyta > Magnoliopsida > Solanales > Convolvulaceae > Ipomoea > Ipomoea nil. The sequence continues at coordinate 2,656,484 of NW_017619627.1, read as the reverse complement.
ATATATATATATATATAGGAGATGGATCAGGTGAGAACCATATGCCCATAAGAGAACTGAAAACCAATCACAGTCGTCCACATGTTCAAATGTAACGGATCATGTGAAAATTCTAAGGATGTTAGATGTAACACTAGTATTTCTAAGGTTTATTGGCTGGAAAAAAAAAAATCCTTGAATACTTATGTATTGTGTGTGATAGTTGTATCTAAAATTTTTAAAAATTGTAAAAGAATAATAATAAATAAATAAAATAAAATTAATCCATTATATTTTGTGACAATTATACCAAATAATGAATAGTAAAAATATTAAAACCTTTAAAATTTTAAAATTAATTAATATCAAACAATTGTATTTTATAGTAATAATAATTTCCAATTCAATCTAAGTACATACCCCAACTTTCTTAAGTTGCGCACAATTATTTAAAAATTGTTAATATTTTTTTTTGAAGATATAACCTCATTTTTAAATCTTAATAAATATATCAAAATATTTATTTTTTGCAACTAAAATTTTGAAATTAAAATCTTCAAAAAAATAAAAAAAACAGTGTACATATATATAAGTATGTTCAAATATTATAAGTATCAATTAATATGTAAATGCTCGCATTGGCAACTGAGTTGGTCAAATAAGTGAAGTTTGGGAAGAATTAATACCTAAATAAATATAATTTATTTATTTTTAAGATTAGATACATTAATTAGATAATATTGTCACAAAACACAAAGGTTTAATTTTTTCCAACAAATTTTAAATTGTGTATAATTATCATAAAGACATAAAAGTTTAGATTTTTTTCTTCACCAATAAACCTATTTCTAAGTGCAAACGTTTGAAATAATCCTTGATTTAGTTCTTGACTATACTAACATATTTTTAAATTTAATTTTATAAAATAAGTTGGAGTTAATTATTAATAAAAAAATTAAACTAAAAAGTATTACCAAAATAGTTGAGAACTAAATAAGGAATTAAATCCAACTTAATTTATAGCTTGACATGCTCCCATATTAGAATGTATGGATTAAAATTTCATTGCAAAATACATAGTTGATGAGAATCAGGTTACAACACGGATGGGGTATTCCTCAGCTTCCACAACAACAAAATACTTGCCTCTTTCAATCACCATTGAACCATCTTTACTAGCCTTGCTGAAATGCTTACTCTAGGCAGAATACATCATATGATGTCGTAATGGCTATGCCAACTCTGGGCAAAAAATAACAATTATAAGGTTAGATTCAAGAGGATAATAAATAGTGCAATCTAATCATATATGTTTATTTAACTAAAAGAAACGAAATTGAGATTTCATTAGTTTTTTTAATCAAGTAATGCACATCGTACCACATCTAAGGATAGATAGACAGACTTTAGTAGTTTACATTTTATTTTTTAAAATAATATAGGAAGTAATGTGGTGGCGGGAGACATTGCCGTAATAATAGTAATAATAATAGTAATAGTAATAGTAATAGTAATAGTAATAATAGTACTAATAATAGTAGTACTAATAATAGTAGTAATAATAGTAGTAATAATAGTAATAGTAATAGTAATAGTAGTACTAATAATAGTAGTAATAGTAATAGTAGTACTAATAATAGTAGTAGTAATAATAATAATAATAATAATAATAATAATAATAATAATAATAATAATAATAATAATAATAATAATAATAATAATAATAATAATAATAATAATAATAATAATAGTAATAATAGTAATAATAATAATAATAATAATAATAATAATAATAATAATAATAATAATAATAATAATTGTTGGTTTTAAGGTTTTTGGGCCCAGGGAGGTCCTACACAATCATGGTTGGTGGATTTACCGTTCACAATGCGGCTTATAGAAAAATATGTAGAAAAAATATAACTCAATGCTTTTGTACGTGGAAACCGAAAGGTGAAAACCACAGGCCTTTTTTGGGAGGTGCCAAGCCTAACTCCACTATTCTGTAGGATTGTTTGTACAAGTTGTATGGCTATTTTGTATATGTGATGTTGTGTAGAGATAGAGCTACAATACTTTCTTCTTCATGCGTGGAAGAGTGGTGGAGTCTTCTCATATGGAGTTTTCTTCACGTGGTCTTCTTGCTTAGATGAGTGGTTGTGGGAGAGTGACATGCCTCTCTATGGGGGAAAGAATAGTAATTGGTCTTCTAGTGTGTAGGAATAGTGCTTGGGAGAGTCCTCCCATGTGTGGATGAATGAATGGAATCCCCTTCCTTGTGCTCTTCTTCTCCTTCTTATAGCTAGCTCATCCAAAAGTGTCCGTTGGGGGGTAATTAGTAGGCTTTATGATAGCTTAATTTGGGTAGTAAGTAGGAGTTTATGTGGGGTTATGGATAATAATAATTATTATTAGGTAATTGACTAGTGGTAATAAGTGGGGTAATAATAGGGTAGTAAATACGTTTCATGGGTTTAACGGCTAGTTTAGGCCGACCTTCTACCCGAGCCGACCTCTCGGTTTGGTCCATATCTATTTTTGGGCTTGCTCCATTTTCTTCTTGGGCTTCTTTTCTTCTTCTGGGCTTGATCCCTTTTCTTCTTGGGCCCCGAGCCCACCAGGTTCACACCCCATCAACTAGTCCCTCACTTTTCAATATTGAGCCCTCTCTAGCTCGAATATTGGAAAGTATTTGCCTTCTCCCTGCAGATTGCTTGAATCGTGTGATCTCCTTGATTTCATCCTCATGGCTCCTCTTTGCTATATAACTGAATGCTTCAGTGGAGGGGACCCTCTGACTTTGAGCCCCTTTTTCTTCATCCGTCGAATTGACTCTCAGCTATCACTTTTCTTTCCTTGATAAACTTCTAAGGGTTTGGACCCTTGATTCTCTCTTCATTCGCCCGAGTTCCTCAGTCGAGGCGACCCCTGTAGGCTTTTTCTATCTCAGAAACAGTTTAGGGTCAGTGCCCCGTCGTTTCTCTCTTTTCTCGCTGAGTCCCTCAGTCGAGGCGACTCCTTAGGTTTTTTTCTATCTCGGAAACGTTTAGGGTCTGTGCCCTGTTGTTTCTCTCTTTTCTTGCCGAGTCCCTCAGTCGAGGCGACTCCTTAGGTTTTTTTCTATCTCAGAAACGTTTAGGGTCTGTGCCTTGTTGTTTCTCTCTTTTCTTTCCGAGTCCCTCAGTCGAGGCAACTCCTTAGGCTTTTTCTATCTCAGAAACAGTTTAGGGTCAGTGCCCCGTCGTTTCTCTCTTTTCTTCCCGAGTCCCTCAGTCGAGGCGACCCCTGTAGGTTTTTTCTCAGAAACATCTAAGGGGTCAGTGCCCTTGTTTCCTTCTCTTCTTGCCGAGTCCCTCTGTCGAGGCGACCCTTTGGGTTTTTTTCTATCTCAGAAACAGTTTAGGGTTAGTGCCCCGCCGTTTCTCTCTTTTCTTGCCGAGTCCCTCAATCGAGGCGACCCTTGTAGGCTTTTTCTCAGAAACATCTAAGGGTTAGTGCCCTTGTTTCCTTCTCTTCTTTCCAAGTCCCTCTGTCGAGGCGACCCTTTGGGCTTTTTCTATCTCAGAAACAGTTTAGGGCCAATGCCCCGTCGTTTCTCTCTTTTCTTGCCGAGTCCCTCAGTCGAGGCGACCCCTGTAGGCTCTTTCTCAGAAACATCTAAGGGTCAGTGCCCTTGTTTCCTTCTCTTCTTGCCGAGTCCCTCTGTCGAGGCGACCCTTTGGGCTTTTTCTATCTCAGAAACAGTTTAGGGTCAGTACCCCGTCGTTTATCTCTTTTCTTGCCGAGTCCCTGCTCTAGGCGGCTCCTGGCTATGATTCTTCCTTTCCTAGTAAACTTCTTGGACTCTTGATTCTTTCTTTACTAACTCGAGTCCTCTAGTCGGGCTGACACTCGGTTGTAGCTTTACTTTTTCTTCCCTTCATATAGTCCATTGTAGATGAGAAATTCAATGAACAACTTTTTGGAATGCATTTTCTTGCCACGCCCCGAATATATCCAAGTCTGTTGTGCGGCACATGTGACTGGAAATTAAACTCGCCATACGTAGAAAAATCCATCCTCCAAACTCCCCTCTTTTAATTTGTCTTATATGCCTTTTCTTTCACAGAATTTTCACTGAATTTTGAGTTTCTTCCCGTCTGACTGAGTCCCTCAGTCAAATATTTGTGCAAGATACACCCCTTATGGGCTTCATCGGCCCATCTATACAAACGATCAAGCATTTTTCTACTGCCCAGCAGCTCATTTCCTCAATATCAAATCTTTCCAGCCAATTCATACTCGAATTCCAGTAGCCAAACTCAGCCATTTTAATTTTGCAATCCTCCTCAAACGCATTTGTCAAATGCTAGATTTCACCATTGCCCCCATTCTGCCAGAATAAAAGTTGTGCGGTCATAGGACCACCGAGCTACGTGGGTCATCCCTACTCGGCCACTCCATATTACCATTAGCCATTTTTTCTTTTCCTTAAAACGCATGCCACATACTGCTATTGGAGACCAATATTTTTTTGTGTAGATTTGCTTTGATATAGGAAAATGTGCCACCCCCAAAATATTTATATGCTTTCCCCTAGAGCTTATGTTGAAACTTTCTGAAAAAATCGATCCTTAATTTCTAGAGAAGGAGCTGCATTTTGATCCAATACCTGAAGAGTCTCGTGGCAGGCGTTTGAGATGTTTATTCAAAATTTCGTTAAATTTCTTTTTCTTCGCTTTTCCCATCTCTCTCTCTCTCTCTCTCTCTCTCGCTCGCTCGCTCCTTGAGAATTCAATAAATGGAGTCCTGGCGTACGGCGAGGTAGACGCGGCGAATCTAAATCCGAGACCATCATTAGCTCTTCTCTACTGCGCCTATCTGAGATCAGCAGTCTTACCAAGCGGTGGCATGATCGACTGATCTTCCCCGGGTTTTCATTCGCGCAGCATTACTTGCCCGATTGGGCTTAGTTTCTGCCGTCCAATTATTTTAGCTTATCCGATAATAATCAGGGTGGCACGATACCTGACTCCGATACTTAGAACGCGAAAATCATGCCGACTCCACGTCCACTACTCACTGCTCTCACGGCGTGGAAGGGCTCTAGCATCGCTCGACTGGCAGGTGGAGTCCCCGACGACTGTTCGACGGTGTCGTTCGTGGTCGACGAGATGCGTTGTCGGCACTGTCCTTCGGTTCTAGACTTCAGGGAGTCTTCTATCCATGTTCAGGCAGCGAGTCGGTGGGCAGCTCCCAAGGCGGTCGATCACCGCGAAAATGGTGACGGCAATCGCCGGCTCCCTGAACTTGCATTTTTGCTGTAAAATTTGCAGACAGATCCATCTCGCCTTCAAGCTGATCACAAATACTCTTTGAAGCTCTTTCATTGCTGATTACGTCTCTCTCTTCTCCAGCTGGCCACGTACCTACTTCATACTCAGCAATAAGACACGGGCGAGTTAGTTAAAGGAGTCAGTCGGCGTTCTGGTCGGGCAGTTTGGCGGACGCGATTTCCAAGTCGATCAGATCATTTGAAGGATGCGGTGAGAGCCTTGGTCAAGTCAACCGATTCCAAGGAGTCGAATATAATGCCGACTCCGTGTGACGAGTCGAGTGCCGGTTGATCATTGCTTCTTCCCTGCCCTCCAATGGATGAAATTGGTTGTTACTGCAATGCTTTAAGCTTCTCCATAATCTTGTGATTTCTAGACTTAAAATTGCTGGGCTCGGCAGTGGTCTCGGGTTCGCGTACTAATGTCAGAAGTTTTCTCCTCTGGTCGGCCGTGACTGTGCATGACGTATTGCTTCCAGGTTGAGTGTTTCCCTCGACGGACTCGGCGGTGTGATCGTGAAGGCCTACATATGCAGCGAATCAGAAGACTCGACCTTTAATCGCGAGTGAGATTTGAGAACGAAGACTGAAGTCTGGAATAGCCAGCCGCATGCAGTCTGATGGTTTTTGGGTTTTCGGGCCCAAGGAGGTCCAACACAACCTTTAGCTGGAGGATACACCTTTCAATAAAAAGCTTGCTAAAATAATATGAGCTCGATGATTTTGACGTGGAAACCGAAAGGAAAACCACGGGCCTTTTTGGGCGGTGCCAAGCCTAACTCCACTATGTATTTTTTAGGTGTCTTTGTACATGTTTGTAGGGCTATCCCCTACACAAAGTGTTGTGTTTCTAATAATATAGCAATAATAATAGAAAGAAGAGTGATGGAATGGTGTGGAAGAGTCCTTCCATGTGTATGGATGAGTGGTGGAGCCTTCTTGGTATATTGTGGAATGAGGCCTTCTTAGGAGAGTAGTTGTGTGAGAGTGGTAGTAGTCTTCAAGTGTGTAGGAAGTGTGCTCTCATGTGTGAATGAATGATTGGCGTGGGAGGAGTATCCTTTATTTTGTGATGTGGAGTGGTGCCTTTTTCCATGCTCAAGCCCCCCCTTGATCTTGCTGCCTTCCCCCTTTTATAGCTAAATGGGTTTAGAGACGTTAGGGGGTATTTAGTAGGAATTATGGGTATTAAATTGGGGGTTAGGATGAGGTAGTTTGAATAGGATATTTACTTTTGGGGGTTATGGATATTAAGTTGGGTAGTGATGGGATAGTAATGAGGTAGGTAATTAGGAGTTTAATAGGGTAGTAAATGGGTTAACGGCTAGTTTAGGCCGACTCCTTACTTGTGCCGACTTCCGGGTCGAGCCGACTCCTCGGTTTGACTCGTATTTCTTTTGGGCTTACTCTATTTTCTTCTTGGGCTTGATCTCTTTTTTTCTTGGGCCCCGAGCCCACGGGGTTCACACCCCCATCACAGTCGGTGATAGGAATGGTCTGTCCATTTTCTTCATTCCTCTATCTGCCGAAAAGTGGCCGACTATGCATTTGTAATCTGGAAGATCCAAGGACTTCCAAACAATTGATCTAGAAATCCAGAAAACAAGTTTCTCTACTCCACCTTCTTGACTTGCAGTATACTCCTCCTATTTGACTTGCAATAACGAGAAAATGGTCATCGCACAATATGAGTTTTACTTGGTAATGGAAAAACGGGTGATGAAGTATTGTGATCGCTTCACTCGGTATCAACTACGACTAAGTGCTCGTCTCGCTTGCCACTTCTGCATGGATCTCCCAGGGGTCGGGCGGCGATTTGGGAGAGACTTCAGCTGATTGAGAAACATGCGGCGGTCGACAAAGATGGTGTCGACGCGAGATTGAACTTACCAAATCGTGCAGTGCACAGACTTACGTGGACTCAATGGACTCCGCGGATATTGGCGGGCTTTCGCCACTGTAACCGTAGCTATTGACGATCTTCTCTGTCGGTCTGAATTGTCGGGATCATCGCCATCTTTCTTTTCTTCTTCCCAAAAGAGCACGTCTATGAAGCGGAAATTTTCACCCAATTTTGATCAACGGACGCTGGAAGAATCTTGGGAGGATAATGACGGCACTACGGCAGCAGCATGTTAGTTTTGTCTTTCGGGTAGCCAAATATTCCGAGCAGTGCAAGCAGTCAACCCTCTGTGATGTAGGATTCATCAATCTTCTCATTTTCGTCACGTGGTGATCTCATGTCGGTTCACCAATATTCTGGCATTTTTCCTTCTGCATATATTTTAACCGACTGCTTTTCTCGCTTCTGACTGGACGGCGTAGAAGTCAGCACTCGTAGGAGCGCACATGAAGTTGAAGGTGATACATTCCTGTTCTCTGAATATGCCACGCAGGAGCATGTAATTTTGACCACAAAAATTTTGGCCTTCAATTATATTTCCCTTCGAATGTCGCAACTGCTATGAATTTTTCTTTTTTTTTTTTTGACTTGATTTCCTACTTGCAATTAATATTTTCTGAGCTCAATCATGAATCTGCTCCAAACTTTCACTTATTGAGGAATTATAATTTGATCCATTTAGTGGTGTGTATCTTCCCACTTTGATTTCCACCTGTGGATGTTTGCTAGAATACCCCAAGACCCTCCACATGCAAGAAGTGTCTTGAAATAATCCAATTAGCTGGACTACCCCCTTGGCGCTCACCCAAGCATGGCCACATACGTATAACATGCATGTAAATGAATACCAAACTTTCTCTAACAATGGACCATCCAAAATATTTCTGTGCCTTGAAAGGATAACTTTGAATTCGAATATCAATATTTTCATTTATGGACGTACCCTCGTATGGCAGTTCGCGGTAGTCGCCGCTTCCTTAGCATCGTCCGAGTCCAAGTCCGGATTGCTTCCTTCTTACTCAATGTTTGGTTCCCTTCCTTACCATGAAAGCAGTCGGCGAACGCGTCGAGGGTGTCCGGAAGCATGTGTACGAGCGAGGTGGAGAGGGTGTTTTTCGCCGATTGTTAACTTGCTGACTGAGATACTTATTGGCTGACTGACAAGCTATATACTCTTCTTGCCGTGGAAATTTATAAAAGACGTTTCCAGAGTTCCTGAGGCTCTCCCCATTTAATTGTTACGCACTGGGTGCCTTTTTCGTATGCGAATTTTCCTTGGCTTTCATTTTGTTAGTGTTTTAATTGTTTAAAAACCCCAACTTATAATTGGCAATATTATTATGGCTTACTAAGATAGGTTTAGGGTTTGTCCGTCCAGCTCTACAGATGACTGATCAATCAGAAGCAACAACAGAAGGACTGACACTGAAGATCTGTTTTAGGAAGCTGACTTCTAAAAGACTGTACGCGGCATTACAGAAGTCAGATTTGGAAAGAAGATCAGCGTATCTGCTTTTGAAAGGTATGAGCCAAATCCTTAAGATTACGTTCTTCAAATATCGTCCTACCATCTACAATCAAATATGTCTATGGAAGGAGTGTTCTTTTGATGGAACTATAAGTATCCTCATTCGAAGAGAATTAGGGTTACGGTTTTGAGACAGAAGAAAATACTCTACATCAGTTTGATGAGATCAGATCTTTGATTATCATGCCTCTTCTCAATACAACATGTTCATGGTGATTAAGATGACGAACTTTTGAAGAATCACTGCTGCTTAAACGAAAGGACACTGTGATCACACTGTTGTGGGAACAACTGTAAAGAGCGTCATTGAAGTGGACTGTATCAGATTGGGCTCTCCAAGTGAAGGGATTTCATTGGACTTCTGTATGCACAGCTCTCCATCTTCATAAATCCACTAAACCTGTGTAGACTGGGTATGTACCTTGTGTGGGGCACTTGGGTAAGATTATTGTATATCTACCTTTGTACATCGGATTATGATTTAGTGGATTGGACGCCTATGTGATCATCCCCCTAACGTAGATACACACTGTATCGAACTGGGTAAACATTCTGTGTCGTTGGCTCTATGGTGTTATCTTTTCTTTAATCTTCACTGTGATTAGTTTTTACTGATTGAATTCATCGCTGAATCAGTCAGTCCACTTAGTCAGTTGATTAATCCAGTTAATTTGTTTAAAAAGAGAAAATGCAAAATTACATGTGGTATCAAAGCTTTTAAGTCTACATAGTGACTTGATCCGTACGGGTTGTTTTGTTTAGTTTTGCATTGTTCTATGTCTTTTGGAAGTGCCTCTGTGTGTGTTTGTTGGCTGGCTGTTTGTATTCAGGATGGATGCAAGTATGAAACCACCGGAACTAGATGGTCACAACTACTCTTTCTGGAAGGCTCGCATGGAGATATATCTCCAAGCACAAGGTACCAGGGTTTACGGTACTGTCCTAACTGGGTGGAGCCGTCCAACTGTTCAGAATGCGGATGGAACCACTGGAGATAAGCCCATGGAGACGTGGACAGACGATGAAATGAATTCCTCTGATCTAAACAACAAAGCTTTGAACTCGATTGTAGGATCTCTGCATGAATCTGTTTTTACTCTTGTCACTGGGGTAAAAGAAGCTAAACGTGTATGGGAAATTCTTGAAACCAGATTTGAGGGAACTAGTGATGTCAAGCAGTCAAAGCTACAAATGGTACTATCAGAATTCGAAGCCCTTAGAATGAATGAAGAGGAAACCATTTCGACCTTTCACAGTCGGGTTCAGAATCTGATGAATAGAGCCTCAATTCTTGGTGAACCTTTCACAGATGAGAGAGTAATCAAAAAGATCCTTCGATCTTTACCTAAACGCTTCCGAATGAAAGTAACGGCTATTCAGGAACACACAGGTTGGGAAAAGAAGACTGTCGGAGAACTTATGGGAAGCTTACACACTTATGAACTAGAAGTGCTTGCGGATGACGATCTTGCAAGCAACAGAAAAGGAAAGTCAATGGCTTTTGTGGCTGAGGCTGATCGAGAATCTGACACAGACAACATAGATGATGAAACCTTGGCTCTTCTAACCAAGAATTTCAAGAAAATATTAAAAGGTTTCAACAGAAAGAGTCAAGGTCAGTCCGCCAGGACACAATACAAAGGCAATAACTCCTCATATCAGAAAGCTGAAACAACTCCCTTTTCACAGAACAATCAGTCTCAGACTGGTCGAACAAGACAGAACAGAAACAGTTCCACAGACACAGGGAAGTCACTCAACCGGTCAGTGCAGTGTAGAGAATGTGAAGGGTATGGTCACATACAGGCTGAGTGTGCAACGTATCTCAAGAGGAAAAAGGTTATGTCAGTAGCTACATTAAGCGATGATGAGGAGGAAACATCCAATGATCAGTCAGATGATAATGTGGAAAATTTTGTAGCCTTCTTTACAGCTACAGACATTCAGTCAGATGGAAACCAATCAGATGAAGAATCTTACATATCAACTGATGATTTTGAAGAAAGACATACTCAACTTGAAATAGAATTTGCTAAACTTGTTGCAAGCTGGGAACAATTAGTGAAAGTCAATAAAAATCTGAATGACGAGCTGAAGCAAAGAGATGAACTTCTAAGAAAACTGAATTCAGACCTTGTCATAAAAGAAGATCTCATCACTCAGATAAGAACCAGAGAAGGAAAACTGATTAAAGAATTGGAGGGTCTGAAGAAAAATATCCAGATGATGGTGATGTTATCACATCTTTGCTTGTTTTTATAGTTATTTTGAATCATCTCGGTAATTAAGTTCTTTAATTTTACTTATTTAATACATGTTTTCCTTGCTCAAATCATTTAATTATGGTTCACACTTGTTTTGAATGTTTTACGGTGTTTGTTAGTGTTTTTGAACCATTGTAGGTTAATTCTATGAGCAAGGGAAGTTCAAGGATGAGTTTGGAGCAATTTTGGACAAGTCCGGGACCCAGAGGATTCGACGCGTCGAGCCTTAATTCGACGCGTCGAGAATGACGCGACATGCAAAGCATCCAAATTCCAAATTCCAACTTCAATTCCAAATTTAATTATTTAAATATAGGAATTATAATTTGAGTCCAATTTTGTACAAGATTCCTATTTCATCTCAACTTTGTACCCACTATAAAATCCCTCCTTCCTCAACACCAAAGAGGGGAGACCGGAGAGAATTCAGAGATTCTTGGAGACAAGAATGAGAGAAATCAAGAGCCACAAGTTGTCTTAGAAAGCAAGAAGAAGACTAGGGAGATTTGGGAAAATCGTCTGGTTAATTCTTGTACTCTTTTGATGATTTGTAATTCTTTATTTATATTTGCTATGTATAATTTAGTCATGCTTGGCTAAATTCTTTAGAGATTCTTGGGTAAAAGTGTTTATGAACCTATGTGCCTGAGCTCTCAGTTTCTTTAATATATTATTATTTGGGTTTAATACTTGTGTTGCAATCGTGATAATATTGTTTGATGCTTGTAATTAATGGCCATAGTTACTAGCTTCATAGCCATGTTTGTGTCACCAATGGGAGTTTGGGCATAAATTAGGGCACACACGATTGCACCTAATGGTTGGTCCTTGGGAAAGGGGAACTTATTAGGGGAAGTTTATTCTAGATTATTGCTCATCGGTAGATGGTAGTAATTAGGAATAATTGAATGCTGATCTTTGATCTTGTTGGGTGTTTAAGCCATGGGAGTGGAAATTCACTAGGAATAGAGATTACGGGAGTAATTCGATTCTACTTTGCATTCCCACACAAATCTTAATTCCAAACTAAATATTGCAAACGATAATTGGCACTAGGTGATTAAATACTTGAATCCCATGAATCTCAACTTCTCTCTAATTGTTTTCAAAATCCTGAACCTCTGTTTTATTTTATTTATTTTATGCCAATCAATCATCTAAGTAATTGTTAGGATTAGCTCTAATGAATAAGTTAGTAACTAGTGCTTGATACAACCACTTCCCTGTGGATCGATAACTCGTACTCCGAGAATTATTTGTTTGCAAATATACTACGCATCAAATTGTCCCCCTCACACTTAAGCTTTTGCTTGTCCTCAAGCAAAACTAAGGAATAAAATCACAAGTCAAAACATACAAATTACTCATGCTCTCTCTTGCACAACCTTTCAAACCACCAATCAACTTGCTACAAAACAACACGCTTCAAGAATCAAATTAGTTTGGCACATAAGAGACCCATTTCCAAGCCAATAACCAAGCACCAAGAATTTAAAGTATGTGAGGATCAAGTGTGGACAAATACTCAGTTGAGATTATGCAAGACACGGCTCATGAATGAGATCCCATAGGCTTGCCCTTCATACTCCCTTAGATCAAATCTAAGAATTCATGCTAAGATCAAATAGGACTTTATTTAGCTTGTAATGGGGCTACGGGTGATAGCTAACAAAGAAGTGGTATGGAAAAATTAATCAAAAAGAGAGAATGTCACAATTTATCTAAACTTTTCCAAATTTGGAAGAGATGAGATAATCATAATTCCAAGGAGCAAATTTCTTTCAAGAACTTAGCAACTCTTTGGTAAAGTGGGGATCCAAACTCAAAAACTTTCAATCTTTTTTTTTTTTTTTCATTCTTTTCTTTGACTTTGGACTTCTTTTGGATATAGCAAGATAATTTTAATCCAAACTTTCATGACCTCCACACTTGAACATTTGTAACACTAGCTGCTTCTTTTTTTTCGTAGCACAACTCCATAAAACTCTTCTTACGGAAAAGATAAAGATAAAAGTTTCATTCTCTCAAGGGTGGAAGGGAAATATTTGGCCACGGGCTAAGGGTTATAATAATGGGGTAAATCAAAGAAAAACAATCTCAAAGAGGGGATAAGTGCTTAGCACTTATTTGAACAAACAAAAGGCACAATGGAGACACGAAGGATAAAAATATATATAGGGACAGGTTTAAAGGCTATGGCTAAACAAAAATGGCCTAAATCACTTCAAAACATGCAAAACTTAGACATCACTTAGGGAGTAATGAGGCAAGTTCTAGCAAAACACCCATGACCGGAATCTCACATAAGCCTTCACTAGCAATGCAAAACACAAGATCAAGAATTAATCCAATTATTAAGTGGTTAACAAAGCTATTGGCAAGGGAATTGATCAAATATGTGTTACACCTCAAATCATCCATCACAAATTGAGATGCAGCAAGCACCACTAAAACAAACCACAAACCAACAAGAGAGAATAATTGTAACTGCATGCTAAGACAAGTAGCTTATTCACCAAAAATAGCATATGAGTCATCCAAGCAAAAGCAAAAAATTTTAAAAATTTAGAAATATCCCCAAATTAATGATTCCTCCCCCTCACACTTAAAACTTTGCATCATCCCTGATGCAAAATAAAAGAAAAGGAGAACAAGAGAAAAGAGAAAACTAAGAAGCAATAAAATAATCACGAACTAGAAAATAATAAAACTAAATAAGACGAAACTAGAAAGCAATAAATAAATAGGGAAAGTAATAAAAGATAACATGGGGTGCCTCCCATGAAGCGCTAAATTTAACGTCGTTAGCTCGACGTTACCTCTCTAGCCATCAAGTGATTGGAGAAGAAAAATCCCCTTCTTTCCATCAACTTTCTCTTCCAAGTATTTCTTCAAGTGGTGTCCATTTATAAACTCTCTTAAGCTCGAACCCTTCACGTCATCATGTAAGGAACCACATTTGCCCGAATCAAGAATTATGCCTCCATTATCTTTTCCTTCTTTTTCAACACTCTTTTGTTCAACAAGTAATGAGAGTCTCGGATCATTCACATGAACCAGGAAGTATTGGGAATCATTGGATATATAGATAGGCAAATGTGTGCCATTATCCTTAAGAACTCCAATGCCTCCCAAATTCAAAATTTCTCTGAAGTTCTCTCCAAGGGAAATGTTCTCCATTGGTGAGACATCCTCATTCAAATCTTGTGCTCCATTAAGAACTTCCTCATCTAATGGGCAACTCTCAATATGTTCCTTGCCATCATTACCTTGCAACTCTACATTTTCCTCCCAGCTTGGTGTCTCCATCTCAATGCATTTATCAAATATTTCTTCATCTTCCTTTCTAAGATCCTCATCATCCTTTTTATTTCTCTCAACTTCATGACCTTCATTTGGCAAGAGCAACTCTTCTAGAACCTCTCCATTAAATGAATCTTGAAGTGGCTCTTGAATTGTCAAATCTTGCTGTCGAGCCATCATGTGATCGAGTCGAGCATTCATGCGATCAAGTTGAGCATTCATGTGATCTTGTAACTCCAGATATTTCGAGCACAATTGCATTAACTTGGTCTCTTTGGACTTCATCTCAATTATTTGGTCAAGTGATTGACAATCTTGTTGAAACTCTTGGTACGGCAACTCTTGAGCTCGCCCTTGATACTTGTAATTGGGATCCATGATAAAGCAATTTTCCGCCTCATGAGATCCACCACATATCATGCACCGTGAGGGTTGTGGAGTAGGTGGTGTGCATCTTTGATAACTGGATTGACTCATGTTGGCACAAAATCCTTGAGTAGATTGTTGATGGGTATGGTTGGTGGGGTTGAGCATGTAACAATTTTCCACAAAGTGATTCCCACCACAAAATGAGCACCATTGGGGTTGTGATGTTTGATATGAACTTTCTTGATAATATCCTTGACTAGAGTTGGCAAAATTTGAGAAAGGGAATTGTTGTTCCATTCCTCCATATTCTCGATTCATATTCCAACTCATCTCATAACCTTGAGAAGGAGGGTAAAACGGTGGCATGGTTCCTTGGAATGCATATCTATCCATAAACTAAATCACACTCAAAACAATGAACTTATTATGGGTTAGCAAAATAAAATAAAATAAAATAAAAAATAAAAATGGACTAGTCTCCTAGAATAAAGATTTCACTAATGTTAATACTAGAAACGCCACTTCCCCGGCAACGGCGCCAATTTGATGCGTAGTATATTTGCAAACAAATAATTCTCGGAGTACGAGTTATCGATCCACAGGGAAGTGGTTGTATCAAGCACTAGTTACTAACTTATTCATTAGAGCTAATCCTAACAATTACTTAGATGATTGATTGGCATAAAATAAATAAAATAAAACAGAGGTTCAGGATTTTGAAAACAATTAGAGAGAAGTTGAGATTCATGGGATTCAAGTATTTAATCACCTAGTGCCAATTATCGTTTGCAATATTTAGTTTGGAATTAAGATTTGTGTGGGAATGCAAAGTGGAATCGAATTACTCCCGTAATCTCTATTCCTAGTGAATTTCCACTCCCATGGCTTAAACACCCAACAAGATCAAAGATCAGCATTCAATTATTCCTAATTACTAGATGGA
The DNA here is from genome assembly GCF_001879475.1 of Ipomoea nil. Lineage (NCBI taxonomy): Eukaryota > Viridiplantae > Streptophyta > Magnoliopsida > Solanales > Convolvulaceae > Ipomoea > Ipomoea nil. The sequence goes on along the minus strand of NW_017619627.1, from coordinate 2,640,881 downwards.
CACCACATCAACCCTAGACAAGATTCTAGACTCTGACAGAAATCCTAATGATAAAAAAAGTTTAGGATTTGAACGAGGTGAATCTTCGAATAATGCACCTATGTTTGTCAAAGAGGGTATGTTTAAGACCACATCTATTCACAGCTTTGAACAAGGACAGTCATCCCAGTCAGTGCAAAAAATTGACAAGAGAAGGAGATATGACCAGACTGCAGATACTGACCTTGCCAAAGTAACTCATCAATCTCATTATTCAAGGTTCAAGAATAAGCTCGTCAAAGTTAGACATTACACTCCCATTTGTCACTACTGTCAAACCAAAGGTCATACTCAGCCTGAATGCTATTTTTTCTACAAAGATCAAAGGAATGAGAAATATCAGAACAAGACTATTACACCGTTTACTAGACAGGTTTGGGTCAGAAAGTCAGAAGTTATTTGCTACCCCACTATAGTTCTGACTGCGTCTACAACTGAAGCTAGATGGTATTTCGACAGTGGCTGTTCCAGACATATGACTGGAAATGTACAGTGTCTCATGGCTGTTCAACCAAGCAGTGGAGCTGTAACATATGGAGATGGACAAAAAGGGAAAATTGTTGGGAAAGGTATCCTGAATGTACCAGGTTTGCCTCAATTAGAAGAAGTTCTGTTAGTCAGTGGGTTGAAAGCTAATCTGATTAGCATCAGTCAGTTGTGTGATCAAAATTGGAATGTGTGCTTCAATCGTAACTGTTGCAGAGTTACTGACAAAGCAAATCAAATTGTCATGGAAGGAACCCGGTCCTCAGATAATTGTTATGTTTTGGCAAATGAAACTGCATATCACCTATCCAAATCTGATGAAGCAAAACTCTGGCATAGACGACTGGGTCACGTAAACTTCAGAGATATGGATAAACTGATAAAACTAGAAGCTGTGTAAGGTGTACCTAAGATCAGAATAGATCTGGAAAAAGTTTGTGGTGCATGTGCCATTGGGAAACAAATCAGAACTCCACACAAAGCAGTAAGAGGTATCACCACTGAGAAGTGTCTAGATCTTGTTCACATAGACCTCATGGGGCCAACACAGACTGAAAGCATTGGGGGAAAGAAATACATATTTGTGTGCGTAGATGATTTCTTTCGATACAGCTGGGTATACTTTCTATGAGAAAAATCAGAAGCATTCAAGGTTTTTAAAACTTTGTGCATAAGGATTCAAAAGGAAAAGAATGAGTCTATAATAAAAGTTCAGAGACTTAGAAGTGATCATGGAAAAGAATTTGAGAATTCACTATACTCAGATTTCTGCTCCGAGCATGGTATATCACATGAGTTCTCAGCTCCTAGAACTGCTCAACAGAATGGTGTAGTGGAAAGAAAGAATCGAGCTTTACAAGAAATGGCTAGAGTTATGCTACATGCCTCTCATCTGCCACATCGTTTCTGGGCTGAAGCAGTTCACACAGCCTGTCATATTGTAAATAGGGTCTATCTTAGACCAGGAATGACCAAAACACCATATGAGATCTGGAAGGGAAAGAAGCCAAACCTGAAGTACTTTCATGTGTTCGGGACAAAGTGTTATGTGCTGGCTGATAGAGAACAAAGAGGGAAGTTTGAACCTAAGAGTGATGAGAGCATCTTCCTTGGATACTCTCCAAACAGTTGTGCTTACAGAGTCTACAACAAGAGAACTCAATCTGTGATGGAATCAGTAAATGTGGTCATAGATGATAATCCAGAAGAATCAGTAGACACAGCAGTGACAGATTCAGTGACAAAGCTTCCTCTCAGTGAATCAAATGCCACTGATAGCAATAGTCAGCCCAAATCACAAGAATCCTCAGATGAAGATCAAGAAAGTTCGGAACAGGAGACAAATCTCATAAATGATACAGGTAAAGACAAACCCACCAGAACTCAGAAAAATCATCCGCCAGACAACATCATTGGAGATCCAACAGATGGGATGAAGACCAGGAGCAGAATAAGAAATAATCTGACAGAAATATCTGGCTCTGCTTGCTATACCTCAAAGATAGAACCAAGGAATGTTAAATAAGCTTTACCAGATGATCTGTGGATCAAGGCAATGCAGGAGGAACTACATCAGTTTGAGCGAAATCATGTCTGGGATTTAGTTTCAAGACCTGATGGTGTTAATATAATTGGAACAAAATGGATCTTTAAAAATAAAACTGATGAAGCTGGAAATATAGCAAGGAACAAAGCTCGGTTAGTGGCCCAAGGGTACACTCAGATTGAAGGGATTGACTATGATGAGACATTTTCCCCTATAGCTAGACTCGAGTCAATCAGGATTTTGTTGGCTGTCGCAGGTATTTTGGGATTCACACTGTTTCAGATGGACGTTAAGACAGCATTCCCGAATGGCTATCTGCACGAAGATATCTATGTGGCTCAACCTAAAGGTTTCGAAGATCCAGATCATCCATCATATGTTTACAAGCTTCGAAAAGCTCTCTATGGTCTCAAACAAGCCCCCCGGGCATGGTATGAGCGAGTAACACAATATCTGCTTCAGCATGGGTATAAACGGGGAAGTGTCGACAAAACCTTGTTTGTAAAGACTACTAGAAGTCATGTAACCATTGCCCAAATCTATGTTGACGACATTGTTTTTGGATCAACCCTACAGAAATACACTGACGAGTTAGTAAAAGTCATGAAGGAAGAAATTGAAATGTCTATGGTTCGTCAACTGACATACTTTCTAGGACTACAGGTCAAGCAAAGCTCTGAAGGATACTTTATCTCACAAGAAAAGTATGCCAAGAATCTAGTCAAGAAGTTTGATCTGGAATCATGTAAACCATCCAGGACACCAATATCTACCTCCACAAAAGTATCAAAAGATGAAACCGTGGATAACACAGTCTATCTAAGCCTGATAGGCAGTCTGTTGTATCTAACCGCCAGTCGACCAGACATAATGTTCAGTGTTGGAGTCTGTGCAAGGTATCAATCGGATCCAAAGGAATCACACTTGATAGCTGCAAAATGCATTCTGAAATATGTAAAGGGAACGATGCAGTATGGACTCTTGTACTCCAAGGACAGTGAACTGAGTCTTGTCGCGTACTGTGATGCTGATTGGGCAGGAAACATTGATGATCGAAAAAGTACATCTGGAGGATGCTTCTTTATTGGTAAGAACTTGGTTTCGTGGTTAAGTAAGAAACAGAACTCAATTTCATTAAGCACGGTAGAGGCAGAATACATAGCTGCTGGTGGATGTTGTACTCAGTTGGTATGGATGAAACAGATGTTGCTGGATTATGGTCTTACTCAAGGGATTATGACACTCTATTGTGACAATGTCAGTGCTATTAATATTTCAAAGAATCCAGTTCAACATTCCAGAACGAAGCATATTGATATCAGGCATCATTACATTAGAGACCTGGTTGAATCCAAGGAGATTGAAGTGGAATATATTCAAACTAACAAACAACTGGCGGATATTCTGACTAAACCTCTAGATGCAAATCGTTTTGAAATTCTCAGGTCTGCTCTGGGAATTCGCAGAATTGACTAATACAGCAGTTGGTCAGTCAGAGAGGAGTAGAGGTTTCCGTATGCGGGTCAGAATTATGATTTGTCTTCCTTTTTAAGACTCCTCTCTATTATGTTAAGTGGTTTCTATAACCTAATATATCTTAAAGATTCTAATCTTTTTTTGAAATTCAAATTTCCTTGGGTTTCGTTTCCTTCCTAAAAAGAAGCTGTACCGTTGGGTCAAATCAATCGCGTCTGCATTCTATTTGACTAGCCACATTAATTAGGGTTCATCACACTTAAGTCTATTTGTATCGGGCCAAGAAGAAAACTATCTACGAGTACCTCAGCACTCAGTCTTCCTCTCTCTCTCTACATCCTTGCCTACCTTGATTTGTTCTTCTCCTCTCACAAAAATCTCCAATGGCAGATCCAGTAAGAAATATCATCATCAAACTCGGGAGCGAGACACATTCTCCAGAAGTGGCCTTTAAGCATATCCAGACGCTATTACAGTTTTCCATGAAGAAGAAACTCAAGCTTGATCCTCTGCTTCGTGATGAGATTTTGGTGACTGTTATGACAAACTACCCAGAGTTTTATGTTGATTGGTCTGAAGAAGATGCAACTGAACTGCTGATGATGGTGTCTGAAGCCAGTGATGAGGTTTCTCCAGTATCTATTCCAGAACCCTCGGATGGAAATCGGGCCGGGGCATTCCTTCGATACTTTGCGCAACGAGCCCTAGAATATGTTGAGGTCTCTCGACGGCGAGCGGAGTCACAGCTGTTGTATCTTGAAGCTGCTCAGAAAGAAGCAAAACACAGACAGGAGATCCTCCGAAACAGGTCAAACAATTCTGGAACTCCTATTGAAATTTCTCTAGATAAACCTGATGATTCTGCTACCCCATCTTGTGTGCCTATTAATTCTGAAAATTTAAATGCTTTGAGCTCTGAAAACCCCCCTGTGAATGTTGATCCTTTATCTCTGCCGTTAAGTGAGTTTGATTGTGTGAAAAATGATGTCTTGCATGTGTCTGATGAACAAGAAAAATCTTCTGATGAGCCCAATAATCTGAGTTTAATTGTATTCCTTTATGATAATGTTGTTCTGCCATCTGCTGAGTTTGCTGTTGAACCCAAAGAAATTTGCCCTGCTGATGATCCTTCTGATTTACCTGCTAATGTTGAGTCTATTGACCTCTCAAGCCCCCATAAGTCTGAGAAAACAGGTGGAATCCCAGTCTACACTGCCACATCGTTAGGTGAAAGTCTTGAGCATGTGCAACATTTTGCTGGACTACCGTCTGCTTCGATTCCTCAACCGTATCGAGTGATTCACTCATCTGATTCCTCCAGCGAAGATGATAAGATTCTGGCTGAAGTTTATGGGTCTCAATCACCTCCATCTGACATTCCAACCATTGAGGCCACTGCTCATCCTGACTCCTCAAAATTTAAAATACGAGAGGTTACTAATCTGCTTGATGGCTCTTCTGCTCAAGTATCTGACTCCAGTCATTCTGTGACTCCTGTTCAATCCCCAACCAAAGAAACAAGAAGGTCTAAGAGGAAGAATGTTCCTGTAAAAGTTATTGCTGAGATAGGTGATGACAATGCTGACACAGATCAGCCTGAGAAGAAAAGGAAGTCTAGTGAGACGGTTAAATCTGAATCTAATCCACCTATCCAACAAGTTTTCAAGACTCTACGCTCTTCTGTTAAGCAAAAGGGTTCTGTTGCTGCTCAACCACCTGTTGTCCCCGCATCTTCCACCAGAAAAGTGAAACCTGCTACTCGTGCCAGAGGTCGGAGCATTACACCTGAGGTTCAAGCTGCTGAAAGCTCTGACACATCCATTTACAGACCTCAATTTGTTTCTCCTTCCACTCAAGCCAAGTGGTCTACAATGATCCGAAGAGAACTGATTGTTCAAAGATCGGTTGATGAAAACCAGATGAATTCCGTCTGTGATGTTCTGCCCTTGCTAAAAGAAGTGGGTCTTCTGAAGACTGTCATTGCCATCTGTCCTTATTCCAAGCTGCTTACATACGAATTTTTCTATAATCTCAATGAGGAGATGGACAATTTGTCTGGAGAGCATCCTCTGCAGATTTTCATTCGAGGGAAATGGTATGTGTTTGGCCTGACATGATTAACGAATACTATGGCCTACAAGGAGTCCAAGAGGAGGCTATCATTGACTGGGATGCAGTGGCCAAAACAGTAACAGGTGGACAAGCTGACAGATGGCCTACTGGTGATAAGGATACTCTACCTAGCTCTCAGCTCACCTCAAAATATGTGATTCTGCATCGTCTTGCTCTGCATAACTGGCTACCTTCGGCACATTTCCACACTGTCGGCAAGTCTCTTATTCAGAATTGGAACCAAGATGCCCGTTGACATTGGGTCATGGATCTATTCTCATATTCTCACTCTGATTCACCCGAGAGAACAAAAGGTACGACTGCCCTTTCCTAATTTGATCTTTGGAATTCTTACAACACAGGGCCTTGAGCCTATGACGAGTGAGGTGATCAGTCCGACCCTTCTCTACACGATGGACCGGCGTTTGTTGATTGGAGAACATATCTGTGATGTTACGCCGGTGACTGCACCCTCCAATCCTTCGACTGATATAGTGGGAGATGACTCGCCGCATGCACGAGATCTTCAACTCTCTATCCAATTGAATGCAAGAGTCTCTGAGCTCGAGACCGTTCATGGCATAATCGCTAAACAGCTGACAGGGGCTTGTACAAAATTAGCCACTGTTCTTCTTCGTTTAAGCCTGACTGAGGGCTCGGATGCTGATCCTGTGAAGTCTGACAGTGAGACTCCCTCCAACGCTTGACGTGGCTTTGGCTCTCTTTTGGCAAAAAGGGGGAGTATGAAATCAGGGGGAGTTGCTTGTGTTGTGTTTTTTGTGTATCTTCTGGCCCTGGCTGGGTGATTGTGATTGTTTTGTGATGTTTGTGATTGTTTTGTGATGTTTGTGATTGCTTTGTGATGGCATCTCTGGCACCTCCTTTTGAAGAATGTTTTTTTTCTTGACTTTGTTTTGATCCAGCATGACATGTATGCTGTGTTTTTATTTCTGCAATGTAATCAAATGTTGGTTGGCTTTATGATAGCCTATCTTAGTTATCTCAGTTCTCTTGTCTCTCTATGTAGTCGAGTTGTTTTGCCAAATAATAGCCAAAGGGGGAGTTTGTTAGTGTTTTAATTGTTCAAAAAACCCAACTTATAATTGGCAATATTATTATGGCTTACTAAGATAGGTTTAGGGTTTGTCCGTCCAGCTCTACAGATGACTGATCAATCAGAAGCAACAATAGAAGGACTGACACTGAAGATCTGTTTTAGGAAGCTGACTTCTAAAAGACTGTACGCGGCATTACAGAAGTCAGATTTGGAATGAAGATCAGCGTATCTGCTTTGGAAAGGTATGGATTGACCAAATCCTTAAGATTACATTCTTCAAATATCGTCCTACCATCTACAATCAAAGATATCTATGGAAGGAGTGTTCTTTTGATGGAACTATAAGTATCCTCATTCGAAGAGAATTAGGGTTACGCTTTTGAGACAGAAGAAAACACTCTACATCAGTTTGATGAGATCAGATCTTTGATTATCATGCCTCTTCTCAATACAACATGTTCATGGTGATTAAGATGACGAACTTGAGAAGAATCACTGCTGCTTAAACGAAAGGACACTGTGATCACACTGTTGTGGGAACAACTGTAAAGAGCGTCATTGAAGTGGACTGCATCAGATTGGGCTCTCCAAGTGAAGGGATTTCATTGGACTTCTTATGCACAGCTCTCCATCTTCATCAATCCACTAAACCTGTGTAGACTGGGTATGTACCTTGTGTGGGACACTTGGGTAAGATTATTGTATATCTACCTTTGTACATCGGATTATGATTTAGTGGATTGGACGCCTATGTGATCGTCTCCCAGACGTAGATACACACTGTATCGAACTGGGTAAACATTCTGTGTCGTTGGCTCTGTGGTGTTATCTTTTCTTTAATCTTCACTGTGATTAGTTTTTACTTATTGAATTCATCGCTGAATCAGTCAGTCCACTTAGTCAATTGATTAATCCAGTTAATTTGTTTAAAAAGAGAAAATGCAAAATTACACATTTTTTTCAATCCTCCGGGCTCTGCCAAGTAGACTATCTTGGCAATTGAAATTCTTTTTGAATTCCAAATCCTCATATCATGTTCGTACCCATTTTTGCCACGTATGGAATTTGGGATGATAACTTTGTAAATAGAAAAAATTACATCTTCACTTTGATTGTCGGCTTGTCACGTACAATAGATAGTTAAACACCCTTGGTATTTTGCCATCCTTGTCACGAGTCCGTATGTCCTCTGAAATGCATTGTACTTATTCCGTACTGGTATTGATTCGGGAATTCTCGTTTCTCTGGAATATATATTGTAGAGCCCTTCTACAAGCCTTGTTGGGATCATACTGCTCATATGTTTCCGTATAACAAAGTCTTCCACATGATCAAGAGTAACATGGGATAAAAAATAATTATGACCACGGTGATTACCGTTACAGTCATGGTAGGGGAACCATTTATTCGGCGTCTCGACTTCTTGATTCCCCCGGCCGAGTCAGTGTGATGGACCGGCCCTCACTTGCTAACAACTTTTGAGTACTTTAATTTAAATATTGTATCTAATTTAAATGATAATGGTTACCTCTTGTAGACCTCGACACACAGTTTTCTTTGCTTGATTCTCCTCTAGTCCTCTTCTTGGTCCACTATTCTTCGTGAACCTTCTCAATCTTCCGTCTGTAGTGAATCATTTCCACCGGACGCTCTCCGAAATTTGTAACACCCCGTGTTACGGCCTTAAATCCCGGATTAATTATTTAATTAATCCCGTTAATAATAATTAAATATGATTTAATTCGGTTAGGTTTCCCATTAATTAATTAATAAAGGCCCACCATGAACCGTGGACCCTTGCCTAAATTAGAGTCTTAAGCCTACTAGGAATAAAGAAAGTAAACCTTTTACTATGCAGATTATGATTAGGATTCTCTTTAATTAATTAATATGGTCCACTATGGACCATGGACCCTTATCCCTAAAACAAGCCCTTAGTCCTATAAAGAATAGAATTAGTAAACCCATACCATTCAGGCCCTAATTAGGAGTCTTAAATATATAAATAGGGATATAGGAGGCACCTAGATCCCCCACCACGATAATCCCTCACCACACAAGAAGTTCCAAGAATTCCCCTAGGAGAAATCAAGAAAGAAGAAAGCTTAAAGAAAGACCCTTCATAGCCAAGGAATTAATTAAGGCTAAGAGGTAACCCATGTCTTAACAAAACCTATTTTCATAGCTATGATTCCCCTCTTAGGATTTCCCCATATTATTGTGTCTTGATGAATTGTGATATTATTATTGATGATTGGTGGGATGATTCCATGGGTGATCTTGGTGATGAGAGGTTCTTGATAATTATGGTTTTCTTGATGATTATATGATGTTCTTGATAATTATATGGTTCTCTTGATGTTCTTAATGATTATATGAGGTTCTTGATAATTATATGATATTCCCACCGAATCTTTATTTTGGAAGATGAATTGTGTTCTTGGTGATTTAAAAATAATTAGAACCCTAGGTTATATCATGGAATCCGTATGGTATTATTCTTGGTATATTGGGTGGGAATTCGCATGATTGGGTGTTGATTATGTTTAGAAAAGCATGATAGGTTATGTGCCATATGTTTCTTGATTTTGATCTGTTAATTGTCTACGTGTGTTATCAATTGCGTTTGAAAGTGTCTAAGCATGGTTTCGGGTTCCACAAAGGTTCCCGGGGCGTTTTTGGTGAAAAAGAGTCAGTGGGGTAGGTGGGGATAGGGGACCCGCCACCTACCCGCGGCCTACTTGGGCAACGCCGGCAGCGGGCAGCCGGCGGGCGGGCAGCTGCCCGCCGGGCACCCGCTGCCCGGAACAGTGCCGCCGGCGGGTGACCCCTCACCCACCGGCTACCTGCTGGTTTGTACCCAATTTGGGATTTTGGCTTTCCCGTTTGATGTTTCCCCGATCCCCGTGGTGTCCCAACGGACTCCGTCTATCGTGCCTATGTCTAGTTTGATATTTCGGGTACCGTTCGTAGGTTGTATGAGTCTTATATATTGCATGCTAGTTGAATTGGTATCCCGTTGACCTAGGTGAAAGAAGTATGAACCCCTTAGGATTATTCTTAGTATGTGAAGGATCACGCATAGGTTTTGTTATACGCTTTCTCCCCCTTCCCAATGTGTTAATGTGGGTTGCATGTGCTTGCTATGTGTTATGTGTGCATGATACCCCAATTCGGTTGCGATCAGATTGGTTATTCCTGAGCTGCGGTTCAGAAGCTGGCTGCGGTCAGATTTACACTCCCGGGCTGCGGTCCACCGTTTGGTTGCGATCAAACGTTTCTACATGAGCTGCGGTTCATATTTCCTGGCTGCGGTTAGATGACATACTCTTGGGCTGCGGTCCACTGTTTGGTTGCGATCAAACATTATGATGAGCTGCGGTTCATCGGTCGGTTGCGATCGACCCCTCCGTGTTGCGATACGGGGCAGGGTGCTGCGGGGCCGTGTTAGAGCTATATGCGCTGACCCTCATGTATGGGCATGCGATTGGTCCTGTCGCGCCAACAAAGTGTGCTATGTGATGAGATATGGATGAGTTGTTGTTATGAGTGTCTTGGGAGGTGACTTTGGGATTTATGCCGGGAATTATATATGTTGGGTTATGGATATTAACTGTGCTTATCTTTATCTGCCTTGCCTGTTTCCCTATGCTTATGAATTGTATATGCTTGATTATGACCGTTGTCTGTGCTAAGCTCTATCTGTTGAGTCTATCCCCTGTTTTGAAAGCTAGAGTTTCTTAGGATATATCTTCATGCTTCAAAATGGTTTTCGTATATCTATATATATGTCTATATGTATTGTATTTCAACGCGTTGGAGTGGGTTACCAGCATCTCTCGCTGAACAGATATATTTGGCTTTCAGGCACAGACGAGTAGATCACTGGAGCGCGCTAGAAGCTTGGGGCGTAGCTTAGATAGTTTTCCCTTTCGGCCTGCGTGCCATAATTTAGTATTGATACTGATTGAGATTTTAGAATTTAGCATGTGCACCCGAGTTCTCTAGCTCGGGTGTGGCATAGCACCCCGTACTCTTTGTATCGTACTTTGGGATTTAATGAGATTCTATCTTTATTATATAAGTTTTAAAAGTCTTGAAAATCTGGGGTGTTACAAAATTGCTCAGACAAAGAGGTAAACGCGACCTTTTGTCACGTCCCCACAGACGGCGCCAGTGTTGGTTTTAGGGTTTTTGGGCCCAGGGAGGTCCAACACAACCGTGGTTGGTGGACTCACCGTTCACAATGCGGCTTATAGAAAAATAAGTAGAAAAAATATAACTCAATGATTTTGTACGTGGAAACCGAGAGGTGAAAACCACGGGCCTTTTTGGGCGGTGCCAAGCCTAACTCAACTATTCTGTAGGATTGTTTGTACAAGTTGTATGGCTATTTTGTATATGTGATGTTGGGTAGAGATAGAGTTACTATACTTTGTACATTGAGAGGGAGTCTTCTTCCTGCGTGGAAGAGTGGTGGAGTCTTCTCATATGGAGTCTTCTGCACGTGGTCTTCTTGCTTAGATGAGTGGTTGTGGGAGAGTGACATGCCTCTCTATGGGGGAAAGAATAGTAAGTGGTCTTATAGTGTGTAGGAATAGTGTTTGGGAGAGTCCTCCCATGTGTGGATGAATGAATGGAATCCCCTTCCTTGTGCTCTTCTTTTCCTTCTTATAGCTAGCTCATCCAAAAGTGTCTGTTGAGGGGTAATTAGTAGGCTTTATGATGGCTTAATTTGGGTACTAAGTATGAGTTTATGTGGGGGTTATGGATAATAATAATAATAATTAGGTAATTGACTAGTGGCAATAAGTGGGGTAATAATAGGGTAGTAAATAGGTTTCATGGGTTAACGGCTAGTTTAGGCCGAACTTCTACCCGAGCCGACTCCCGGGTCGAGCCGACCCCTCGGTTTGGTCCATATCTATTTTTGGGCTTGGTTCATTTTCTTCTTGGGTTTCTCTTCTTCTTCTGGGCTTGATCTCTTTTCTTCTTGGGCCCCGAGCCCACGGGGTTCACACCCCATCAATAATAATAACAATAATAACAATAATAATAATAATAATAATAATAATAATAATAATAATAATAATAATAATAATAATAATAATAATAATAATAATAGGGAAAATTGCATATTTAGTCCCTGAGTTATAATCAAGTTCCAACTCAGTCCCTAGGTTATGGACGTTTCCGAGTTTAATCCCTCAGTTATGAGCAAAGTGGCGAGTTGGTCCCTAGCGTTAATATTCTGTCTACAGCTAACGGAGAACTTAAAAATAATTTAATAATAGAGGGGTAAAATAGGAATTTTAAATTATAATCCTCTTTTTATGTTGAAACTCGTTGCGCAACAGTCATTCTTTTCTTCTTATACCTACAAATAAGGTTTTTTTCTTCTCCAAGCTCTGAAAGCTCCCACTTCCGTTAGATATAAGAAGAAAATAATGACGGTTGCGCAATGAGTTTCGTCATAAGAATGAGATTATAATTTAAAATTCCTATTTTAACCCCCTATTATTAAATTGTTTTTAAGTTTTCCGTTAGCTGCAGACAGAATATTAACGCTATGGATCAAACTCGCCACTTTGCTTATAACTGAGGGACTAAACTCGGATACTGCCATAACTTAGGGACTGAGTCAGAACTTGGTTATAATTCAGGGACTAAAGATGCAATTTTCCCATAATAATAATAATAATAATAATAATAATAATAATAATAGTAATAATAGTAATAATAGTAATAATAGTAATAATAGTAATAATAATAATAATAGTAATAATAATAGTAATAATAATAATAATAATAATAATAATAATAATAATAATAATAATAATAATAATAATAATAATAATAATAATAATAATTGATGGGGTGAGAACCCCGACCCAAGAAAGGTTGGCCCAAGAAGGGAATCCAAGACAAGGAACGTGGGCTAGCAGTGAAAGAAGCCCAGTGGGAACTTCGGCCGAGTTCAGGAGTCGGCCCAGTCCCAAGTCCACGAAGAGACGGTTCAGAGCCGTTAGGCGAGCGTCGAGGAGCCTCATTTAAGAAGACCCGGCCCCGTAGCCGTTGGAGGCATTCAAGGCAGGACTCGGTCAGACTGTTACGGATCCAAGGAGCCGTTGGACGATCCGGTAACGGCACCCAACGGCTCGATGGTTGTAACTAGCCTTGAAGTCAGCCATTAATGGCCTTCAAGTCGGTGGGAGGGGAGCCTGCTATATAAAGGCTCCTCCACCCTTGTAATCCAGACAAGTTCATCCCGAGAGAGGGGAGAGACACATTGAAAGCTATTACGAGTACTGCCATTTCTTTGCAATTTTGTGTGAAAGGTGAATCCACCAGCTAAGGTTGTGTTGGACCTCCCTGGGCGTAAAAACCCAAAAACCAACACTGGCGCCGTCTGTGGGGATCGAAACGAAAAGCTACGTGACTCTCTGAGTAGGGCGAGTCCCAAAGTCGACTGAAGAAGCATCAGAACATGTCGGAAGGGCGAGATCAAGCGAACAACCGAAACGGCGGAGTAGAGGCAGACCTGAGAGAGCAGTTGAACCAACGAAATGCCCAAAGTCAAGGAAACGAAACGGCGCTGGTGAACCGGCAGCCGCCTATAATACCCCTCACCCCGAAGCAACTCCACGCGCTCGGGCGAGCCTTCGCCGACGCAAGTCGAGGGGCGAGGGAGCAGTCAGTTTCTCGACCGATGCCCCGCCGTCAGCAATTGTCCCAGAGACCAAACGACGGACAGGAAAATCGACGGGCGGAGAGCCAACCAGTGCGATCAGTCCATTCAAGACTGGGTCCGAATGCTGGGCGGCAACCTGCACGAGAACGATTGGGAGAAAGGGAACCCCGCTGCGTACCGGCAGGGCCTCGAGACCGGGAGACCGGTCGGGAAAAAGCTCGCGCCCAGAGAACCAGAACTCGAACGCGACGGACCGAGCGCATAACGCGCCGTGATGATCAACCGGCCGAATTAGAAGCCGGCGAAAGCACAGAGTCCACCGGAAACCACACTCACAATGAAGGCGACGTGGCTTAGTTGGCCCGAGAGGTACGAGACCTGAGAGAGCAGATGAGGGGTAAGTCCAAACCTCCCGGGCAGACGCTGCTCAGCGCTTTACCATTCTCTTCCGAGATCATGTCCTACAAAGTACCCGGCGACTTCAAATTCCTGGAGCAAGCTACATTCGACGGATCAGGGGACCCGCACGAGCATCTGCTTGGTTATCAGGCCAAAATGCAGGTCTTGGGAGTGTAAGACCCGGTGATGTGTCGCGCCTTTTTACCCACACTGAAAGGCTCTGCGCAAAGGTGGCTAGTGGCGCTGCCTCCTGAGTCGATTCACAATTTCGAGGAGTTGGCCGACCGTTTCATGAGCCATTATGCGGCCAACATCAAGCCACAAAAGGATCTGACTCACCTAGGTGATGTCCACCAAGAAGAAGGCGAGCCCCTGAAAACCTACCTGGTTCGTTGGCAGAAGGAAATTCAGTCTATAGAGGAGGTCGAAGATCAGACCGCGCTCACCTTTTTCATCGAATCTTTACGATCCGGGCAGTTGTACCGAGACCTACGTGACAACCGCCCGGCCAACTACGCAGAAGCCATACATATGGCCAATAAGAGGGCCAACACGGAGCAGGCTATGAAGCACAAACGACAGCGCGAAGTCGGAGGATCCGCCAGTGGAAAGAGGACGCGAGCTAAAACCAAGGAAAGGCGCCCGGAGGCAACCCGGTGACCCGAGATCAAACGGCCATACGACAGGCCCGTCGTACACCCCTATCGGCCGGCTCCCGAATGGCCAGTGCATGAGATACAAGCAGTCGCTCCGCCTCCGCCTCCCGTCGATCGATCACCTCGCAATAAACGATGAGGCAGGTAAGACCCTTAAGTACTGTCGTTACCACAAATCCTATACTCATAGTACGGAAGAGTGCTTCTACTTGAAGAAGATCATGGAAGGTATCATCCAACAAGGGACCCCGCCCCCTAACCAGTGGAGACATAGATCGGCGAACCGGGAGGATCGAGACCCAACCGCCACCGCAGAGAACGGTCGGGGTAAGCAGCCGGCTTCCGAAGAGGACGAAGCCCAGTGGGGTCAAAAGCCAGTTATTAACATGATAGTCGGCGGGCCCGAGGGCGGCGACTCGGCGAATACCAGAAAGGTCTGGGCTCGACAGCTATACGTTGGGACGGTATACGGGCGTGAAGAAAGCTCGAAGAAAGCGTGCCGAGAACCGATCACGTTCACTGACAAAGACCTACCCGCGGGAGAGACACCGCATCGGGACGCATTGGTTATAGCGATGGATGTGAATGGAGTGGTTGTTCGGCGAATCTTGGTCGACACCGGAAGTAGCGTCAACGTGTTATACCTCGAGACTTTCACCAAAATGGGATTGACCCGAGAACAGTTGAACCCCGTCAAAACTCCACTCGCCGGTTTCACAGGGGACTCGGTGGAGGTAGAAGGATCCATCACTCTACCAGTCGAGATTGGCAGTTATCCCGACGTACAGAAACTCAGTATGAAGTTCATCGTGGTGAATCTGGCCTGTTCGCATAATGCTATACTCGGCCGACCAGGTCTGGAAGATCTAGGAGCCCTAATTTCCATCGAGCACCTTTGCTTGAAGTTCCGCACGCCCAATGGGATAGGGACGGTGCGTTGCGACAGGAGAGTCGCCCGCGACTGTTACCTGCAAGCCTGTAGAGGAATGGGCAAGCGTGAGATGCAGGTCCATGAGATCACGGAAAGACCCCCAAAGAAGACGATGATACCTCGCCCTGAGCCGGCAGTGGAATTGGAGGAAGTCGAGATCGATCCCGATCAGCCGGGTAGGCGGGTCCGAATTGAAGTCGGCCTCCCCGAGGAAGTACGAGAAGATGTCATTAGAGTGTTCCGAGAGCACCGGCTGGTTTTTGCCTGGGGTCCGGAGGACATGCCTGGTGTCGACCGATCCATCATTGCTCATCGACTCGCCGTAGATCCCGGCCATCGGCCGGTTGTGCAGAAAAAGCGATATCTCGCCAATGATCGGAGGGAGTTTGTGAAGAAGGAGGTGAGCACGATGTTGGCTCCGGGCCACATTCGCGAGGTCAAGTGCCCAGAATGGTTGGCAAACGTAGTTCTCGTACCCAAGCCCCCGGCTTGGCGGATGTGTGTTGACTACACCGACCTCAACAAGGCCTGCCCGAAAGATCCGTTTCCCTTGCCTCGGATCGATCAGCTAGTCGACAAAACCGCCGGGTCGGCCCTGTTAAGCTTCATGGACACCTTCAGAGGGTACCATCAAATTTTCATGCATCCTGCAGACGAGGAGAAAACCGCATTCCTGACACCGGATGGAGTGTATTGTTATCGAGTCATGCCATTTGGACTCAAGAATGCCGGAGCTACTTATACCCGGATGGTGGCCCGACTATTCCAAGATCTGTTGGGAAAATCCATGGCCGCATACGTGGACGGCATGCTCGTCAAAAGTCGGGAAGAGAGCAAGCACGCGGAGGATCTGGCCGACTGCTTTCAAGTGATGATAAGATATAACCTTCGGTTGAACCCGAAGAAATGTGCCTTCGCAGTGCAAGGCGGAAAATTCTTGGGATATATGGTTACTAAGCGAGGCATTAAGCCTAACCCCGAGAAGGTCCAAGCCATCATGGATATGCAACCCCCCAGCTCCGTCAAAGACCTGCAACGGTTGACGGGTCGACTGGCTGCCCTCAGTCGCTTCCTGAGTAAGGCGGCAGATAAAACTATACCTTTCTTCGAGGCCATGAAGAAAAGGGAAGGCTTTGCCTGGACAGTCGAGCGCCAGCAGTCGTTCGAGGAATTGAAGCAATACCTTTCTACGCCTCCCGTATTATCCACCCCACAGGAGGGTGAGCCTCTGTTTTTATACCTGGCCGCTTCCCCGAAGGCTGTGAGCTCGGTGCTGGTCCGAGAAGAGGAACGTGCCCAGCGCCCTGTATATTATGTGAGCCGCTCCTTGAAAGCCGTCGAGACACGGTAATCAGCCTTGGAAAAGATAGTTTACGCGCTGGTGATCACCGTGCGCAAGTTGGCGCCCTATTTCCAAGCCCACACTGTCCGAGTGCTGACTGATCAACCATTGGGGAGCGTCTTGCGGAACCCCTCGTCGTCCGGTCGTCTGGTGAAGTGGTCCGTGGAATTAACCCAGTACGGGATTGAGTATCAGCCACGGCCTTCCATAAAAGGCCAAGCTTTGGCCGATTTCTTGGTCGAATGCACAGCGGGCGAAGAAGAGAAGGTATGCACCTCGGAAGATGACTTGGGCGAATGGTGGGAAATGCACGCGGATGGAGCCGCCAGTGTTCGACAACATCGCAACCGACCGATGAACCGCAGCTCATCATAGTGTTTGATCGCAACCAAACAGTGGACCGCAGCCCAAGAGAATGTCATCTGACCGCAGCCAGGAAAAAGGACGAACCGCAGCTCGTATAGAAACGTTTGATCGCAACCAAACGGTGGACCGCAGCCCAAGAGTATCAATCTGACCGCAGCCAGCTTCTGAACCGCAGCTCAGGATAACCAATCCGATCGCAACCGAATTGGGGTAACACACACATAACACATAGCAAGCACATGCAACCCACATTACACATTAGGAAGGGGGAGAAAACGTATAACAAAACCTATGTGTGATCCATCACATACTAAGAATAGTCCTAAGGGGTTCATACTCCTTCCACCTAGGTCAACGGGATACCAATTCAACTAGTATGCAATACAATAGACTCATAAACCTACGAACGGTACCCGAAACATCAAACTGGACATAGGCACGATAAACGGAGTCCGTTGGGACACCACGGGGAACGGGGGAACATCAAACGGGGAAGCCGGGGTCCCAAGGTGGGATGAATTTCCAGCGGGTAGCCGGTGGGTGGGGGCCACCCGCCGGCTGCCCGCCGGATAATACTGTTCCGGGCAGCGGGTCGCCGGCGGGCAGCTGCCCGCCCGCCGGCCACCCGCTGCCGGGCGGTGTTTCACGGCCGTGGGTAGGTGGCGGGTCCCCTACCCCCCACCTACCCCCCACTGACTCTTTTCACACACTTTACGCCCCGGGAACCGTTGTGGAACTCGAAACCATGCTTAGGCACTTTACAACGCAATTAACGACAACACGTAGACAATTAACGAATCAAATACAAGAAACGGACGACACATAACCTATCATGCTTTTCAAAATATAATCAACACCCAAACATGCGATTTCCCCACCCGATAATCCAAGAATAAGATCATACGATACAACCTAGGGTTCTAATCACTTTTATATCAACAAGAATACGGTTCGTCTTCTAATTGCAAGGTTCGGTAAGAATAACACATAAACATCAAGGGCATCACATAATTATCAAGAACAACACAGAATCATCAAGAACTCCATATAATTACCAAGAACACCGTAATTATCAAGAGTCTCCCAATATCAAGATTATCAAGATCCCTCATGGGATCATCACATCAAACATCAATAATAATCATCATATCTCGCCAATACACAATAATATGGGGGAAACCCTAAGGGGGAATCATAGCTATGAAAATAGGTTTTGTTGAGACATGGGTTACCTCTTAGCCTTAATTAATTCCTTGGCTATGAAGGATCTTTCTTTAAGCTTCCTTGCTTTCTTGATTTCTCCTAAGGGGATTCTTGGAGCTCTTTTGGGGTGGTGGGGCGTTATTTTTGTAGGAAGTTCTAGGTGCCTCCTAAGTCCCCTATTTATATATTTAGGAGTCCTAATTAGGAACTAATATTATAGGCTCGCTAATTCTATTCCTTTTGGAACTAAGGATTGGGTTTAGGGGTTGGGTTTATATATGAGGGCCCATGGACTATGGTGGGCCTTTTTCCCTAATTAATCATTATGATTTATTCCTTCTCTTGGGCTATTGATTGATTAATTAAATGGTTTTAGGGGCCGTAACATGGGGTGTTACACTCTCCCCCCCTTACAAGGGGCTTCGTGGACGAAGCCCGGTGTTATAGTCCATCCTTTCACCCCTAGACACCTCGTAGCTCGGCCTCCTGATTAGGGTTGCGGCCTTACGTTTGTCTTGGCTTGGGGTAGGCTGAACTTTTGATGGTGTTGTGATAAAGAAGTTTTCGGTTGTACCTCGGTTTCCTGCGCTGGAACTGGGTGCACCGCGAGTGCCCAAGGCGGCCTCGATTGCTGCTACTCTTTGATCGAGTGCGCGTGTGGTGGCGAATCAAGGATGAGAACCCTTCTTCCATGATTTGATTCTGCCGGTCGAGTTGTGCGAGTATGCGTTCGTTGACCGAACCCTCGTCTTGTCCCCTCGGGTTCCCTCCTGGCGGTGGGCGCACTGACGGGTTAGGCCCGTCTTCCTCCTCTTGTCCCTCATTTCCCTCCGTACCTCCGCAATCTTGCATGGCTCGCTTGAGCTTTTTGTTGGAGATGTCCAACCGATCAACCAATTCCCTACGTTCCTCCTCGGGTTTTTGGCAAATTTCTTCGAGGGTGAGATAGTGCCCTCCTTCGGTGTAGTAGATGTCGTTGCGGCGGAGGTTTTGGGCATTGAAAACCATACCATTGGAGGTTTTGACCTCGGTGTGGCTTAGGTCCACCCCTTTCTTTTCCATGATCCAACTTAGGATCATCCCGTAGGGTAGACTAAGCCGGTTGTTTGTTTTGCAGAACTCTATGTGCTTTAGCATGAGTGCCGGCAGGTTGAACTTGATTTTATGTTTTAGGAGATACGCAAAGGTGCACTCCAAGCTCCCCACGTCCTTGCTCTTGTTATTGGTGGGCAAGAGGCTATCGGTTATAATCATTACCAATATCTTTTGCTCCGCCGATAGCCACTTTCGGTTTGGTCGAGTGGCCGAGGTGAACCCGTCCTCTTTCCCGAGTAAGTACCCGAGATAGTCTTTGTATCCCGTAGTTTGGGTATCAATCCACCCCTTTCGGTCATAGTTAGACACACCCGTGGTGGTCAATTTCAAGAGCTTGGCCAATCGGCCTTCGGAAAGCACAATTTCCTTGCCACGGACCTTGGTGGTAATTTCTACTTTGTCACCCCGTTTGGTGGCCACAAGGTGTTGGTAGAATTCTTTCACCAATTCGGGGTATGTGTCCCCTTTGATGGCGAGGTAAGTATCTAAAATCCCTTGGTGTTTGAGCATGTCAACCAATTCCGGAGAGAATTGGTCGGGTTCAAGTGCTTTACCTCCGATTACGGTGTAATCGGCGTTGCTCCACTCCGGGGTGCGGATTTCGAGGGGTTTCTTTGGCATCGTGATGCTCGTTTGATGGTGATGTTTGCCGGCGATTTTTCCGGCGAGGCGGTGCGGTTTTCCGGCGGGTTCTCCGGCGAGGCGGTGCGGTTTTCCGGCGAGGCGGCGGCGGGGTTTCGGCGTATTCTCCGTTTGCGAGGTCGACGCCGGTGAGGTGGGGTCCGGCTCTGGTGTGGTGGGGGTGTGGTGGCGCTGTGGGGTCGACTGGGCAGTGGGGGCAGCGGGTCGACGGCGGGGCGTCCTTCGGGCGGTGGACGTCGATCGGCTGGAGCGGCGGCGAGGCGGTACGGCGACGGCGGTCGTCGTTCGGCCGGTGGCGGCTATCGGTGGGGGGTGGCGTTCGAGTGGCTGCCGGATTTTGCTTGGGTGGGGTGGTGGTGTGCGTGAGAGGCAATGGAGGGGAGAGGTGGGAAGGGAGAAGAAGAAGAAGGGTTTTTGATTTGGGGGTTTTGTGGGTTTTGGGGGCTTGGAGGGGTTTAACAAGGGAGTATTCCCTTGAGGTTTCAAGAAACATTCATGGCTTAGTGGTTAGGGGCTTGGACTTGTAAATAGGAGGTTTAGGGTTCAATTCCTAATGGTGACATTAAGCATTTCTTAATGGTATGATTTTTGTCCTTTTCCTTGTTTTGTCCTTTAGTGGGGGAAGGGTTGGGTTGATAGTGTAACTTGTGCTTTACCTCCGTAGTGGAATTGAAATTCGATCAAAATCTTTATTCATAATACTTTCGAAATATCTAAGCTAAATAAGTGGTCTTTGGACACGGGGGTGATTACAAGGGGTGTGAGGGTTTATCCTAGACAGAACTCGTTTTCTGGGTTTTCTTCTGTGGGATCCGTTTGGTCCTCGTCCTCCGGGATTGGGTTTCCCTCTTCCAGGTCCTCTTCGTTTCCGAGGTTAGCTTGAGTGTGGCTTATAACGAATACCTTTCCGGGAGCGCCGTAACTTCCTTGATGACCGGTGCCCCCGTGTTGGCCCACGGTGGCGGGGCGCGGTCTTTGGGGTCGAGTGCACTGGATGGCCTTGTGCCCCTCCTCCCCGCAGTTGAAGCATCGCCAGGGGTTGCCTGCGCAATCCTTGCCCCTATGGCTTTTGTTGCATCTCGGGCAAGGGAAGCTTCTTGGATTAGCTTCGTTGTTTCCCAGGGTCGGTCTTTGGTTGGTCGGGTTGTTCGTCCTTGTGCCGGTGTCGTTTCTCGTTCTTTTCACTGGCGGTGCCCCACTTCCGGTGTTTCTTCTTCGTATTTGTTCCTGAACTCCGCGTTGGAGTAGTTGGATCCGATAGAGATTCGCGGCACTAGAGTAAGCCTCGTTGAGGATCCGAGGTCTGCTTACCACTAGCGCCTTTCGAGCTTCGAAGTTGAGGCCCGACACGAATCTCTCTATCTTGGTTACCTCGGTGGGGACTAGCTCTGGCGCGAAGCGTGCCAGCTCGAGGAATCGTTTATGGTATTCTACGACGGTGGCCGTTCCTTGTTTTAGATGAAGGAACTCTTCGTACATGGATGCCTTCACGTGGGTTGGGTAGAATCTCTCTCGTAGTCGTGTCTTGAGGTTCTCCCAATTGAACCCCGGTTCTTGTTGATAAGTGGGTCCCTCGTGGATCCACCAGAGATCGGCCTCGTGCCCGAAGTAAAACGAGGCTATCTCTACGCGGCGTTCCTCCGGGCATTCTACTACCCCAAAAATCTTGTCAAGGGTTCGGATCCATTCTTCTAGGGCCGCGGGATCCTCTTCTCCCGAAAACGTGGGTGGTCGGTGATTTGAAACTTGTCGGGCGACGTCTGAGTTTGCGTTTGATGGAGGTGGTGGGGGCCTGTTGTTGCGAAGGGCCGCGTCACTTAATGCCTGTGCGACTTGTGTCAGCTGTCGTAGGGTTTGGGTCAAGGGGTCGTCTGTGGAGGGCTCTGGAGTTCTCGATTGCCTTCTGTTTGGTGCCATGCTATCGTCTTTCTGGTCAGTGTTTATAAGAACGTTAAATTAGATTCTGACGTACTCTTTATGAAGTGATAAGTGGGGAAGGGTTTTTGAATGAGGAAGGGTAAAGTGTAGAGAAGTTATGTGTAGGTTTCACAATCTCACCGCGCGTCCTAAGATTCCTGAGTCCTATGTTCCTAGGTACCTAGAGTTCAAGCCTAATGTCCTAAAGTCCGGTCTTAAGAGTCTTTTCCTAGGGTCAAACTTAGGCTCTGATACCAACTGTAACACCCCAGATTTTTAAGACATTTTAAGCTTATATAATAGAGGTAATATCTCATTACATTCCAAAGTGTATCATAAGTGTACGGGGTGCTATGCCACACTTGGGCTAGAGAACCCAGGTGCACAGGCTGTCTAACTAGTATCCATTGAAACACAATGCATAATATGGCGCGCAGGCCGAAAAGGGAAACTAATCTACTTCTACGTTCCAGTTCTAGCGCGCTCCAGTGCTCTAGTCCTCTGTGCCTGAAAGCCAAATATATCTGTTCAGCGAGGGATGCTGGTAACCCACTCCAACGCGTTGAAATACAATACATATAGAGGTATATATAGATATACGAAAACCATTTTGAGCATGAAGATATATCCTACGAACACTAGCTTTAAAACCGGGAATGACTCGACAGATAAGGCCAGACACAAGCACAGTTATAACGAGCATATGCAGCTCACAACAGATAAGGCAGATAAGGCAAGGCATGAACAATGATCATAACTCAACATGAACAATCCCCAGTATAAATCCCATAGTCACATCCCCCAAGACACTCGTAATCACAACTCGTCCATGTCACAACACATAACACACTTTGTTGGCGCCACAGGACCAATCGCATGCCCATACATGAGGGTCAGCGCATATAGCTCTGACACGGCCCCGCAGCACCCTGCCCGTATCGCAACACAGAGGGGTCGATCGCAACCGACCGATGAACCGCAGCTCATCATAGTGTTTGATCGCAACCAAACAGTGGACCGCAGCCCAAGAGAATGTCATCTGACCGCAGCCAGGAAAAAGGACGAACCGCAGCTCGTATAGAAACGTTTAATCGCAACCAAACGGTGGACCGCAGCCCAAGAGTATCAATCTGACTGCAGCCAGCTTCTGAACTGCAGCTCAGGATAACCAATCCGATCGCAACCGAATTGGGGTAACACACACATAACACATAGCAAGCACATGCAACCCACATTACACATTAGGAAGGGGGAGAAAACGTATAACAAAACCTATGTGTGATCCATCACATACTAAGAATAGTCCTAAGGGGTTCATACTCTTTCCACCTAGGTCAACGGGATACCAATTCAACTAGCATGCAATACAATAGACTCATAAACCTACGAACGGTACCCGAAACATCAAACTGGACATAGGCACGATAAACGGAGTCCGTTGGGACACCACGGGGAACGGGGGAACATCAAACGGGGAAGCCGGGGTCCCAAGGTGGGATGAATTTCCAGCGGGTAGCCGGTGGGTGGGGGCCACCCGCCGGATAATACTGTTCCGGGCAGCGGGTCGCCGGCGGGCAGCTGCCCGCCCGCCGGCCACCCGCTGCCGGGCGGTGTTTCACGGCCGTGGGTAGGTGGCAGGTCCCCTACCCCCCACTGACTCATTTCACACACTTTACGCCCCGGGAACCGTTGTGGAACCCGAAACCATGCTTAGGCACTTTACAACGCAATTAACGACAACACGTAGACAATTAACGAATCAAATACAAGAAACGGACGACACATAACCTATCATGATTTTCTAAATATAATCAACACCCAAACATGCGATTTCCTCACCCGATAATCCAAGAATAAGATCATACGATACAACCTAGGGTTCTAATCACTTTTATATCAACAAGAATACGGTTCGTCTTCTAATTGCAAGGTTCGGTAAGAATAACACATAAACATCAAGAGCATCACATAATTATCAAGAACAACACAGAATCATCAAGAACTCCATATAATTACCAAGAACACCGTAATTATCAAGAGTCTCCCAATATCAAGATTATCAAGATCCCTCATGGGATCATCACATCAAACATCAATAATAATCATCATATCTCGCCAATACACAATAATATAGGGGAAACCCTAAGGGGGAATCATAGCTATGAAAATAGGTTTTGTTGAGACATGGGTTACCTCTTAGCCTTAATTAATTCCTTGGCTATGAAGGATCTTTCTTTAAGCTTCCTTGCTTTTTTGATTTCTCTTAAGGGGATTCTTGGAGCTCTTTTGGGGAGTTATTTTTGTGGGATGTTCTAGGTGCCTCCTAAGTCCCCTATTTATATATTTAGGAGTCCTAATTAGGAACTAATATTATAGGCTCGCTAATTCTATTCCTTTTGGAACTAAGGATTGGGTTTAGGGGTTGGGTTTATATATGAGGGCCCATGGACTATGGTGGGCCTTTTTCCCTAATTAATCATTATGATTTATTCCTTCTCTTGGGCTATTGATTGATTAATTAAATGGTTTTAGGGGCCGTAACACGGGGTGTTACAAACTAATTTGATCGCAACCAAATTGGGGTATCATGCACACATAACACATAGCAAGCACATGCAACCCACATTAACACATTGGGAAGGGGAGAAAACGTATAATGAAACCTATGCGTGGTCATCCACAAACTAGGGATAATCCTAAGGGGTTCATACTTCTTTCACCTAGGCCAGCGGGATACCAATTCAACTAGCATGCGATATATAAGACTCATTTATCCTACGAACGGTACCCGAAACATCAAACTAGACTTAGGCACGATAAACGGAGTCCATTGGGACACCACGAGGGTCGGGGAAACATCAAACGGGGAAGCCGGGATCCCGAGGTGGGACAATTTCCAGTGGGTAGCCGGTGGGTGAAGGGTCACCCGCCGGTGACGAGTTTCCGGGCAGCGGGTGCCCGGCGGGCAGTCGCCTGCCCGCCGGCTGCCCGCTACCGGCGACGTGAAATCTGGCCGCGGGTAGGTGGCGGGTCCCCTACCCCCCCACTGACTCTTTTTCACAAATAACGCCCCAGGAACCTTTGTGGAACCCGAAACCATACTTAGACACCTTTAAACGCAATTGATGACAACAAGTAGACAATTAACGGATCAAAAGCAAGAAACATACGACACATATCCTATCATGCTTTCTAAACATAATTAACACCCAAACATGCAAATTCCCACCCAATATATCAAGAATAACACCACACGAGTTTCACGTTACATCCTAGGGCTCTAATCACAATTAAATCATCAAGAATGTGATTCATCTTTTAACACTAAGAAACAATACGATTTATCAAGAACATCACACAATCATTAGGAATCTAGGTTTATCAGAATATTACACATTCATCAAGAATCTCTTTCCATCCTCAAGATTATCAAGATTACCCAAGAAAGCATAACATCAATTATCAAGATCACACCATCAATATCATAAACGAATCATCAATACACAAGAATGTAGAGGGATGCCTAGAGGGAGATTATAGCTAAGAAAATAGGTTTTGTTGAGACATGGGTTACCTCTTAGCCTTAATTAATTCCTTGGCTATGAAGGGTCTTTCTTTAAGCTTTCTTCTTTCTTGATTTCTCCTAAGGGGATTCTTGGAACTTCTTGTGTGGTGAGGGATTATTGTGGTGGGGGTTCTAGGTGCCTCTTATGTCCTCTATTTATATACCTAGGAGTCCTAATTAGGGCCCAAATACTATAGGCTTGCTAACTCTATTCCTTTTAGGACTAGGGGTTGGGTTTAGAGATGAGGGCCCACGAACTATGGTGGGCCTTTTCCTAATTAATTATTGTAATTTAATTCTTTCTTTGGATAATTGGTTAAATGATTAATTGGTTTTAGGGGTCGTAACACGAGGTGTTACAATCAAGGCCGAGCATCTAGCCACCATCACCGAATATCAATGTCGACGCTTCCTATGGAAGAAGGTGATTTGCCGTTTTGGCCTGCCCAAGCATATCGTTAGCGACAACGAACGACAGTTCGACTGTCAAGCGTTCGCCGACTTTTGTCGTCGACACGACATCCGTCACACCAAGGTATCCGTGGCATACCCTTAGGCCAACGGACAAGTGGAGAATGCGAATCGGACCATAGTATACGGGATCCGAAAGAAGTTGGAAAACATCGGAGGGAATTGGGCGGATGAGCTTGACCGAGTCCTATGGGCTTATCGCACTACGCAACGACGAGCGACTGGCAAGAGCCCATTTTCCCTAGCATACGGCTTCGAGGCCAAGGTTCCGATAGAAGTCGTAGAGCCCACTCACCGAGTCCGCACCTACTCCGATGAAGAGAACGAAGAGAACCTTCGAATTGAGAAGAATTTCCTAGAAGAGAGAAGGGAAGTCGCAGCCGCCCGGATGGTCGAGTACCAACAAGCTGTGAAAAGGTATCGAGATCGAAGGATCCGCCCATGAACCTTCCAAGTCGGAGATCTCGTACTACGAGACCGGCAGGCGAGTCAACCCACGGGGGGGGGGGGCAAGTTCGCAGTCAAATGGGAAGGACCGTACCGTATTGCCGCGGTGGTCCAACCCGGCACCTACAAGCTTGAAACCTTGGAGGGCAAGCCCGTAGACCGGATCTGGAACGTCATCCATTTGAAGAAATTCTACCAGTAGAAAGAGGTTAGCCATGTACCAGCACCTAAGTTTCGAAACTTGAATAAAAGGGCACGAATTACGGCCAAACACTGCCGGACTCGGCGAGAGAGATAGGGAACAAGGGCCCAGACCCTTAGTCGTTTCCGTGAAAAAACCAAAAGGAGTCGCCTCGACTGAGGGACTCGGCGAGTATATAAAGAAACAACGGGGCATTGACCCTAAACTGTTTCTAAGAGAAGAAAAAGCCTAAGGAGTCGCCTCGACTGAGGGACTCGGCAAGAGAGATAGGGAACAAGGGCCCAGACCCTTAGTCGTTTCCGTGAAAAAGCCAAAAGGAGTCGCCTCGACTGAGGGACTCGGCGAGTATATAAAGAAACAACGGGGCATTGACCCTAAACTGTTTCTAAGAGAAGAAAAAACCTAAGGAGTCGCCTCGACTGAGGGACTCGGCGAGAGAGATAAGGAACAAGGGCCCAGACCCTTAGTCGTTTCCGTGAAAAAGCCAAAAGGGGTCGCCTCGACTGAGGGACTCGGCGAGTATATAAAGAAACAACGGGGCACTGACCCTAAACTATTTCTAAGAGAAGAAAAAGCCTAAGGAGTCGCCTCGACTGAGGGACTCGGTAAGAGAGATAGGAACAAGGGCTCAGACCCTTAGTCGTTTCCGTGAAAAAGACAAAGAGAAGTCGCCTTGACCAAGGGACTCGGCGAGGTAAGATCCGAGATGGATACATGAATCCTTAAAAATGTTTCTGGTGAACCTCGAGAGTCGCCCCGATTGCGGAATTTGATTTTGAGAATCACGAAGTGGTTAAAGAGTGATCGAGGCCAAGACCGTTCGAAAGAAGCAAAAAGCAAGAAATTTTTATTAATAATAAAGGCCCGAGAGGGAGGCCAGCCCATACAAAAAAGGCTATCTAAAAAAGACTAGCCATAAGCTACTAGGGGGGGAGTGTCGACGTCGACCCTCTCAACTTGCTCTCCTGCCGTTGGTCCAGCTGGAGGGATGAGTGAGGAGTCTTGCGCCTGAGGAGGCGGCTCTGCAAGCTCTGAAAGCTCCGCCACAGGGAGAGCTGCCGAATCTGCGGACTCCGCCACGGGGAGAGCGGCCAGATCCACAGTTGATACGGGCTGATCAGTCGCTGGAAGAAGGTCTAGCAGTGGCTTGAGGCCCCAGCTCTCGGGAGTGAAGGCAGAATCGCGAGCCAGCAGAGCAGCGTAAGTTTCCGACTGAGCTTCACGGAACCAAGGCGATAGTCACGCTCGCCCAGATCCAGGAGGTAGTCATCCCCCTCTGGCGTCGCCAGCCACTCCTGGGCGATTTCCTTCTGCCGAGCTGCCACCGCCGCCTTCACGTCCGCCTCGAAGGCTGCCGACTTCTTGTAATCCTCCACCGAAGTCGCAGCAATAGTCGCGACCTTGTCCCGCTCCTCCTCCCACTGACGGGTGACCCTTAGCATCTCGGAGGTGTGCACCTCCACCAACTTGGCATGCTTAGCCTGCTCTGCCAAGAAAGCCTCCTCAGTTTGGCGCACCCGAAGGTCCAGAGACTGCAGCCCGGTCTTATACTCCCTCAGTCGCCTACGCATTTCCATCTGGAAAGTAAGGTTCTGCAAAGCGACAGGAAGTCAGATAAAGAGAAGAAAAAGACCTGGAAAAAAGGGCAAGTCGAAAACACTTACGTGCTAGGATTGGCGAAGAGAGGTCTCGATGATGTACTCGTCCGGCATGGCGCCAGTCGCCTCCACGTCCTTAGGAAGGAGAACGTGTTCAGCCCAGGTGCGGACGGAGGAGGTGCCTTGCCAGATCTGGGCATCCTCGTCCACCTCGTGACTCAACCGGATCCTCTTCGGAGCCGGCGCATCCGATTGCTCGACCGACCGCTTGGAGCTTGGACTTTCGAATGGAGGAGGAGGCGGCTGTCGAGTAGGCGAGACGACAGGCGATGGCGTCAAGTCGACCACGGTACGTGGTGGTGGAGGAGTCGACCTTGGAGCCGGCGACGGTTGGGATGAAGAGGCAGCAACAGCGCCGGCGGCGCGTTGAGTCAGTCGACGCCTCATCTTTTCAGCTCTGTCAACCATCTCTGGAGTCAGAGTGGCAGCCTCGTCGGAACTGGTGGAGTCGGAGTCGTAAGGACCTGTAAAGAAGAAAGATTAGTGTTAACAGTCGGACAAGAAAAGAAAGGAAAAAGAAAGGTATGGGAGAACTACCTAAGGTGGCCGCGCTGTCTGGCAGCAAGCCTCGTTTGGCCATAGCTCGGACCCGAGACCAGTACTTAACAGAGTACGGCCCAAAGCCCCTCAAGAACTCGCCACCCTGGATCGCATCTTTAGAAAAGACAGCGCGCCGAGAGCAGGGCTTGAATAAAGCAGCCGGCCACAAGGTCGGAAAGGTGAAGGGAGAAAGAGCGGGGCGAACGAAGAAGTAGAGGGGCTTCCAGTCCTTGATGGAGTCGAACAACCCCTCAAAAAGCTGTCGCCCCAGTCGAGCGGCAACCTGAACAAAGCCCGGCGAGTGCGAGCCAACCTTGTTCACGGTAAAGAGATACCGAAACAGGTCCAGATCCGGCTCACACATCCACCAGTGGCAGAGATTTATGAACCAGGTGAGGAGGCGATGAGAATTGGGCACTAGTTGACCTGGAACCAGATTATAGTGGCGAAAGAAGAGGGGGAGAAATGGACACGGAGGAACTCGGAAGCCGAAGGCAACCGAGTGCAAATGAATACCCACACAACCCTCCGGCGGGTCATGAATGGGCCGGCCCTCTGGGGCAAAAACTAAGGCCGAAGGCCCAAGTAGAAAGTGGGCCATGTCCAGGTCCGCCGCAGTAACGACAAACGGTGGCTCAGCCGGCCGGACGATAGAATCAAACTTGCCTCGCGGACGTCCGACGCTGTCTGGCAGAGCCGCTACCGTCGTTAGAGGAGCAGGGCTCATGGGAGTAGCCCCCCCCCCCCCCCCCCCCCCCCGAGGAAGAGTGGGTCTGTTGAAAAGAAGACGTCGATGGAAGACCGTCTGGAATTTCCATGCGACGGGGAGAAGAAGAAGAAGAAGGAGAAGAAGATGACGGGGAAGTCGCCACTGGGTTCTCAGCCGAGCGACGACGAGAAGAAGAAGAAGGGGAGGAGGAAGACATTTACCAACCTGAGAGTGGACTGAGGAAGTTGCAGAAAGGACTGGAGATGCTTGACGCTAAGTATGGGGAGTTAGAGAAAGTGAGGAGAAGAGAGGAGAAGATGGCTATTTAAAAAGGGGGGGAACCCCAATGGACGGCCACGTGTCACCCTCTCATTGGAGAAGAGAAGGGTGACAAGAAGTGAAAAGACGCCGTAATTAATGCCTCGGAAGGCGGAGAGACGGTTCAGACCTAGGGCTAGCCTACGGGCGGCGCGTCTGCCCTAGGCGTGGACCGGTGGCAGTGACCCGGCCTGCTAAGCTAAAAGCCCATCGTAGACCACGGCCTCTGGGCCCACCGGGTCTAGGTTGGAAGTTTCCAGAAAAATCCGAGGGAGCCCGGCCCATCAGTCAACACGGGCAGGGCTCGCAAAAGATTCTAGTCTCAGAGTCGGACAACCAGATTTGACGACTCCTCAACAAAGAAAGTCCCCATGGGGGAGGAGTTGGAAGTCAATCGAGGAATGGATAAGCATCAAATAAAACAGGAAAGCGTACAATTTATTCGATAAACACGAAAAGTACAAGGCCCAAGACTCGGCCAAAGGCGAGATACAAGGGAAAAGCAGATCAGGGCTTGGATTCCTTCTCCTCTGACCGGCGAGCAAGCGGAGGACCCTCCAAGAAGTACTGAGGTCGGAAAGGCAGATGACTCGGCTCAGGCTCCGACACCTCGTCCAAATATACAGCCGGCTTCCCATCATCGATCATTTGCAGGGGCCTCTCTAGGGCGCTCGGAGACATAGCCACCCCAAAGAGCGGAGGAACCTCCCACACTTCTTCCTCCTCTGGAACTGGGTCGTCCATCACTGGTTCCATTTCCGCGACAGTAGGCTCCATACATCAGGTCCAGCATATCCGGGGGTACCACAATGGGGTCTGAAGCCGAGTCGCCCACCAAACGCCCTCCATTAGCCAGCCTCTTTTGCTTCAGCGTCTCCAGTCGAGCATGCTCCTGGTTGCGGATGGACCAGCGGCGATCACCGTTTCTGTAGCTCATAGTTCCGCGCTTTTGTAAATGAGGTATATTGTGATTTGCACGAGCCATGAAGGGTCCTTATATAGCCTTATTGAAGCAAATGCCTATGCAAGAATCACGGAAGAAACTGTAACTGACGTGATTGAACCGGATTAGACGGATGGCGTGAATCTCTGTCAGAGATTAGTCCCATCAAATCCGCCTGGAAAAAGCAAGATTCGCACGCCTCGCAGAAAAGATTAGATTCACCCGAGATATGGGGAATCTTGCAGATGTCAGACTGAAAAAGGCCTGACGTTGTGGCCGACCCCTCAACCGGTCGGTCGGAAGGATACACGACAAGCATGAAACATAGGACAAGACGAAAAATAGCATTTTATTGAAAGGAGGGGGCACAACGAGTCGGGAGCTTATTACAACAAGAAATAATTAAAATGCTCCTAAGTAAGCCCCTCGGAAATATGAAGTCGATACCGGGCGAGGTGATCACTCGCCGGGTTAAGAGGAGTCGCTTCCAAAGAACCTTCCCCCCGATGGCCCAGGGGAGAGGGGCAGAACGAATCCCAGAAGGGTGGCATGAGTGGCAGATCCACAGGCTCCTCGTCATCAGGATACGCCTCCAAGTAACGAGCGTAGTCTTCATCGTCCATCAGACCCGTGACTGGCCCGTCGGGGTCATCCAGGGGGATAGAGAAAGTCATGCGGAAAGTCAATTGTTCAGGGACGGCCACCTCCACAAAGGATCCATCTTGAGAAGTCACTCTGGCGGTTGTTGGAGTCGGCGGACGAAGCAAAGATGGCACGACCTCTCGCTGAGGCGGGGTCGGCGGCTGAGGAGCTGAGGAGGTGACACCAGCAGGAGATCTCCGAGGAGTCGGACGAGAAGCTTTTTTCTTGCTTTCCCTCTCGAGTCGAGTCCGCTTCGAAGGAAGGGGACGTCGAGGAGAGCCGAAATCGATCCGCTTCCCTTTTAGAGGTGAGCGACCCATGGTGGACCAGTGGATAAGATGAGGAGAGTATGAGACCATTTATAGGAGCTGCATAGAGTTAGGAGAATCCAAACGGTTCCGCTGAATCCAGGAAGATAGTAGAGAATCCGGGCGTCATAAGGGATATTCAATGCATGGATTCGGTGATTGAGAGAGACGATCGGTTACTACTTTTCCAAATCCGGATTAGCGGACCGGATGTGGAAAAGTGAGGGACTAGTTGATGGGGTGAGAACCCCGGCCCAAGAAGGGAATCCAAGACAAGGAACGTGGGCTAGCAGTGAAAGAAGCCCAGTGGGAACTTGGACCGAGTCCAGGAGTCGGCCCAGGCCCAAGTCCACGAAGAGACGGTTCAGAGCCGTTAGGCGAGCGTCGAGGAGCCTCATTTAAGAAGACCCGGCCTCGTAGCCGTTGGAGGAATTCAAGGCAGGACTCGGTCAGACTGTTACGGATCCAAGGAGCCGTTGGCCGATCCGGTAACGGCACCCAACGGCTCAATGGTTGTAACTAGCCTTGAAGTCAGCCATTAATGGCCTTCAAGTCGGTGGGAGGGGAGCCTGCTATATAAAGGCTCCTCCACCCTTGTAATCCAGACAAGTTCATCCCGAGAGAGGGGAGAGACACATTGAAAGCTATTACGAG
Source organism: Ipomoea nil (assembly GCF_001879475.1). Classification (NCBI taxonomy): domain Eukaryota; kingdom Viridiplantae; phylum Streptophyta; class Magnoliopsida; order Solanales; family Convolvulaceae; genus Ipomoea; species Ipomoea nil. The sequence continues at coordinate 2,608,466 of NW_017619627.1, read as the reverse complement.
TACTGCCATTTCTTTGCAATTTTGTGTGAAAGGTGAATCTACCAGCTAAGGTTGTGTTGGACCTCCCTGGGCCTGAAAACCCAAAAACCAACAACAACAACAACAACAACAACAACAACAACAATAATAATAATAATAATAATAATAATAATAATAATAATAATTGATGGGGTGTGGACCCCGACCCAAGAAGAACAAAGCCCAAAAGATAGAGTCTAGGAATAATGGAAGAAGCCCAGAGCGGTTGAGGCACGGCCTAGCGGATAAAGGCTTACAGGGCCCGACAAAGGCTAGGGCCAAGTCCAGGAGTCGGCCCAGGTCCAGGTTGAGGTAACGACTCGGCAAGAAGCCGTTGCTCGGCATTTACAGCAACATTAAAGGAGCTCGACCAAGCGAGCCGTTGAGAAGCCCAAAAGAGCCGTTGGCCGGCCTGGTAACGCCACCCAACAGCCCCGAAACGTAATTAGCCTTAAAATAGCCTTTTAATATGTTTTAACTCTGTGAGAGGAGGGCCTACTATATAAAGGACCCTCCGTGAATGTAAGAGGGGGAATCCATGCCCAGATAATAGAGAAACACCATTTTCTTTACTACTATTGTTGCCATTTCCCAGAAGCCGCATTGTGAAAGGTGTATCTACCAACCAAGGTTGTGTTGGACCTCCCTGGGCCCAAAAACCCTAAAACCAACACTGGCGCCGTCTGTGGGGATCGAAACAAAGAGCCACATCCGTTCTTGAACAGGCGAGTTCACGAGAAAGACGAGGATAGTGTAAGAAAGACGAAGGCTTTGCAACATGTCGAAAGGATGAAGCCAGGCCATCAACCGTAACAATGTGCCGGAAGTCAACTTGAGAGAGTAGCTGAACCAGCGGAACTCCCAAAGTCAAGAAAACGAGTCGGCACCCTTAAATCGGCCACCGCCAATGATACCCCTCACCCCCGAACAACTTCGAGCCATCGGACGGGCTATCGTCGCTGAAAATCGGGGAGTGGGAGAACAGTCAGCCTCACGACCGCCACCCCGCAATCAACAACTGCCTCAAAGATCTGGAGAAGGTAGACAAGGAGATCGGCGAGCAGAGAGCTTACCAGTGCGATCCGTCCATTCGAGGTTTGGACCGAATGTCTCGCGTCAATCGGCGAGAGAACGACTGGGGGAGAGAGAGCCCAGTCGCGCACCGGTGGGTCCACAAAATCGAGAGGCCGCCCGAGAAAAAATCCGTACTAGAAGGACCAGGACTCGGGCACGACGGACCGAGCGACCTATACGCAACGATGACCAACAAGCCGAATCAGAGGTCGGCGAAAGCACGGAGTCCATCGGGAACCACACGCGAAACGGGGGCGATGTGGCTCACTTGGCTCGAGAATTGCGAAACCTAAGGGAGCAAGTGGAAGGTAGGACCAAGTCCCTTAGACGAACGTTGCTCACCTCCTTGGCTTTCTCCACTGAGATCATGTCTTACAAAGTACCCGGCGACTTAAAATTCCCGGATCAGGCCACTTCCGACGGATCCGGCGATCCGCGGGAACACCTTCTAAGCTACCAGGCTAAGATGCAGGTTTTAGGAGTCCGAGACCCTGTCATGTGTCGCGCTTTCCTACCGACACTAAAGGGCTCGGCGCAGAGATGGTCGGTAGCTCTGCCCCCGGGATCAATACACAATTTCGAAGAGTTAGCCAACCGTTTCATGAGCCACTACGCGGCCAACATCAAGCTACAGAAAGATCTGACCCATCTGGGAGACGTTCATCAAGAGGAGGGTGAATCCCTCAAGACCTACCTGGCCCGATGGCAAAAAGAGATCCAGTCTATCGAGGAAGTTGAGGACCAGACCGCCCTCACCTTCTTCATCGAATCTTTACGATCCGGGCAGTTGTACCGTGATTTACGGGACAACCGGCCAACCACCTACGCAGAGGCCATACATATGGCTAACAAACGAGCCAACACGGAACAGGCCATGAAGCACAAGAGGCAGCGTGAGGCCGGGGGATCCGCTAATGGAAAGAGAACCCGTGCGGAAGCTTAAGAGAGATGCCCGGAACCGGCTAGGCGACCTGAAGCAAGGCGCCCATATGACAGGCCCAGCATTCGCCCTTATAGGCCGACTCCCCAGCACCCATTGCAGGAAGTGCAAGCAGTCGCGCCTCCTCCGCCTCCCCCGACCGAAGAGCGTGCAACAAACGAGGAGCCAGGTAAGGTGTCTAAATATTGTCGCTATCATAAGTCGTACACCCACAACACGGAAGAGTGTTATTACCTGAAGAAGATCATGGAAGGGATCATCCATCAAGGAACCCCGCCTCCCAACCAATGGCGAAGAAGATCAACGGCCCGGGAAGACGGCGACCCCACAGGGGCGGCAGAGGGTAGTCGCGGAAAGCAGCCGGCGACTGAGGAAGAAGAGATCCAATGGCGATAGAAGCCGATTATCAACATGATAGTCGGCGGCCCAGAGGGAGGCGATTCTGCAAACACCAGAAAGGCCTGGGCTCGATAATTGTATGTTGGGACAGTGTACGGACGAGAAGGTGGCTCGAAAAAAGCCTGCCGAGAGCCTATTGTCTTCACTGACAAAGATCTATCCACAGGAGAGACACCACACCGCGATGCCCTGGTCATTGCGATGGATGTAAATGGGGTAGTCATTCGGCGAATCCTGGTAGATACCGGGAGCAATGTCAACGTCTTGTATCTCGAGACCTTCACCAAAATGGGGCTAACACGAGAGCAGCTGATCTCGGTCAAGACGCCACTCGCCGGCTTCACGAGCGACTCTGTGGAGGCAGAGGGGTCAATTACCCTTCCAGTAGAAATCGGCAGCTACCCTAACGTGCAGAAGCTGGACATGAAGTTCATCGTGGTCGACCTGACCTGTTCGCACAATGCAATACTCGGCCGACCCGGCTTGGAAGATTTGGCAGCATTAATCTCCATTGAGTACCTCTGCTTGAAGTTCCGTACGCCGAATGGAATAGGCACAGTCCGCTGTGATAGAAGAGTCGCCCGTGACTGCTACTTGCAAGCTTGCAGGGGCATGGGTAAGCGTGAAATACAAGTCCATGAGATCACAGAACGACCTCCAAAGAAGAAATGATACCCCGCCCGGAGCCGGCCGTAGAATTGGAAGATATCGAAATCGACCCCGAACGACTAGAGAGACGAGTTCGAATTGGAGTCGGCCTCCGAGATGAGGTGCAAGAGGGAGTCATAAAGGTATTACGAGAGAATCGCTTGGTCTTCGCGTGTGGGCCAGAGGATATGCCAGGAGTGGACAGGTCTATCATTTCACATCGGCTCGCCGTCGATCCCGATCATCGACCAGTGATCCAGAAGAAGCGATATCTAGCCAAAGACCGCAGGGAATTTGTGAAGAAAGAGGTAAAACACTCTATTGGCCGCCGGTCATATACGGGAAGTTAAATATCCAGAATGGCTGGCTAACGTGGTGCTCGTACCGAAGCCCCCGGCTTGGCGAATGTGAGTAAACTATACCAACCTCAACAAAGCCTGTCCGAAGGACCCATTTCCGTTACCTCGGATCGATCAGCTAGTCGACAAAACGGCAGGGTCGGCATTGTTAAGTTTCATGGACGCCTTTAGAGGATATCACCAAATCTTCATGCACAAGGCCGACGAGGAAAAGACTGCATTCTTGACCCCGGATGGGGTATATTGTTATCAAGTCATGCCATTCGGACTAAAAAACGCGGGAGCCACGTACACGCAAATGGTCGCTCGGTTGTTCCAAGACCTATTGGGAAAGTCTATGGCGGCTTACGTAGACGGCATGTTAGTAAAGAACCGAGAGGAAATCAATCATGCTGGGGACTTGGCCGATTGCTTTCAGGTAATGCTTAAGTATAATTTACGGCTTAATCCGAAGAAGTGCGCTTTCGCCGTGCAAGGTGGAAAATTCTTGGGATATATGGTTACCAAGAGAGGCATCGAGTCCAACCCGGAGAAGGTGCAGGCCATCATGGACATGCAGCCTCCCAGTACTGTTAAGGACCTACAGCGGTTGACTGGTCGACTAGCTGCCCTTAGTCATTTTTTAAGCAAGTCAGCAGATAAGACTGTGCACTTTTTTGAGTCTATGAAGAAGAAGGAGGGCTTCGTATGGACAGCCGAGTGCCAGCAATCGTTCGAAGAGCTGAAAAGATATCTTTCCACACCTCCGGTGCTGTCTACCCCCCAGGTCGGTGAGCCGTTATTCTTATACCTAGTTGCATCCTTGAAGGCGGTGAGTTCGGTACTCGTCCGAGAAGAGGAACGTGCCCAGCACCCGGTATATTACGTGAGTCGTTCTTTGAAAGCAGCCGAAGCGCGATACACGCCCTTGGAGAAAATCGTCTACGCTTTGGTAATCACCGTACGCAAACTGGCGCCCTACTTCCAAGCCCACACCATTCGCGTCTTGACCGACCAACCCCTGTGAAGCGTGTTACGGAAACCCACGTCGTTCAGCCGGCTCGTGAAATGGGCAGTGGAGTTGACTCAGTACGGGATCGAGTACCAGCCTTGCCCATCAATTAAGGACAGGCCTTGGCCGACTTCTTGGTCGAATGCACTGCCGGAGAAGGCGACAAGGACGATATCATGGAAGATGGCCCCAGCGAATGGTGGGAGATGCACGCGGATGGAGCAGCAAGCCGCTAACATTGCGGCGGTGGAGTTATGTTGATTACCCCGGAAGGGTTCAGGCTTTATTGCGCTTTGAGTTTTCTGTTCCCAACATCTAACAACGAGGCCGAGTATGAAGCTGTGATGGGCGGCCTACGACTCGCCAAGACACAGGGGGCGAAACACCTATGAATCAAGACCGATTCCCGTTTAGTAGTTGGACAAGTGTCCGGGACTTGCGAAGTGAAGAACGCTCGGATGGCTCAGTATAAGAAAAAAACGGTAGAACTGTTAAAGGGATTCGGCGCTTACGAGATAGAGTACATCTCGCGGGCTGACAACACAGAGGCTGACATACTGTCGAAAATCGCTTTGGAAGGTGTGCCGGACCACCTCGTTAAAATCTGCCAAAAGGAGGAACTGGTACAACCCAGCATAGAAGAAGCGACTTTAGAGTTTCAGCAAGTGACGACTGGAGAATGGGACCGAGGGAAAAACCCTTAAATGTTCTGGATTGAAGATATTCGACGGTACAAGGAAAAGAGGGAATTGCCAGAGGACCCCGGAGTCACCGCCCGAGTCCGTCGCAAGACTCCGTCATTCAAAATTATCGATGGACAACTATACAAGCGGTCATTTGGGGTCCCCTCCTCAGATGCTTACTCAGACCAAAGGCGGAGAAAATAATGGACGAAGCCCATCGTGGAATCTGTGCAGCTCACCAGGGCGCCCACACTCTCGCCCGGAAGCTAGTCGTTCAGGGATACTACTGGCCTACTTGTAACACCCCGTATTACGATCCCTAAAACCAATTAATCATTTAACCAATTACCCAAAAGAAAGAATTAAATCACAATAATTAATTAGGAAAGGCCCACCATAGTCCATGGGCCCTTATCCCTAAACCCAATCCTTAGTCCCAAAAGGAATAGAGTTAGCAAACATATAGTAATTAGGCCTAAGTAAGACTCTTAGATATATAAATAGGGAACATAAGGAGGCACCTAGAATTCCCACCACAATAATCCCTCACCACACAAGAAGTTCCAAGAATTCCCCTAGGAGAAATCAAGAAAGAAGAAAGCTTCAAGAAAGACCCTTCATAGCTAAAGAATTAATTAAGGCTAAAAGGTAACCCATGTCTCAACAAAACCTATTTTCATAGCTATGATTCCCCTCTTAGGATTTCCCCATATTATTGTGTATTGATGATTTGTGATATTATTATTAATGATTGGTGGGATGATTCCATGGGTGATCTTGATGATGAGAGGTTCTTGATAATTATGGTGTTCTTGACGATTATATAACGTTCTTGATAATTATATGGTGTTCTTGATGTTCTTAGTGATTATATGAGGTTCTTGATAGTTACATGATATTCCTACCGAATCTTGATTTTGGAAGATGAATTGTGTTCTTGTTGATTTAAAAATAATTAGAACCCTAGGTATATCGTGGAATTCGTATGGTATTATTCTTGGTATATTGGGTGGGAATTCGCATGATTGGGTGTTGATTATGTTTAGAAAAGCATGATAGGTTATGTGCCATATGTTCCTTGATTTTGATCCGTTAATTGTCTACGTGTGTTATCAATTGCGTTTGAAAGTGTCTAAGCATGGTTTCGGGTTCCACAAAGGTTCCCGGGGCGTTTTTGGTGAAAAAGAGTCAGTGGGGGGTAGTTGGGGGTAGGGGACCCGTGTAACACCCCGTGTTACGGCCCTTAATCCCGAATTAATTATTTAATTAATTCCATTAATAATAATTAAAAAGGATTTAATTTGATTAGAAATCCCTTTAATTAATTAACGTAGTCCACCACGGATCATGGACCCTTGCCTAAACTAGAGTCATAAGCCTATTAGAGGATGTTCTTGATTTATATTTGGGTGGGAATTGGCATGTTCGGGTGTTGTTTATATTTAGAAGTCATAATAGGATAAGTCCTACATGATTATTGCTTTTGATCCGTTAATTGCTTATGTGATGTCGTTATTTGCGTTTAAAAGTGTCTAAGCATGGTTTCGGGTTCCACAAAGGATCCCGGGACGAATTTGTGATGAATGAGTCAGTGGGGGGTAGGTGGGGGTGGGGGAACCCACCACCTACCCGCTGCCCAAAGAGGCGCTGCCCGGCAGCGGGCAGCCACCGGGCAGCCGGCTACCCGCTGCCCGAAACAGCGCCCACCGGCGGGCAGCCGGCGGGTGACCCCCACCCACCGGCTACCCGCTGGTCCACACCCCACCCCAGGTCCCCGGCTTCCCCGTTTGATGTTCCCCGTTCCCCATGGTGTCCCAAAAGACCCTGTTTGTCGTGCCTGAGTCTAGTCTGGAATTTCGGGTACCATTCGTAGGTTAAACGAGTCTTAGGAATTGCATGCTAGTTGAATTGGTAACCCGTGGACCTAGGTGGAAGTTATATGAGCCCTTAGGAACTATTCTTAGAATGTGAATGATCACATGTAAGCTTAATTATATGTTCCCCCTTCCCTATGTGAACAATGTGTCATTATGTGCTATTGTGTGTTACGTGATGCATGACCCCAACTTGGTTAAGACCAATTGGGCTATACAGGCAGTTGAATGGGCTGAGAACCATCCCAACTGTTAACTAGGCCGGTTAAGATCGGTCAGGGATATTGATATGATATAGGACTGAGGTCCACTATACGGGCAGTTGAATGGGTTGAGAACCATCCCAACTGTTAACCAGACTGGTAGAGACCGGTCAGGTATATAAAGATTATGTATAGGACTGAAGGTCCACATGGGCCTCGGTGATATGACCCACCGACCGGGATGCACCAGGCGGTATGGGGCCAACAAGCCGAGGAAGGTTGTAGTCCACCGACCTGAGTAATCAGGCGGTGTGTAGGGCTACGACTGGCTGCGATCCACCGAGTGGTGGGACATCGGTATGCAGGACCGTAGTCTCCTAGGATCTTTGCCCACCGACTGAGTTTAGCTCAGCGGTGTGTCGGGCTTGATCTGCTACGGCCCGCTGATTGTGCGCACCAACGGTGTGTAGTGTCGTAAGTCCCCCCTTGTAAAGGGGATCACGGTCCACCGACTGGGCGCGTCAGCGGTGTGTCGGATCGTGGTCCGACGTTGAGTTCGTCAGCGGTTCTCCAAGGGTTGGTTGTGATCAACTCCCCTCGTACTGCGGTACTGAGGTAGGGTGCTGCGGGGCCGTGTTAATGCTATAGGCATTAACCCTCATGTTCGGGGCATGCGATTGGTCCCGTGGCACCATCGATGAATATGTGATATGAATGATGATTGAATGATGATGTGTTTGAATTGAAAAGTGATCTGTGACCTTAGATGCGTATTCCTTATGATGTTATCTCTACTTAACCGTTTATCATTGATTAATGTGCTTGTCCCTATTTGCTGAGTCTATTCCCGGTTTTAAAGCTAGAGTCTCCTAAGTATATATCTTCCTGCTTCAAAATGGTTTTCCTATATCTATATCTATATATATACCTATATTGTAATTCAACGCGTTGGAGTGGGTTACCAGCATCTCTCGCTGAACAGATATATTTGGCTTTCAGGCACAGAGGAGTAGACACTGGAGCGCGCTAGAGATTTGGAGCGTAGAGTAAATAGTTTCCCTTTCGGCCTGCGTTCCATGCTCATGTATTTACATTATTGAGGATATTAGTTAGTTAGCCTGTGCACCTGAGTTCTCTAGCTCAGGTGTGGCATAGCACCCCGTACGCTATTATATTATGTTTTGGGATTTAATGAGAATTTACATTTATTTCATAAGTCTTAAAACTTTCAAAATTTCGGGGTGTTACAACCCCCCACCTACCCGCGGCCTACTTGGGCAACGCTGGCAGCGGGCAGCTGCCCGCCGGGCACCCGCTGCCCGGAACAATACCGCCGGCGGGTGACCCCTCACCCACCGGCTACCCGCTGGTTTGTACCCAATTTGGGATTTTGACTTCCCCGTTTGATGTTCCCCCGATCCCCGTAGTGTCCCAACGGACTCCGTCTATCATGCCTATGTCTAGTTTGATATTTCGGGTACCGTTCGTAGGTTGTATGAGTCTTATATATTGCATGCTAGTTGAATTGGTATCCCGTTGACCTAGGTGAAAGAAGTATGAACCCCTTACGATTATTCTTAGTATGTGAAGGATCACGCATAGGTTTTGTTATACGTTTTCTCCCCCTTCCCAATGTGTTAATGTGGGTTGCATGTGCTTGCTATGTGTTATGTGTGCATGATACCCCAATTCGGTTGCGATCGGATTGGTCATTCCTGAGCTGCGGTTCAGAAGCTGGTTGCGGTCAGATTTACACTCTTGGGCTGCGGTCCACCGTTTGGTTGCGATCAAACGTTTCTACATGAGCTGCGGTTCATATTTCCTGGCTGCGGTCAGATGACATACTCTTGGGCTGCGGTCCACTATTTGGTTGCGATCAAACTATGATGAGCTGCGGTTCATCGGTCGGTTGCGATCGACCCCTCCGTGTTGCGATACGGGGCAGGGTGCTGCGGGGCCGTGTCAGAGCTATATGCGCTGACCCTCATGTATGGGCATGCGATTGGTCCTGTGGCGCCAACAAAGTGTGCTATGTGATGAGATACGGATGAGTTGTTGTTATGAGTACCTTGGGGATGTGACTATGGGATTTACACTGGGAATCGTATATGTTGGATTATGATTATTAATTGTGCTTACCTTACCTGTCTTGCCTGTTGTAAACTATATATGCTTGGTATAACTGCTGTCTGTGCTTAGCCCTATCTGCTGAGTCGATCCCTGTTTTAAAAGCTAGAGTCTCTTAGGATATATCTTCATGCTTCGAAATGGTTTTTCGTATAACTATGTATATATCTATATGTATTGTATTTCAACGCGTTGGAGTGGGTTACCAGCATCTCTCGCTGAACAGATATATTTGGCTTTCAGGCACAGAAGAGTAGACACTGGAGCGCGCTAAAACCCTGGAGTATAGACGTAGATAGTTTTCCTTTCGACCTGCGTGCCATGTTATGCATTCCCTTTATTAAGGATATTAGTTAGTTAGCCTGTGCACCTGAGTTCTCCAGCTCAGGTGTGGCATAGCACCCCGTACTCTTTGTATCGTATTTTGGGATTTAATGAGATTCTACCTTTATTATATAAGTTTTAAAAGTCTTGAAAATCTGGGGTGTTACACTACTATGATGAGGGACTGCATCGAGTGATCGAGTGGATAGCCAAATGCGCGATCTGCCAAGCATTCGCTCGAAAGGACACTCGGCCAGCCACTTTCTACACACCGGTTACTACGGCCATCCCGTTCGCCAAATGGGGGATCGATCTGCTGGGCCCACTACCAGTCGCCCCCGGGCGTCTGAAGTTCTGTGTAGTAGCCATCGACTACTTCACTAAATGGGTTGAGGCTGAGCCGCTAGCCACCATCACCGAATATCAGTGTCAACGTTTCTTGTGGAAGAAGGTAATCTGCCGCTTTGGATTACCTAAGCATGTGGTCAGCGATAATGGTCGGCAGTTCGACTGCCAACCCCTCGCCAATTTCTGTCGACGGCATAGTATACGCCACACTAAGGTGTCCGTTGCTTACCCCCAGGCCAATGGACAAGTCAAGAATGCAAATCGTACAATCGTAGATGGAATCCGGAAAAAGATGGAGGACATTGGAGGAAACTGGGCGGATGAGCTCGACCGAGTCCTATGGGCCTACCGAACCACTCAAAGGCGGGCGACCGGTGAAAGTCCGTTCTCTCTAGCCTATGGCTTCGAGGCTAAGATTCCAGTAGAAGCCGTCGAGCCTACCCACCAAGTCCGCAATTACTCAGATGAAGGAAATGAGGAGAGCCTCAGGATTGAAAATAACTTCTTGGAGGAGCGAAGGGAAGCCGCGCATGCCCGTATGGTGGAATATCAGTAGGCCGTAAAGAGATATCGGGATCGGAGGATTCGCCCACAAACCTTTCAAGTAGGCGACCTCGGTTACGAGATCGACAGGCGAGCCAGCCCACGGAAGGTGGAAAGTTCGCGATCAAGTGGGAAGGACCTTATCGCATCGCTGCTGTGGTCCAAGCTGACACATATAAACTGGAAACATTGGAGGGGAAGCTCATCGACCGGATCTGGAATGAGAACGGCCCCGAAACGTAATTAGCCTTAAAATAGCCTTTTAATATGTTTTAACTCGGTGAGAGGAGGGCCTACTATATAAAGGACCCTCCGTGAATGTAAGAGGAGGAGTCCATGCCCAGATAATAGAGAAACACCATTTTCTTTACTACTATTGTTGCCATTTCCCAGAAGCCGCATTGTGAAAGGTGTATCCACCAACCAAGGTTGTGTTGGACCTCCCTGGGCCCAAAAATCCTAAAACCAACAATAATAATAGTTAATACCCATTTTGGTCCCTCAACTATAGATAAAATGACCTTTTTGTCCTTTCCTATAACGGTGGATGGATGACAATTGTAACGGAAGACCAAATTGGATATGATTTTACAAGTTAGAGGACTAAATTGAATACTTTTAATAGGTTGGGACTAAATTACGTTTTACCTAATAATCGAGAGACTAAAATGAGTATTAACTCAAAAATGTATATTGCTTCTTAGTGGCAATTGGCAAAGATTGAGAACCCTTTACACGCTATTTTCCAAGGCTTATATCCAAGGTGGAGCATTTAATGGCCTCAACCAAAATGAGAAATTCAAACCATAAATGCTTATTATTGATTACTCCGTATAATTTAGTTGGGCACAACATATGGAAAGAAACCTCAAGTGGAAATAGGTCGGACTGAGCTAGACTTTTGAAAATTAGCTCTGTGCTTGCTATAGGAATTTAAGGTCTGAGCCTGTATGCAAGCTATTTTAAGCTCAAGTCTGAGCCTACAATTAGCCTAGTCTAGCCTGAAACCTATTTAAAAGCCTGAAAAGAAAAACATATCTATCACAATAATTTGAATATCTACTTTGGCTTAGGTACTTCAAAGCCTAACATGATAATTAATCATCTTTAAGCAAATACAAATTTCACACTTGAATTAGTTTTATTTGCTTCTTTATTGACTATGTTCCTAACTTGGAAATAGAAAGGAATTAAAAGATCTTGCATGTTAAAATATAAGTAGAGTTTGAAGACTATCCAGTGTCCATGTATACATAAAATAAATAGAAGACTTAAGAGCACTCAATATATAAAGCATCATGAACTTCACTCAATATATAAAGCCTCATGAACTTTTAAATAGAAGAAGTCAGGAAAACTATTCTATTTACTTGTGAGAATGGAAATATTGAATAGCCAAATAGCAGAATAGGAAATAATTTTGGGTGTTAGGGTTTTCTAATTCACATATATAAATAGGTCAGGCCGTAGGCCTCTCTACAAAGGGGTATAGCCTATTTCTGCCCCTACTCCCAAGGTACTCATTTCAGTCCCATTTTATGTGATTGGCAAGTCAATGAGAATTAACAAGACGTGGCTGGAGTTATTTGTAATTTAATATTTAATTTATAATATTAAGGTTTTGTTTGAAAACTTAGAAAATGACTTCTGAAAGTCATTTTCTGGCCATATTTTTCAGTGTTTGGGTACTTAAGAAAATGAAGTCAAAGGAAAATATTTATTTTAATTTGGTCAACAGAAAAAAAAAAAAAAAAAAAAAAAAAAAAAAAAAAAAAAAAAACGTATTGGAAAATGTCAAGTTTTTTAGTCGGAAGATATTTTGTGGATTCTTTATTTTCCAACTCTCTCACCTCTCTTCTTTTTAAAGTTAGTTTACGGATTATTATTGTTACGACCACCACAACTACCAAACTACCACAATCATATCACTACTACTACCACCACTACCACAACACCACCATCACCAACACTAACACCACCGTACCACTACCACACCACCACCACCACCACCACCACCACCAACACCAACACCACCACTACCACCAACACCAATACCACCACAACCACTACTGTACCATCACCACCACCATCACCACATATTATTATTATTACTAGTATTTGACTATTTTCTATGCGCCATGCGCAAAAATCAATGCCCAGTATTAGTACTATATATTAAAATTTTAGATTTTAGATATTTTTTAATAATAATAATAATAATAATAATAATAATAATAATAATAATAATAATAATAATGTAAATCATTGTTTATAAATTTAGATATTTATATTTTAAGAAATAACTATATAGCAAGGTTGCAAAACACGTTAGGGGCTCCCTAGGTTTCTTTCACAATCATAGCTTCAGCGAAATGAGCATCATGTAAACAATGAAATGAACCATTTTTGGCTGCTACGAAGTTTCGGTCACCATCTAGAATTACCAAACCAAAATAAGCTTGATCTGAGCCTGGAAAAACAGCTGCGTCAACGTAGATACTTAACACATCAGTAGGGACAATTGGAATACTAACCTCATGTCCTCATGTAAAACATGAACACTTCTAGAATCTCCCATATTCGGCAACACTTGCCAGCTTGAAACTAGCCGTGAAGCCTCCATTTTAACAAGAAGGGAATCTCAAAGTTTACCACTCCAGATCACGTCATTCCTACTTCTCCAAATACACCAACATTTCACTACAGCATAGAGCAACTGCATTGCATCTCCATTAGATAAAACATTTTCCAACGAGCCTGCAAAATCATCAAATCTCGTTAGAAGGTAGATGACCATCATAATCCATTATTTATTATTATTATTATTATTATTATAACAAATGTTACGTTCATTTTTAGGAAAATGATAGAAAAATACAATTATTTCTTAATTTCAGCCAAACAGGAAAAAAAAAAAAAAAAAAAAAAAAAAAAAAAAAGATAATTTGTTGACATTCAACCAAACACTAGAAATTAAAATATTTTTTGGAAAATGAGTCATTTTTTAGAAATCATTTTTCAGAATTCCAAACGGACCCATTAGTTCTGTCGGATAGGCTGTCTTACCAAAAACCTTTCCAACTGACTTGGTGCCTAAGTTTAGTATTAGTATATAAAATTTATATATTCTAAAATTATATTAAAATACTTTCAAACACAAAAAAAAAAAAATAAATAAAATAAAAATTATAAAAAATATACTAAAGACATTAGCAAATATAAAAGAATTAATTTGACTAATAAATAATAAATATGATAGATAAAATGAAACAAGAGAATAACAAATGACCTAAATTATTGTCCTTAAATAGAAAGGTGGCCGAGGATGAGGATTACAATTCAACTGAGGATGATCATTGCTCGTCCTCATCCATCAAGGAGCATTATGTTCGATACTTGTGGAGATACTTGTGGAGAGTTTGAACTTATGACCATCTTTTTAGAATAGTAATTAAGATGCTATCACAATACATGACACTTGACTTATTAGCCAAACAACAACAAAAATATTTAAGTAATTTCTGGCAATTTATATCATGGGTCAGAGTTCATATAATATTATGGACCCTGAATTGAAACGACAAGGTACAAAACTTATACTCGTAAAGTACAGAATTTCATAACACGGGAGACACAAAAAAATATTTACTTACTTTTTAAATCTGATTTAGGTACATAATTTGTGTGTTCATAGGCACAAAATTTCATAACACAAAGAAACAAAAATTCATAACATAAGACACAATTAATAATTTGTTTCATTTACAAAATCCATAAGATACATAATTTAATAACACAACACACAAAAAACTGACAATATAAGACACATATACATGCACCAAGATTCACAATGCACTATGAACCCAGGTCCATGATATAAGGATTGGAATTTTTTTTTCATTAATCAACTCAATTTCAATTCGTTTCCGCCGTGAATCAGGACGTAATTAAGTGAATGAGTTGTTATGCCATGGATCCGTGTCCACCTTGCAAGGTGAACACCGGTCCAATCCGATGATGTTCTGTATTTCGGGAGTAACGGTGTTGTTAGTGGCACGATTTTTCCTCCACCAATCAGATTTTTTTTAAGTTGTCAAAAAAAGTTAGCAACATAAAAAATTGTGGATATACTGTTACATAATTGTGAATATAGAGTTTTGCAGTTGTGAATATAGAGTTCAAGAATTATGAATATAGAGTTTAAAAATTATTAACATAGTTATATAAAATTATGAACATAGAGTTCTGTAATTGTGAATATAGAGTTCAATAATTATGAATATAGAGTTCAAAAATTATGAACATAGACTTCTAGAGTTCATAAATTATGAACATAGAGTTCAATAATTATGAACATAGACTTCTAGAGTTCATAAATTATGAACATACAATTCTATAATTATGAACATAGGGTTCTCTAATTGTGAGTATAGAGTTCAATAATTGCGAATATGTAGTTAAAAAATTATAAACATAGCGTTCTATAATTATGAACATAGAGTTCAGAAATTATAAACATGGGACTTCCTGAAGATAAACGCCGTTAACGGCGAAAGAAAATAAATCTTTTTTAATTGACACGATGTTGTTTTCCACCAAAACGACATTGGAATCGTGTCCACTTCCACAACATAATTTGCGTGAGTGAATTGAGCGAGTAGAAATGAGTAGTTATGCTGTGCATCCGTATGCACCATGCATGGTGCATACGGATGCAAAAACGACGTCGTTTTATTAAAAATGCGCATCTCCCCTTATAAAAAAAATTCAGGTTCGATTCCCAGCAACAACATTATGTTGTTCATTCATTCTGGAATTTTAGTTAATAGATTATGTAATTTTAGTTAATAGATTATGTAATTTTAGTTCATCGATTATGGAATTGTAGTTCATCGATTCTGAAAGTTTAGTTCATAGATTTTGGAATTTTAGTTCATTCATTCTGGAATTTTTAGTTCATAGATTAGATTATGGAATTATAGTTCATCAATTATGGAATTATAGTTCATCGATTTTGGAATTTTAGTTCATATGTTGTTGCTGGGAATCGAACTTGAATTTTTTTTAAGGAGAAACGCGCGTTTTTAATAAAACGACGTCGTTTTTGCATCCGTATGCACCATGGTGCATACGGATGCACAGCATAATTTGCCAGTAGAAATGGATTGGGCCAATCATAGGCCTATTTTCATCTAATTCGCCCCAAATCTATTCTTCTAGTTCTCCAATTGGACTTAAGTAACTTAACTATTGATACGGACCCTGCTGTGATGGCCCGACCCGTTAAAAGTATATTGTCGCCGTGGTGCACCACCGGAGCTACAACAGCGATCTTCTCCCGCCAGTCGACAAGCCAATTCCGAGCACTTAAAACATCCAAATGTTGAGAGCAATTTCTCAGATACGATCCTATCCGTTGAGCCTCAGAACCCTAGCGAACCTTTCCTTGCTGCAGCCAAGCTTCGACTTCTCCATTAACACTTCCTTCCGCTCACTCTGGAGTTCGCCGCTGCTACAGAGGCGCCAAGATGAGCAAGGAAATGATGAGTACAGCACACTACCATCAAGGATCTTCGTGGTGCAGCCTCGGTTGAGGCCCGATTCTGTTTTGAAACCGAAGCTTGACGAAGCTCTCAACCTCGCCAATTCGCTTGAAGAACGGCGAGATGGTTTCTACGAAACCGAGTTCTCCGAGAAAGAGGTGCCTCCTCATATCGTTGTTCAGAATCCAGCCGCCAGATGGCCTCGTGCTGGTAGCCTATTTTTTTCTTATTTTTTTGCTTCATGCTTTATCCCTGTTGCATGTCCTGTGTATAATGTACTCCATGTTTCCATGTCTCCGCTCTGTATATCTTTTTGAGCTGCAGGCCAGCAGCTTTGGATAGGCTATGCCGTATTGTTTACTTCGACTCATGAGTTGAAGGTCTGATAAGTCATTTATAGGGGCACAGTAGTGTTAAAGAAAATGGTGCTCTCTAGTTCTTAGGATCGTGTGAATAGAGCGGTCTGTACAACTCAGGAAGTTGCCTGTTAAGTAGTATCTCAAACTGAATAATCCCGGATATTAGTTGGATTGGAGAAGCAAGGGGGGGCATGAATGTTCTATTTATAGCTCTTTGTGTAGAAAGGAGAATACTTTTTCTGTATATTTAGCCTATGCATCTTTTCCTATCTATTTTCATCATTTTTTGCTAAATACATGTTGATCTGGTATCTTGTAATATGGCAGATACATATTTTGGAACAGGGACAGTAAGCACAATAAAATGCCATATAAATGCATTGGAATCAGAGGTATGGACTTTTCGCTTGTGCAGAATAATCTTTTTAGCCTCATTGAAGTGATAGACTTTTGGATTTATGTTGCTTATCTTTGCATGTTATTGATAGGGTGGAGTAGATGCAGTTTTTGTAAATGCAATGCTTACTGGAATCCAGCAGCGGAATTTGGGGGTACGTTGGAATAATTTCTACATACAAGTTTATGCAAATCTTTTGGCTTGAATTGAAGTATTCATTGGTCAAGTTCTTCAATAATTTTATTGCTTCTCCTACCAATGACAGCGTGAATGGGGTAGACCTGTTATTGATCGTGTAGGCCTTATCATAGAAATATTTAATGCACATGCACAGACAAAGGAAGCGAAGTTACAGGTAACCTGTAATCGCTCTGCATTCTAATTGTGCTTTATTTTCTATATCATAATGATTTATATTGCACTTGTGGAGAATGAGGAGCTATTAGATTTCTGTATGGCTTTATTTCTGAAACTCTTAGTTCATAGGCTGAGTTGGCAGCTCTTATGTATAAGAAGAGCCGACTTGTACGCCTACGTGGTCCTGGTGGACGCTGTACTTTTGGTGTAATGGGAGAGGCAGAGGTAGTTAGTGCCAGAGGGTAAGTTTATTGTTTGCTTGTTTTGTAGATTAGCAGACAATATAAACATCTAGCAGTAGTTTCCTATTAATTTCTTGACTTCAATTCATAATATCTTGGGCATTATATTCTCTTTTGTTTGTATTCTAATTAGTAACAATAGTTGCTAGTCTGAAAATGTTCTGAAGGATTCAGTAGTAATTTACAGGAGAGGAAGTGGAGGACGTGGTTTTATTAGTGGTGCTGGAGAGTCAGAACTGCAGCTCCAACGACGAAGGTATTTGTTGTTTACTGTCTCAAAGAATTTTATGCTCAATTATTAGTTAAGAAATATTGCCTTGTTTGTATGATTGGATTGCATGAATTATGTTACTGTTGACATGCTTATATTTGCTTAAATTTTCTTCAATTTCAGAATTTTAGAGCGTAGACTGCAATTGTTATCTGAAATCAAAGAGGTTCGCCGTACACGGGCCTTGCAACGTGCTTCTCGCAAGAGGCATGCAGGCTCAATTGGCCAGGACATTGCTACTGTTGCTGTTGTTGGTTATACAAATGCTGTAGGTTGATGGTGCATATATATATATATATATATATATATATATATATATATAGTTGTCAGTTGTGTACTTGCCACAATTTCATGTACAAAATTGTGTTGATAAATTGTTTTATTCACAGGGAAAATCTACACTAGTTAGTGCCCTTACAGACAGCTATCTCTACAGTGATGATCGGTATGGGAAATCACTTGGAAATTCTGATTTTGATTCTAAGCAGTATTTCTTGCATTGCTTAAAGAACATGCACTCCCAGTTCCTTATCTTCTCTCCTACTGTTGTATTTGTTGTCCCTTTTATTTCTTGGCAGATAAAATAGCATCATCACTAACCTTGGTTCTCATTCTGCAGAATGTTTGCAACAGTTGATCCAAAATTAAGCAGCGTTATTCTTCCATCAGGGTAAATATAGATATGAGTTCCGTGTTTCATAATGGAACTGTGCATTGATATTAGGCCAACGATTTACTTTGTCTTATTCTTGTAATAAAATATTTTACTCAGGAGGAAGGTCCTTTTAAGTGATACAGTCGGATTTATATCAGATTTGCCTGTACAAGTAAGTAGCTAGTTAATCAGCTCTTTCCCTTCTTTGATATGGCTATTCATTGTTGATTGACTAGTATATTTTCAGCTTGTGGAAGCATTTCATGCAACGTTGGAAGAGGTTGTTGAAGCTGATATCCTTGTGGTACGAACTCTTTGTTTTTCTACCTCACTATAAGTTGCATAGGTCCTCCTGGTACCATTCAAGAACTTCTCTTGGATGATGTGATAGGAGTAAAATTGCTTCATGCCTAATCCTTTTATTTCTTCTTTATTCGTGTCTTTCGTCCCATTGATAGTTCTGCTAGGCTATGTAAATATTAAGCACCGAAAACATCTATATTGCAGCATGTGCTGGATTCCAGTGCACCAGATCTTAATGAACAACGGGAGACAGTTTTGCAAGTTCTTGAGCAGATAGGTGTATCTAAGGAGAAGCTTAAAAACATGATTGAAGTTTGGAACAAGGTACTATTACTTACTGGCCCTTTCCTTGCTTGAGGAAAATCTTATGAAGGAGAAATGTATAAAGTCTCATTACTTTTGATTGCCTTTGCAAATCGGTTCATAGATTGATCTTGAAGAAGAGGAAGTTGGTTCTGATGAATATGGTAACGAAGAAGAAGTCCCTGAGGAAGAATATGATAGTGTTCCGTCAGACCAGCTCTCTGGAGCTGATTGTCATCATGACAATGAAATTGATAAAGATATGAATCCTGAATGGGAAATGGATGACCAACAAGGTGCCAATTGTGAGAGCTGGTTGGCCTTGGAGGGCGAGCAAGACTTATGGGTTAACTATGATGATTCCTCTGTTGGATTCGGGGACTCGGAGGATTCTTGGAAGGTTCTGCCCAAGGGCTGGAGGACAGGAAGAGGAAGAAGAGATTCACAGGTTCAATCTGGACCTCTTCCACATGTCAAAACATCTGCACTAACAGGAGTTGGCTTGCAAGAGTTGCTGGAGTTGATTGATGAGAGGGTGACGCAGACACCCCAAGACACACCAGATGCAACCATCTTCAACCGCAAATGGAGGCCACCACGGACTGAAGATGCTGACATCGCAATTGGACAATGAGATGGATTAGGCAAGCAAACACGCATATAGCCAGCCAGCCAATAGCACGCTCCTTTCTTCTACCATCTGTCTTATAAGGCATGATTTCAACATGGATGGTTGAAGTCAAGAAAAATGCCGTTTCTTGTAGCTCCTGAAAACCATCTCCATCAAGTTTCCTACCCAGCGTTTAGCCCTCCCTACCAATGCTGCCAGAGCCCAGAGGTACTCATCCATCCATCTTCATGCTGGAAATGATCCATCACTGGTAAAGAATATGAAGTTACCCAACTGTACATTTTAGAGGGAAAATGCAGTCTCATATGTTATAAATTATACCAAGGGATGAAATATTGACAACTCTTTTCCTTCTGTTTTAATGTTGCTTTCCCTATTACACATATCATGTGAGATGACTTTAAAT
Source organism: Ipomoea nil (assembly GCF_001879475.1). NCBI lineage: Eukaryota > Viridiplantae > Streptophyta > Magnoliopsida > Solanales > Convolvulaceae > Ipomoea > Ipomoea nil. The sequence goes on along the minus strand of NW_017619627.1, from coordinate 2,588,468 downwards.
ACAAATAAAATGAAAAGTTTGAACTTTTGCAATAATTTATATAGTTTCAGTGGGTTCCAATTTTGATCAAAATTAATATATGACCTTACAATAATAAATTAAAATTTAATTTGTCCACATGGGTAACTTAATTGGTTTTTGTATGATAAATTAAGGTAATGATGTGAGAAATGTGGTGGTCTCCACAAATCCGTATAAATAGCAAATTGGGTTGTAGGTGAGCCCTTCTATTGTCTGCTTGTTGGTGGTTTAAGTCTTTGAGTTCGGATTACGTGATAGTGGGTCAGAGGGTCCCGAACTTAATATAAAGTGTGTAGAACGTGCCAAAAATCCTTCCCACAAGCATTTAATGTGGTATTTATGTGAGGTGAAAGGGAACACATGCTGAGCCCTCGACATGTGTGACACGTGGAACCCATGCACAGGAGAAGGTTGAAGGCTTCGTTGATCCCTCCACGTGTCCTGAAATTCCTTACTCACTCGGTCCTGTTGCAATCGAGGAGCTCGTTGATCCCTCGGTCCTGCTGCAATCGGGGAGCTCGTTGATCCCTCCATGTGTCCTGAAATTCCTTACTTACTTGGTCCTGCTGCAATCAGGGAGCTTAGGCACTGCTGCTGAGCGAGGCCCTACTTGGTGCTGCAGATAAGGTTGTGTCCTGAAATTCCTTACTTACTTGGTCCTGCTGCAATCGGGGAGCTTAGGTACTGAGGCACTGCTGCTGAGCGAGGCCCTACTTGGTGCTGCAGATAAGGTAATGAGCGAGGCCCTACTTGGTGCTTACTTACTTGGTCCTGCTGCAATCGGGGAGCTTAGGTACTGAGGCACTGCTGCTGAGCGAGGCCCTACTTGGTGCTGCAGATAAGATAATGAGCAAGGCCCTACTTGGTGCTTACTTACTTGGTCCTGCTGCAATCGGGGAGCTTAGGTACTGAGGCACTGCTGCTGAGCGAGGCCCTACTTGGTGCTGCAGATAAGGTAATGAGCGAGGCCCTACTTGGTGCTGCAGGTCATACCCGGGGGTGATTCTCATCGGTGATTTGATCGGACATCGAGCAAATGTACGATATGTAGTGTGAGGTATATTCGGGAAATAATTCCTATCAGGTAAGGATACAATATTAAATACTTTGACAGTTGTAATGTGAGAGTTACACCGATAGGCCTTTGCTTACTGCGCACAAGGAACCTCATCACTTTAAGAGGTTACTCCCACGGTTATCGATAAGACTTGATCTCTAGTCATTCTTCTGAAATTTCACCTCAATAACTAACTGAACTGCTTATACAAGCAATTTGTAAGCATAAGTCGCACTAAAACTATTAAACCATCGTGATTTAACCCTCTTCCACTATCTGTTGCCCGTTGGACTGGGGTGTGGGTGACTGGGCTATTGGGTAGTACTGTAATTAATGAGTTATGAAAGAAAATTGGAGAGTAATTAAGATTACCGCCGACAATAGCATAGCTGGGGCATGATGGATATGCGCATTGCGCGTAACCCCGACCCCACTTCCCAGTTCCCACTCCTTCCCCCCTGTCTCTCTGGCTTCTCACTTCCAGCTTTATTACCACTATCTTCTTCTTCTCTTCTGTCGTTATCGCCGGAATTTAGATTCACCGGCGTTCAACAATTTGTTGTGTTCGTATACGTGAATATCAGAACTCAGCAGATCCGAGATCCACAAGTCTGAGGTGAATTCCCCTCCCCTCCTATCGTTTCCCCCATTTCCATTCCATTGCGAATTCATATTCTATCTGCATTCTTTCGTTGCCTTCTAAATTTCGGATCTCTGTATTATGAATTATGATGAGGAGCTTATAGGAAGAGACTGGGAACTGACTTCTTTTGATCTTCTGCGGATCCGTATTCATTCATCCGTCTCTGAGAGTTATATTCCTCCGCGTCGTAGTTAAACTTGTTTGTCTTATACAAAATTTGATCATGAGCATAGTACTACTTAGATCAAGTTAATAAATTAGTATATAGCTATATTAAGAGGGTATGTGTTGAAAAGTTGCGTTCTTTATAACATTTGTTATAGACTTATTGCTGCTAGGCTGTTAATTCTTAAATGGAGCTGTAGATTTTGTCTCCATAAATAGAAAGTTCTGTACTTTTTCCTTGAATGTCGTGTTCCATACTAGCCTTAAGAGTTTTAGGCAAGTTTCATTAAATGGCAAGATTTTCAGTCTATAAGAGAATTCTGACTCAAAATCTTTCTTGTTTGATCAGTTTGTAGTCATGTCAAGAAGGCCAGGATACCCAACGAGGCGATTTGGAGGTGCTGGGGGGCTGTTTCATCCAAAATCACGCATTTCGCCTCTATTTTCTACAATTCTTGTCATTCTGGTACTTATAGCACTGAGTTGGATGTTTACACATTTATAAGTCAGTTTTATACCATATAAAGAGACTACTAAGATGAACTTATAACTTAGGCCACTCCAGAAATTTCAAATTTATAGATTTCTGCAATATAGCTTGATGTCAATGTGGAATTGCTTATGCTCCTTGTGTCTTACACTTTCAGGGTGTTGTCTTTGTGGTTGCTTATATTTATCGGGGCCCTGGTAAGAATTTTTCTTATACAGTATATGTTAATTTTTTCCCCCAAAAACTCAAAAGTATCCTGATTTACAGCACTTTATTTTATCAGTTTGGTGTCTTAGACTTTTAACTGTCTATTTACTTTTTTCTTCCCCCCAATTTAGGTATTGGTGCAAGTACAAGGGAAGCACTTAGCAAGATAGATGGTATGATTTTCTATTTTTCTTTTGGCTTGTGTATTGTCAACTTTCTACTCTTCAGCATACGGCTTCTTTCAGTATTCACCAACTCACCATACATAAATTGTGCAAAAAAGGGGAGTGGCCATCCTATAAGATTAAGAACCTTGTAGTGAAAATGATATATGTATTGTCTAGTCTTGAGGCTTGGGCATCAAATGAAACTGTAGTAACTACCTTTGGCAATTTTTTGTAGTTGGTATTATTGATATGATACAGATTTTTCATAAGACATGATAGGTGTTGTGAAAAAACTGGCATCTCTGAGTTGATACCTAAAGCCCAAAATCTCGATTGTTTACCATTTATTTTATGTTTCTTGCTGAATTATCCATAACCATGAGAAGGGCTACAATTTGAATGATAGACTATTTAAAAATATTTTGCTATTTCTATATCTTTTTCTGCAAAATGAAAACATGTCATTTGCTATTTCTATTTTGTCCTCTTTTCGATTTACACATTGCGCAATTGGCATCCAAGGTTGAGAAAATGCGTGAGTCCATCTTTGTGGGGAATTTCTAAATGAATATCAATTCTCAAGCTCTGATGATTTTAGTTTTTTTATTTTTTGGGTTTCACAACCTAATCTATTTCACTCTTTTCAATTTCACCAATTATCTATCTTTAAAATTGCAAATTTTCTTTAAGAGAAAGAAAGAGTGCATCTAAAGTTTCAAGTGTTAGTCTTTTTGCTGGAAAAGATTGTAAATTACTCCGTATTTGTAATATATTGAAACTCTTCCCAATTTTGGACTTTGATGTGACCAGGTGACTTTACATGCACATCTGAGGTTCAGAGAGCAACGGCTTATTTAAAGAGCACATATGGTGACAGTATGCGTAGTGTTTTGCACGTGGGACCTGATACTTGTTCAGTGGTCTCTAGATTGTTAAAAGAAGAGGAAACTGAGGCATGGGGCGTGGAACCATATGACATAGAGGATGCTGATGTGAACTGCAAACACCTTGTGCGACAGGGCATAGTACGTGTAAATGATATCAAGTTCCCTCTACCCTACAAGTCAAAATCTTTCTCACTTGTTATTGTATCTGATGCGGTGGATTACCTATCTCCAAAATATCTGAACAAGACAGTCCCAGAGTTGGCAAGAGTGTCCTCTGATGGTGTAATTATTTTCACAGGTAAATAATCCCTCATGCCTGTCCTCATACTTAGGGGTGTTAGCAAACAGAGCTTTCGATAAACTACTCGTGTTCGTGTTCGGTAAGCGTTCGTTTATTAAGGTAAACAAACATAAATGAACAAGTTTTAGAGCTCGGTTCATAAACGAACAGAATAGTTGTAGGCTCGTTTGCTAAGAGCTCGTTAACAAGTTCGTTTGTGTTCGTTTAATAATGTTTACAAACATGTTCGTTTGTGAACGTGTTCGTGAACGTTAACGAACACTAATGAATGTTTAATAAATGAACACGAACAAGATTTTCAGAAACCTTAACAAACAAACACGGGCACCAACACTCAATCTTAACAAACAAACACGAACAACCTCCGTTCGTTCATGTTCGGTTCGTTAACAGCCCTACTCATACTACCAAGAACATAAGTGATTGTATATATAATGTTAATTGAGCAGGTTTATGCCTTTATCACTAGTTTCTTGCCGCCAAAATACACATGATATGATAAACTGAAGTTACTATGGTTGTTTTTGATTGAATCTTTTGTTTTCTTAATTAACCAGGTTATCCAGGCCAATCTAGAGTGAAAATTGCAGAGCTATCCAAGTTTGGGCGTCCTGTAAGTTTCTTCTTGTTTGTTGGATTTCATGCAGATCAATACTAAATGGACTTCTCACTTCTCCATTGCCTTTTGATTAGTTTATACCTCATAAAACTTTAGTCTTCTGGGACACATCATGTCATCAGTGACTCCAGATTATATCACAACGTGATTTTATACATTTTATCTACTTATCATACTGAATGCATATGGTTTCTTGTTGATGATTCCTATGTTAATTTCATAGCCAAATAAACAAAAAAAGTATAGGGGTTTATGAATTTAATTGCTTTGTGTGAAGGCAAAAATGCGGAGTTCATCCTGGTGGGTACACTTCTTTGCTCAGACCAGCTTGGAGGAGAATGAAGCAGCAACTAAAAAGTTTGAGCAGGTTGCCACTAAGAGTGGGTACGTGCCAAGGTGTCAAATTTTCCATGTGAAATCATACCATTGATATAAAATATTTACAGATGCTTATCATCTTTTCATTATTGTTTCTTTTTTAGCAACAGATTTTAATATTCATTACTGGCCACACAAGTGTGCCTTGCTTTTAAGTTAATTCAATATTGTACACGAGATGATTATATTTCGTTCATATGAACAGTCAATAATCATAGAATAGAAGTTTGACAAAGAAAGATGCCTGAATTCTTTGCATGAGCAAATTACACTTTTGGTCCTGTGACTATAGAGGGTGTGTTAATTTGGGTAAGTGACTTTTAAAACTAACAATTTAGTCATTTAACTATCATTTTTTTTAGCAGATTTGGTCCTCCTGGCCAAATTGCCGGTAGAATTTGGCTGGAAAGACGTTCAACTTTTTAAATCAAATATTGGTGGGGGTAATTCGGTTCAACAATTAAAAAGACCGAATTACCCCCACCAATATTTGATTTAAAAAGTCAACGTCTTTCCGGCCAAATTCCACTGGCAATTTGGCCGGGAGGACCAAATTTGCTAAAAAAATGATAGTTAAAGGACTAAATTGTTAGTTTTAAAAGTCACGTACCCAAATTAACACACTCTCTATAGTCACATGACCAAAAGTGTAATTTGTTCTTCTTTGCATTCATGAATGTTTTAATTGTTATTGGTTATTGTAATGTTTATATTTATTCAATTTTTATTGAAATTCACATTTGTAAAATCAGAACTGCCTAAAGCCTGACATTTATCTAAATTAACTTTTGGCCTAAGTAAATATCATAATATATGTCCCATTTTACATGCAATCAGAGCTATCAGTTAATAACTAATTTTACCAAACACATTTTACAATCAGCTAATACTATCAGTTAATGGAATAAGTTATCAACTGATAGCTATTTGCGAAACACCATAATCTCTTTCTCTAACCATGTTCTTGGCTGAAGAATGTTGACACAATGATTAAAACGCCAGAAATTTAGAAATTTATCACCAGAAATCCCCACAAGAACATTGCCCATCCTTGAAACAGTGGAACCTGTGGCAATCTCTCACAGTGATCTCTCTTCTTGTTATAGCAGAAATGAGTTTGATTGCGTTGTGACAGTCGCCGCATATTCTCAAGTTCTTGATGACAAGTATAGGCATGCCATCTTTTGTTGACAACAGCCCAAAGGCAACAGCCAACTTTTCGCTGTGATGCCTTAAACATCTCTCCTTCTCTTCTTCTTGAACCCCATCGTCTCTGATGAGAGCCCACCTCACATCTGGCACATACCCTGCCTGCTTCATCTTCTCTAACATCTCTTCCCAGAACACATAGATTTCCTTTATCATCGGGTGCGAAATATCTTCAGCTACAAATACGTGTATCCTCTTATCTACCTCAATCCAGCTACATCCCGGCTTCTTTTTCACTCCCTTGTCTCGCATTTGCTTTCTGATGGCTGCTACTTCTTCCCATCTCCCTGAACTGGCGTGCATATTTGCAAGCATGACATATGGAGCTGCATTTGAAGGGTCCAGCTGAAGACAATGATTGGCTGCTTTCACTGCTAGCTCTATGTTACCATGTGTTCTACAAGCCCTAAGCAATGAGCCCCAGCCAATAGTTCCAGGACTGTATGGCATGGTTTCAATAAGGCTTTCTGCTTCCTCCAGCTTGCCGGTTCGACCCAAAAGATCAATCATGCATGAGTAATGCCCTGCCTCTGGTTCGATCCCGAATTTCTCAGTCATCATATTGAAATATTTCTTGCCTTCCTCAACTTTTCCAGTGTGTGCACATGCAGACAGGACTGAGATGAATGTTATGCTTGTGGGAGCCATATTCCCTGCAAGCATCTGTTCAAAAAGCACAAGGGATTCCATGCCACACCCGTGCTGAGCATAGCCTGCAACCATGGAATTCAAGGACACACTGTTATGCTCAGGCATCCTATCAAATATTCTCATGGCATCTTGAAGACTCCCACACTTGGAATACATTGCAATCAGAGCATTGTTCACCGCGATTCTGTTTGTTGGAATGTAAGATTTGATCGCCAAAGAGTGAATCTGTTTCCCCTGCAGAGGGGACGACAGATTAGAACATGCACTGATCACACAAACAAAACTGCAATCATCAGGTCGATGGCCAGCACGCTGCAGGCGCCTAAAGTAAGCAACAGCCTCTTCGGAGAACTCCTCAAACAGCGAGTACCCAGATATCATGGTGTTCCAGAGAACTAGGTCGGGATCAGGAATTTCTTGAAACGCCTTTCTGCAATGCAGCATACCACCACTGCATTTTGAGTATAAATCAATCAAGCCGCTTCCAACATGGGGGTTCTGATGAAAACCCATCTTGATTAGCCGAGCATGAAACTGAAGCCCACCATGAAAGTCCTCCATGGATGTAAATGCAGTTAAGACACTGGCTAAGGTAAACATGTCCTCCTTTAACTCCATCCGCACCATTGCTTGATACAAAGCCAGAGCTTTTGACCCTTCCCGGTGCTGTCCATAAGCAACAATCATCGAGTTCCAGGAAACCTCATCTTTAATCTCTCCCATTGCTTCAAAAACCTTCTTGGCCTCAGCTAAATGGCCAGTTTTACTATAACAGGTAACGAGCGTATTATTTACAGAAACATACGCATCAAACCCACCCGAAACAGCCAAAGAATGAAGCTGAACAATCAATTTTTTATCATCACAAGAAGCCGTGATTGCCCCCGACAACGTAAACGCATCAATGTCCAGCCCCATTCTCCTCATACCAAGAAACAGTTGAAGAGCAGGGACGGTGTCTCCACGGTCGGCATAGGCGGAAATGAGGGTATTATAAGAGACGAGGTCTGGTTGGGGAATTTGATCAAACAGCTGGTGGGCAACATGCGGCTGGGATTCTTTAGCATAGGCAGCGACAATGGCGTTGTAAGAGAACACATTCGGTAAGGGGGTGGAGTCGAATGCCGTCCGGGCGTCGGATAGGCGGCGGCATTTGGAGTAGAGGAGGATGAAGTGGTTGGAAATGTAGGTAGACGGCGGGATAAGAAAGGACTTGATGTATATAGCATGGAGAGACTTTCCGGTTGAAAGGTCCCTCTCGGCAATGCATGTCTTCAAAATGTGCCGGAATTGTTGCAGGCTCCACCATACTTGGTTCATCTAATATCCCCAAAGCTTCTCCGGCACCACCGTCGGACGGCGATGCATCATATAAATCCTCCGCCTCTCCTGTCCAAAAATACCCGCCGTACTCAAATTCCAATTGTAGTGCCATGGACCCGGGTCCATCCTGCAAGGTGGACCAAAACGCGCGTTTGAAATAACGATTCTGTTAGTGACACACTTTCCTTCGTTAATTTTTTTTTTATTTTTTATATTAAGATTTAAAATTGTGAATATTTAATTATAAAATTGTGAATATATAGTTATGTAATTGTGAATATTGAGATCTAAAATTGTGAATATAGACAAACGAATTCTGAAGACAAACGGCAAGTTAAAGGAAGTTTTTTTTCGTTTTTTGTTTTTTTCTTTTTTAGTTCAGACGGCATTGTTTTGGACCCGAGCTCACGGCATAATTTGTCCTCAAATTCACTTCGGGCTTAACTTTGGGCCATGACCACATCAAAAGTCCAGTGGGAGAAATTAGTGGGCTCGGGTCTAAGGGCCCAAATGAGATTTCACATTTTGGGTGTGTTTAGTTCGCACATAGGAATCAGAATCGAAATGGGAATCAAATACTTGGTAATAGTAATGGGTTTTGGTGAAAGTATTGAGCATGTTTAGTAGTAGGGTGGAATAAAAATGGTTACTAACAGTAGTGTTTGAGAAGGAATAAGGGAATGAAACCCTTATTTTAGAGTAAATACCCAAAATGGTCCCTCGACTATAGCTAAATTCACAAATTGATCCTCGACTTTTAATTTCAACCAATTAAGTCCTTAATTTTGTAATTTTAACACAATTTGGTCCTCTGTCTATTTGACCATTTGTTGACTATGATTTTTGAGGATATATATGTAATTTCATGGTTCATCGTCGGTTTTTAAGGTTCCGGTTGCATTTCCAGACCGTACTGTTACATTCGAATCCACTGCCGAAAGCAATCTACCAAATCCGGTCGCCGTTCTTCATTCTCCCTTTGGATTCAGTGTAGTTGAGTTCGTACCAGAGCGAAGAAGACGACATGTTTTCGAACCAGTGCAACGTCATCCTAGAGGCCTCCACGTGCTCCGACGAGAGCTGAAAGTTCTTCTGGAGATCGTCAATCACGGTCAACAAACGGTCAAATAGATGGTGGACTAAATTGTGTCAAAATTGCAAAGTTAAGGACTTAATTGGTTGAAATTGAAAGTCGAGGACCAATTTGTGAATTTAGCTATAGTCGAGGGACTATTTTGAGTATTTACTCCTTATTTTATTTGGGTATGCGTTTTTTAATTAATGAAGTATTCGAAATCCATAATAGTGTTCTAAAAACCTATAAACCAAAAGCCTTGTTTGGCAATCAGCGGTTAACAAATAGCGGATTAGATTAGCGGGTTTGACCAGCAGATTGTATCAGCGTTTTATAAAAAAAAAAAAAATGTTTGGTAAAATTAGCTGTTTAGATTAGCGGTTAACATGTAAAATAACCCATAAGGACATTAGTGTATTTTTTTATTGGTATTGGTAATAATATTATAATAATTTATAACCATATAAAAATTAATAATTCAAATGAACAATACATTTGAAATTGAATAAAATAAGTGTGAGTGTATGCCACCAAATTAAAAAAAATGTAACAATTAAATTTAATTATAGGAATGCAAAGTTGCATTTTAGATGAATGGAATGAAGCATACCACAAGTCAGCGTATATGAAAAAAAAAAAAAAAAAAAAAAAAAAAAAAAGAGAAGCAAGGGCAAAATTGAAATTTAGAAAATAAATGGAGAAAAACTAATGCTAAACGCTGCTCCCAGCAGCGTGTCAATTTTAGCGGATTGGACAGCATTTCGCTAAGTGAAAAAGTCATTAACCAAACGTCTTCTTTAGCGGTTTGACAAAAAAGATGATCAAATCCGCTAAAAAATGGCGGATAAGCTGATAACCAAACATTACAATGGCCTTTATTTGGCAATCAGCGGTTAGCGGTTAGCGTTTGCGGATTGTATTAGCGGTTAACAAATAGCAGATTTTATTAGCGAGTTTGACCAGCAGATTGTATCAGCGATTTGTAAAAAGATGTTTGATAAAATTAACTGTTTAGATTAGCGGTTAAAATGTAAAATAACCAAAATGGTATAATAATAATAATAATAATAATAATAATAATAATAATAATAATAATAATAATTTTTGAAATAATAATAATAATTAAAAAAACAAAAATGATGTAGGATAAGAAACACACATCGAAAGTTTATAAAATAAATGGCGTTGAGCTCCCTTATAAAAGGGAGCTCAACGCCAATTAATTTCTCTTGCCCATCCCACATCGGATGGGCAAGAGAAGTCGGATGGGCAAGAGAAGAGAAGCCTGAGGCTTCTTTATTTAAAGAAGCCTCAGGCTTCTTACGAATTAGTTTAATTTTTTTATTTTTTTTATAATAAATAAAATAAAATGGAGGGTGTTTCCGGGAAGGATTTTCCTTCCCCAAAATGCCAACCCCAAACGCTGCTCCTAGTAGCGTTTGGAGCAAATCGTTGCTCCAAACCGCTGAGTAACCAAACATGGTTTTTGGTGTTTTGACTTTCGTCAAAATGTCAAAATGGTGGATCCGCCAAAAATTTGGCGGATCCGCCATTAACCAAACAAGGTCAATAACAATCACTTTTATACTCATTCATGTGAGCAAAACCCGTCAACAAAACACACCCCTTGACAACTTCAACTTCGCTTTCAGCTTTTTCAGATTTTGAATTCAAGTCTTACAAACAATTTTTTTTTTTTTTTTTTTTTTTTAAATAAGGGTGTGTTTGATTCATGGCTTTGCACATTGGAATGAAAATCAAAATCATAGTCAGTGTTTGATTAATAATTTTTTAAAACACAACTATAAGATTTGATTACCCCCCTTTAATTAAAATTTTTATTCCGTAAGTAAAAATGCATTATTCCATCTTATAAGTAATCTAACTTTTAAGTTTGGATTAATGCTTTTAGATTTTTGTTTTGATTTTTTTTTTTTGTTCATATTGATGCTTTGGATGCTATTATATTAGGATCAATTGCTTTGATTTTTTGTTTTGTTTTGTTTTTTTTTTTGTTTTTTGTATTTTGTTTTTTTTTTTTTGTTTTTTTTGTTTTTTTTTGTTTTTTTTTGTTTTTTGTATTTTTAAAATCTTTATTCTCATTATAGCAATTGTTATACAATGGACCAGGGTTCATATTGCATTGTGAACCCTGATACAAAAATTATGTACTTTCCGTTAACACATTATGTATTTACAATTAACAGTTTATGTACATGTAAACAAATAACTTAATAATTGCCATGGTTGCAGTAGGCGCTAGGCGCTAGTCGGACGCCCGGACAGCGCCTAGCGCCTAGGCGGGCGCCAAAAAAACAGTGGTAGACTTGCAGTTTGACAATTTTAATGAGGTTGTTTTCAACATTTAATCAAATAACACATCCAAATAAATGAATTAATGATAATTCATAAGTCATAACATCAAAACAATGGTTTTCAAAAAAAAAAAAAACATTAAAACAATATTAAAAATTAAAAATACACAAATATGAAATACTCAAATACTTCAATCATCCAAAAATTCAAAGTATCAAACTAGTCTACGAGTGTATATATGTCATATTATATATATGTATGCACACACACACACACACACACACACACACACACACACACACATATATATATATATATATATATATATATATATATATATATATATATATATATATATATATATAATAAAAAAATAGGCCGAGCTGATCGGGTTAACTCGACCGAAATGGACGAGTTAACTCGACTAACTTAGACGCTAGGCGGCCAAATCGGCCGAGTTAGGCGCTATCCGGGCGCCTAGGAGAGAAGTCGCCACGGTCTAGAGGCGCCTAGACCGATTCCTGATAATTGCTGACACATAATATGATAGCTACAGGTACATAAATTATCAACTGCAGGTACAGAATATGTCAACTATAGATACAGAATCACACATAATATAACCCAACAGGGTAGCTCAAGTGGCAAATGAGCTCTCTTTATGGAGGAGAATTCTGGGATAACCTGGGTTCAATTCCCACAAGTGATGATTTTCTTTGGGCCAACTTTTGTGCCTCTCGGAGCGAACCGGGTGGACCTGGACCGTTAAATGGACAGAGAAAGATCCGGACCACAATGTGTGATTGACACCAAATAAATGGACAGAGAAAGATCCGGACCACAATGTGTGGTTGACACAAAAAAAAAATAGAATCACACATAATATGATAGCTGTAGGTACAGAATATATCAACTAAAGATTATTTTTGAACCATGATCGATGTACAATACAAGGTAGACCCTGGTCCACGATATAATTAACCCCATTATATGGTCATACGCCACTAAACATCAATATTCGTAATATCATTTCAATTTCACTTTACTACCAAACATACACAACATTTTCACCAAAACTCATTATCATTTACAAATATTTGATTCTCATTTCAATTCCAATTCCCATGTACGAACCAAACACGCTCTAAGTCAGAGTTCAATATAACTATCAAATACTGAAGCGTCTTTGTCGAGGTCAACCCGGACCTAAGGTATGGGATGATGGTGGTGGTGAGCCAAGGCGGGGCCAAGTCTTGATGGCTTCCATATCATAGAAGGATTAGAAGCGAACACAATAACATGGCGGAGAGGGAATAGTTAGGAATTCCTCTTAGAACTGAGGAGAATAAGTCATAAAGTGAGACCAGTAATGGGCCTCCAAGCTCCTTAAATTTGGGCCCCCATACTTAGTTGTCACCTGTCAGTTAGCCCAACTCTCACAAGGTGAACTGCAACGTGCCTCCCACCTGGGAGATCAAACACACATATATCATTATGAACATCAAATTCTCCTAAAACAAACATGCACAGGTTTATGGGGTCTGTCCCTCCCATGCCCCTCTCTCTACTCATCCAATTATACATTTCACATTCTTTGTTTCCCAAATCATGCACTGCGAAAGTCCAAACTGATAGTTAGACTGTTTGATTTTGATATCAAATTAAAGTGTTTCGTCTTGACAGTTGTTATAGCACTGGATTGATTATTGGAGGTAGTAATTAAGGTTTAGAAGTGACAAAAAACGTTGTATGACTACAAGTATGTTGCTAATTAATTGACAGCCATCCATATACGACATTAAAATGGTCCGGTCCACATTCTTCATTTAAATTTAATGATGAATTGAATTCCTGAGATCGCTATTGAAATGATGATAGGAGTGGACAGATCGAAGATGAAAGAAGATAGATAAATAAATTATCGATTTTCGCTATCAGGCTTCGCTGGACGCCCGCACTGTTTCAAACAACTTCTGTATGTGTTGCTTCTTAATTTCATTGCTACATGTTTTTTTTTTTCTTATCATTTTTTTTAATCAAGGGAAAAATTCGTAACTACTGCTCGAGAATATGTAATGTATCGACACTATTTCTATATAATAACTTGTAAATTACATTTGAGAGGTAAATTGTATTAAAAAAACTTTTTACAACGAACTAGTCTGAAAAAGTGTTGTCAAGAATCAATTAAGTTATTTTTTTTTTTCAAAATGTGATACATACAATAACCAAATAACATGGTGGCAAAATAATTACATAAAAGACTCAAAACTAAAAGGAGTACAAAAAATCAACTACTATATAATGTAATGATACCCCTGTTACTATTTTAAATAGGTGATCACATGATTGAATCAAGGTGGTGTCGCATTGACAGGACTGAAAAAAAATGGAATACAAAACTTTAACATCAACCAACCCCTCATTCCCGGTCACTACTCACAGCGAGCATGGGGCAGAGAAGGACATTCAATTAATTGCTAGTATAGTTAATATTGACGTCCTTGCATGCATGGGCCTAATGCAATTGACTTTGATTTTATTATTAGTTTTTATTTATTTATTTTCTATGCAGGATGGATAAAAATAAATGTATAATATTAGTACTTAATATTAAAATCATGATTATATTGAAATATTTTTTTTTTTAAAATAATATACTGTATTAAAAAGTATATTTGATAATTTAAGAAATGATAATTATTATAGTAAGAATGAGAATTTTAGATATGATGAATGATTAAATATAATTATAATAGCATTTAATATATAATAATGTAAGTTTAATAGTTTAAGGGTGATTTTATCCAATAAAAATCAATCTTAGAGTTAATAAAGTTAGACCTATAATGAGAACTACAAAATGTTGGTACAATTGTTTGTTAAAATGAATGGTTAACATTATTTTGTTTTTAAATATTTTTTTATTATTTTTCTTACTTTACCCTTTATTATATCATTTATTTTTTCTAAATATCCCGCATTCCGCCAGTGTAAACTTTAGTAACGAAATATTCTGTTAACTATTTATTATTCTTAACTTACTCATTGATTCCCATAAGAAAGGTCTTAGGTTCGAATCTCATCCCAATCAAAGTTGACATAATTGTTGAACATATACTATAAATATGTTATAAATCATAATCAAATGTGAACTAGGTTTGTCGTGATAAGTTTGGAACTTTGGACTAATTTGGTCCATTCATCTAGGATGATCAATGGCTAAAAAAATGACGGAGTCAATTTTATAAATATTAGTATAAGAAAATCAAATTAGGGATTCCATGCATCTATTTTTTGTAATGTAGCTAGCAAAACTAAATAGACGAAATATGTTTTTTTTTTTTTTTTTTTTGTGCAAACTAACACTAGTAATCGAATTGCACATGAGACAATACCGACAAAAAAGAAACAGACAAGCAATGAATACGAAGACAATGACAAACCTATCCAAAACCAAATTAACAAAACTTGATAAGTCCATCCAAAAGTGGTATTTACATACTACCTAATATCATACCAACTACAATAAGTATTTAGATAATTGGTTTTAGAAAAGTGCAAATTAAACATTAATTTTAATGCCAATAACTTCTCATATATAATCTTGCATTGATATACTTTGAATTACTTATTTAAATACATACATTGAACATTAAATCAGTTGTGCAATATAATGCACGTGTAAAACTAGTCTACTACTATATATATATATATAT
The DNA here is from genome assembly GCF_001879475.1 of Ipomoea nil. NCBI lineage: Eukaryota > Viridiplantae > Streptophyta > Magnoliopsida > Solanales > Convolvulaceae > Ipomoea > Ipomoea nil. Next base: position 2,573,240 of record NW_017619627.1, on the reverse strand, counting down.
ATATATATATATATATATATATATATATATATATATATATATATATATACACTAGTTTTTTACGTGCATTGCGCTATTGGGATAATGCCCAATGCATTTTTTTTTAAATAAGTACTTTAAAGTATATTAAGGCAGGATTATATTGAAATTGTTCATGCATAGATAATTGAAGGTTGAATTTGCGTATTTAAATAGGTAATTCTTCTCCCAAAGGTTGAGTCCCCAACCCAAGGCCCCCCACACTCCGACCCGACAGAGCATTGTGGAAAGTTATAAATCACGGTGACTCAATAGTTCAGCAGACAGGGCCAAATGCTGATACGCACAAGGAATCTGCCCACTTTGGACATAATTCTCGCATTGCCGCTGCCGAGGTTCAAACCTTGGTCTCTTCTCCCAAATACTACCCACTAAACCATTGAGCTAAGCCCGTGCGGGTTAAATAGGTAATTCTAAGTTTACAAATGCAAGATAATATAGTCAAGATTGATTATAATTGTCAATAAAATAATTGTATAGGTATGGTTGAAACCAAATACGGGACATAAGGGAAAACAAATAAAAATTAGGGCATAAAATATTAAATATATACTAATATTGTTTGAGGAGATTCCGACATTAGGATTTGTGGTTAAGTTCTATTAAGACTTTAATATTAGAATTAGATTAATGGTGTAGTTATAATTCTATATTAGACTTTAATATTAGAATTAGACTAACGATGAATTAACGGAAAAGTTAAATGGATAATCATATAATTAAGGATAAATTATAAAATCTTAAAAGAAAAAAATTAAAACTTGAACAATATGAACCATTCATTTGATTTAATAATTTGGCGGTCATTTTTTCTACCCAATGTTAATAATTAAATAAATTCGATGGTCAAATCCGCTAGTATAATCCGCTAACGCTAACCGCTAACTGCTTATTGTCAAACAAGGACATTGCGAGGTAGTTCTCACTTCAATTTGTTGTGTGATTTTTTTTTTTTTTGAATGCAATTTGTTGTGTGATTTGAATACTCTCTTTGTCACAAAATCTCTCAAGTAGTTAATATGCTTGGCTTTATTAATTATATTTTTTTTAATTTTTTCATGGTATTAATAAAATACTTGGTAAATAAATATATAGCATTATTTTGTATTATAACTTTGATATTTAATTATAAAAATAGTGCACAAAAAAGATAATAGATAATGTAGTGAATATAATCAATTGATGAATTTGAATGTAAAAATTTTTACATTTGAGAAAAATAAAGACAATATAACTAATGAAAATATTTCTTTTAATTAATTTATTGATAATTAATAATTTTTTTCACTGAATAAAGACATTGTAAGGATAATGTAGCGAATATAATCAATTAATAAATTTGAATATAAAGAATTTTTATATTGAAGAAAAATAAAGACAATATAACTAATAAAATTATTTCTCTTATTTAATTTATTGATAATGAATAATTTTTTTTTGAATAAAGACATTGTGGACACATAATTCTAAATTAAAGAAATGCATATGTATTATTTTTCGTTGTAACTACTAAATTATTATTTATATAATTTAATAAGAGTAAAATAGAGTACTAATTATGCCAACTTTGATTGGGATGATGTTCGAACCTAAGACCTTTTTTTATTGAAATCAATGAGTAAGTTAACGGTGAACTAACGACAATTCTTAAAATTTTAACGAAATTAGTAACGATGTGTGGGTATTTTAGGAAATTTTAGTGTAAAATTTAAATCTGATCAATCTTTTAATCAATCTGAGCCATACATTTGATTAAAATCTGTGACCGCCATTTTTTCTACCCATTATAGGCCTAACTCTCTTGGGCTTTTATTAGTATTGTAGATATATATATATATATATATATATATATATATATATATATATATATATATATATATATATATATACTAATAAGAGCCCAAGAGAGTTACGCCTATAATCGGTAGAAAAAATGGCGGTCAAATTTTTTAATCAAATGAATGGCTCAAATTGATTAGATTTTAATTTTTCCTTAAGATTTCCTAATTTATCCTTAATGAATATGATTATCCGTTAATTTTTCTGTTAAATATTATTTTTTTCGTTAATTTCCGTTAGTTCACCGTTAACTTACTCATTAATTTCAATAAGAAAGGTCTTAGGTTCGAACCCATCCCAATCAACGTTGGCATAATTAGTACTCTATTTTACTCTTATTAAATTATTAAATTAAATAATAATTCAGTAGCTACAACAAAAATTAATACATATGCATTTCTTTAATTTAGAATTATGTGTCTACAATGTCTTTTTTTTCAAAAAAAAATAAAATTCATTATCAATGAATTAAATAAGAGAAATAATTTCATTAGTTATATTGTCTTTATTTTTCCCAAATATAAAAATTCTTTACATTCAAATTCATCAATTGATTATATTCACTATCCCTACAATGTCTTTATTAAAAAAAAATATATTCATTATCAATAAATTAATTAAGAGAAATAATTTTATTAGTTAGTTATTGTCTTTATATTTCTTCAATGTAAAAATTCTTTACATTCAAATTCATCAATTGATTATATTCACTACATTGTCTATTATCTTTTCTGTGCACTATTTTTTTAATTAAATATCAAAGTTATAATACAAAATAATGCTACATATGCATTTCTTTAATTTAGAATTATGTGTCTACAATGTCTTTTTTTTCGAAAAAAAAAAATATTCATTATCAATGAATTAAATAAGAGAAATAATTTCATTAGTTATATTGTCTTTATTTTTCCCCAATATAAAAATTCTTTACATTCAAATTCATCAATTGATTATATTCACTATCCCTACAATGTCTTTATTAAAAAAACAAAATATTCATTATCAATAAATTAATTAAGACAAATAATTTTATTAGTTAGTTATTGTCTTTATATTTCTTCAATGTAAAAATTCTTTACATTCAAAATCATCAATTGTTTATATTCACTACATTGTCTATTATCTTTTCTGTGCACTATTTTTTTAATTAAATATCAAAGTTATAATACAAAATAATGCTATATATTTATTTACCAAGTATTTTATTAATATCATGAATATTTAAAAAATATAATTAATAAAACCAATCATATTAACTATATGAGGGATTTATTGACAAAGAGAGTATTCAAATCACACAACAAATTGACGTGAGAACTACCTCGCAATGTCCTTGTTTGATAATCAGCAGTTAGCGGTTAGCGTTAGCAGATTATATTAGCGGATTTGACCAGCAAATTATATCAACGGTTGGTAAAAAGATATTTGAAAAAAATTAACTGTTTAGATTAACATGTAAAATGACCTAAGGTATACATAATAATAATAATAATAATAATAATAATAATAATAATAATAATAATAATAATTATTATTATTATTATTATTATTATTATTATTATTATTATTTTAAAAAATATTTTAAAAAAATAAAAAATATAATTAAGCCAATCGTATTAACTACTTGGGCGATTTATTGACAAAAAGAGTATTCAAATCACACAACAAGTTGAAGTGGGAAACTACCTCGCAATGTTCTTGTTTGACAATCAGCAGTTAGCTCTTCAATATTAGTATATATTTAATGTTTTATGCCCTAATTTTTATTTACTATCCCTTATGTCCCGTATTTGGTTTCAACCATACCTATACAATTATTTTATTGACAATTATAATCAATCTTGACTATATTATCTTGTATTTGTAAACTTAAAATACATATTTAAATACTCAAATTCAACATTCAATTAACAACTATGCATGAACAATTCCAATATAATCTTACATTGATATACTTTAAAGTACTTTTATATATATATATATATATATATATATATATATATAAAACATTGGGCATTATCTCAATCGCGCAACGCGCGTAAAAAACTAGTAATAATAATAATAATAATAATAATAATAATAGCCCAAGAGAGTTAGGCCTATAATGGGTAGAAAAAATGGCAGTCATAGATTTTAATCAAATGAATGGCTCAGATTGATTAAAAGATTGATCAGATTTAAATTTTACACTAAAATTTCCTAAAATACCCACACACCGTTACTAATTTCGTTAAAATTTTAAGAATTGCCGTTAGTTCACCGTTAACTTACTCATTGATTTCAATAAAAAAAGTCTTAAGTTCGAACCTCATCCCAATCAAAGTTGGCATAATTAGTACTCTATTTTACTCTTATTAAATTATATAAATAATAATTTAGTAGTTACAACAAAAAATAATACATATGCATTTCTTTAATTTAGAATTATGTGTCCACAATGCCTTTATTCAAAAAAAAAATATTCATTATCAATAAATTAAATAAGAGAAATAATTGTTTCAAAAAAAAAAAATAAGAGAAATAATTTTATTAGTTATATTGCCTTTATTTTTCTTCAATATAAAAATTCTTTATATTCAAATTTATTAATTGATTATATTCGCTACATTGTCCTTACAATGTCTTTACTCAGTGAAAAAAAAATTATTAATTATCAATAAATTAATTAAAAGAAATATTTTCATTAGTTATATTGTCTTTATTTTTCTCAAATGTAAAAATTTTTACATTCAAATTCATCAATTGATTATATTCACTACATTATCTATTATCTTTTTTTGTGCACTATTTTTCTAATTAAATATCAAAGCTATAATACAAAATAATGCTATATATTTATTTACCAAGTATTTTATTAATACCATGAAAAAATTAAAAAAATATAATTAATAAAGCCAACCATATTAACTACTTGAGAGATTTTGTGACAAAGAGAGTATTCAAATCACACAACAAATTGAAGTGAGAACTACCTCGCAATGTCCTTGTTTGACAATCAGCAGTTAACGGTTAGCGTTAGCGGATTTGACCAGCGAATTTATTTAATTATTAACATTGGGTAGAAAAATGAACGTCAAATTATTAAATCAAATGAATGGTTCATATTGTTCAGGTTTTAATTTTTTTTCTTGTAAGATTTTCTAATTTATCCTTAATTATATGATTATCCATTTAACTTTTCCGTTAATTCACTGTTAGTCTAATTCTAATATTAAAGTCTAATATAAAATTATAACTATACCATTAATCTAATTTTAATATTAAAGTCTTAATAGAACTTAACCACAAATACTAATGTCGGAATCTCCTCAAATAATATTAGTATATATTTAATATTTTATGCCCTAATTTTTATTTGTTCTCCCTTATGTCCCGTATTTGGTTTCAACCATACCTATACAATTATTTTATTGACAATTATAATCAATCTTGACTATATTATCTTGCATTTGTAAACTTAGAATTACCTATTTAACCCGCACGGGCTTAGCTCAATGGTTTAGTGGGTAGTATTTAGGAGAAGAGACCAAGGTTTGAACCTCGGCGGCGGCAGTGCGGGAATTATGTCCAAAGTGGGCAGATTCCTTGTGCGTATCAGCATTTGTTTTTTATTTTTATTTTTTTTTATTTTTTTTTTATTTTTCTGGTTTCAACCGGTTTAATTGGTTTAGGACTTTAGGTAACCTATAATTTTTAGTAACTATATTTTTCTATCAATTTTTAGTAAAGTCTTAAACCAATTAAACCGGTTGAAACCAGAAAAATAACAAAAGAAAAATATAAATGACAAAAATACACTTACTAAAAACAGAAAAAGTCATGAGGACTAAAAATGTCCAAAAAATAATAGTTTAGGATGTTAAATGACAAAAATAATAATTTAAGACAAAATTTAAAATTATCACAAAAAACAAGTACCTCTAGTGAAATTAACTCATTTTATTTAATTTAAAGTTGTGTTACTATCAAATCTTACGTCATTAGTATATTAATTCATAATAACATTCAACAACAATAAATATGTGTTTTAATATAGGATTCTTCAAACAAATTTAAATTTTCACGGTAGATCAAATGGATCACGATGCATTGATCGTGACACACCGGTCATTATATCCACGAAAATCAGGCTCCTACATATTCACATTGAAAATCAGGCTTTAATTAAAAATCTCATTTCTAATCCAAAACGTGTATTATTATTTTATCTTATTGGTAATTTATTTAGGGTGTGTTTGGAAACCCGGAAAATGATTTCTGGAAATCATTTTCTGGGTTTCATGTGTTTGGTAAGCAAAGGAAAATTTAAGTCAACGGAAAATAAAGTTTGGTCAAAGGAAAATGAGCTTGTTTTTCCGAAAAACAACTTCCCCCATTTTTTGGGGGAAGTCATTTTCCGGCTGCTGAAAACAAGCTATCGCGGAAATCAGATCTGGCATCGTAGCTCTATTCTTCTCGCCATTGCGGAAACCAGATCTGGCATTGTAACTCTGTTCTTCTCGCTATCACGGAAACCAAATCTGGCATCGCAGCTCTGTTCTTCTCGGCGGCCTTGGCCGACGTCATCGTTGTTTTGATTGAAGAGAACTTCGAGAAGGTCGGCCAAGATTGCACAGCTCTCGTCGATTTCTATTTGCTAAAGCTTGATTAATCATCTTTTGGATTGATTAATTGAATTCTAGCTTGTTCCTGTTCGCTAAAATATTAAAATATTTAATTATACAATTTTACTCATTTTCCGGAAAATAAACCAAACACACAAAGACAGTTTTCTGTTGTGCATCCAAACACCGGAAAAGAAAATGTTTTCTGGAAAATGACTCATTTTCCAGAAAACATTTTCCAGAAGTCATTTTCCTGCTTTCCAAACGGACCCTTAATTTTTAAATGTGTGTTTGGTTTAAGGGTTTACACACATTAGGAATATGAATCAAAATCATAGTTAGTGTTTGATTGACAATTTTTTAAAACACAATTATAGGTTTTGATTACTCCTCTAATTAAAAACCTCATTCCCTAATTAAAGAGGAGTATCTTTTCATCTTATTGGTAATTTAATTTTTAAGTTTGGATTAATACTTTTAGATTTTTGTTTTTTTTTTTTTAAATCATATTGATGTTTTGAACGTCATTATATTATGAACAATTGCCTTGAATTTTTTATTTTTGTATTTTTAAAACATTTATTCTCATTATAGGGTCATACACAACCAAACATCAATATTGGTAATCATTCCAATTCCACCATACTATCAAACATGCAAAATACTTTCACCAAAACATATTACCATTACTAAGGGTGTGTTTGGTTCGCACATGGGAATTGGAATCGAAATGGCCGGGAATCAAATCCTTGGTAATGACAATGAGTTTTGGTGAAAGTATTTTGCATGTTTGGTAGTAGGGTGGAATTGGAATGATTACCAATATTGCTATTTGGTTATGTATGATCCTATAATGGGAATAAAGGTTTTAAAAATACAAGAATAAAAAATCAAGACAATTTATTCTAATATAAAGACATACAAAGCACCAATATGAACAAAAAAAAAAAAAAAAAAAAACAAAATCTAAAAGCACTAGTCCAAACTTAAAAATTAAATTACCAATTAGGAGGGAGAATAATGGAATGAAACTCTTATTTTATTAGGGAATGAGTTTTCTAATTAAGGGGTAACCAAACCCATAGTAGTGTTCTAGAAACCTGTCAACCAAACAATAACAATAACTTTGATTCCTATTCCTGATAGCTAAACCCATGAACCAAATACACCCTAAGTATTTGATTCCCATTCCGATTTTCATGTGTGAACCAAACACAACCTAAGTTTAAATTAATGCTTTTAAATTTTTGTTTTTGTTTTTGTTTTTGTTTTTTGTTTGTTTTTTTTTTTGTTTTCTTTTTTTTGTTTTTTTTTTGTTTTTTGTTTTTTGTTTTTTTTTTTTTTTGTGCTTTTGATGTCATTATATTAGGGTCAATTGCCTTAGTTTTTTATTTTTGTATTTTTAAAAACTTTACTCCCGGCCATTTAGGGTCATACATAATCAAACACTAATATTAGTAATCATTCAAATTCCACCTTTCTACCAAACATGTAAAATACTTTCACCAAAACCCATTACCATTACCATTACCATTACCAAGTATTTGATTCTCGTTCGGATTCCTTGTGCAAGTCAAACGCACCCTTTCATTTAATGATACATTATACGACGTATCTCTTACATGTATGTATTTTTGTGTGTTATGCGCTGTTACGAGTAATAACTCATAAACATATGTACTTGAAAGACTAAGATTATAAATGCTATTTATAGGAGCTAGGTAAGCACATAAAACAATTATGTTTTTCTAATTCAAGCTTGAGCAATCTGCATGTTACAACGAAATAAATAATATATATCCATCAACAAGTTGGTACGCAACTTTCGTTGACCTTTGAAGTGATCAAGTCCATTTGGAATCATGCATACACATATCATGATATATATATATATATATATCTAAATGTCACAAAACATCATTTCATTGTTTTTTTAGGGTACGTGATGGTCCTACGTTGTTGAGGAAGGGAAGCAAATGGTCCTTGCATGGGCATTGTCTCCTAGAGTCCTAGTAACCTAAGTCGATCTGCCTGCGAGGAATGGATTTAATGTGATTTATCATGTTACTTGTCACCATTGGAGCCTTGTCTATCTGCAACTACTTGACCTATACACACATATAGCTATATCCCCTATCTCTATCTCTATGTTTATGTTTTATGGGTTGTGGTGGGGGCACTTAAACAAGGGTTTCACATGCCCTAATCACCCTTCTCCATCAACAATCCATGTGGCCCACTATCATTTCATGCATAATTAATTTAGCTTGACAATACTCTACGCTTATAATATTATTAGATATGTGACAAATAAAATCTTTCGTCGTCTCCAGTAAAATTATTAAATTATCTTTGAAATATATCTTGCATCAATCACCTTTGTAAGACATGTCAATGTAGAATTTTCTGATTGTATTCACTCTAAGATATGTATGCACACTGCCCGATAGATCGAGATTACAGAGTGAATATCTGACCGTATTTCTCCTGACCTTTTTTGACCTGCTGCAGCACTATTCCCGACCTCTCAAGCCTAGAAGTCTGCACTACTTTATTAGGCCAACAACTTGCACGATGTCCTCTCAACTATCTTATCAACTTTAGTCACTTTGTAAAGACATGTGACATGATTGACCGGGCTGCCTAGTGTTCAGACACCACGTACTTCAACCGGCGAGATTTGTTGCATGTGCTCCCACAAGCGTTACTATAAAAACCCACAAGTGCCTCTGTAAAGGCGGGCCCATAAAAAAAATTGATTAATACCTTCCTGACTTATTAAGAGCCTCATGGCTTAAGGTCTAACAAATTTTGTATTAGAGTTTGCACCCAATAATTATATAGTCTTGATTTCATTCAACGTTAATTCTATCATATCCTACTACCAACCGTAATTAACATTATCACTACCTATGAAGTATACCATGGAAAAAAAAAACAGTATATCATAATATAATGATACAGAGTTTTTATAATAAAGTACTATATAACTATATCATAGTGCCCACCAAATAAAATCACCACTAGACATCGTACGTAGACATTCCCTTAATTTCTTCAATAATACAAAAACCATTCAATCATAATAAACCTAACATGCAGCTCATACTATAGTGTTAATTAAGATGCATGGAGTATTCTAGATGTTAAAGTAAATTGTGCAGTCAATATTATTTGGACTGCCATATATGCATGTTTTGTATTATATTCCAACCCCATTAATTAAAAATATTGTTATTATTTATAATTGAATGTTATTAATGCATAAAAAAAAGATTATGATTGTGTTATTAGTGTATTCATCAATTTGAATGATTATACATGTATTATTATACTTATTGGCTTATTAATATATAAGAGTAATATTATATGTATTCTGCCCATAAAAATTTAAAAGGGTATGATATTTTAAAAATAATTAAATATTTAACAGGTGGGTTATAAGATCAAGATTATTGGTTCAGTTTTTTATTTGAACTTTTTACCCTTTTTTTTCGTCAAAGTGAAAACGAGGAGAAAAAAAAAAAGGCAGTTGGCGACCACCTGACACGCCCACACGTGACTTCATTATTATTATTTTTTAAATGTCTAACAAAAAACCCCATTAAACTGAACCTCCCTTTCTCCCTCCTCTCTCTTTTATATCATTAAAAATTCATGAAAAAATCAACAAAAACTCCTCAATGAGAAAGTTCTAAGACAACTTAATTAGTCCAATAACCTAAACGTACAATAAAACTATGAAACCAGCTTGGTCCAATAGACCAAATGGATCGAAGTACCGAACCGATCAGGAGTGCTCGGGGAGGAGGTCATGCATGAGATTGCATTCACTTGTTTTGAGCTAGAGTAGTGTGACGAAGAGGCTACTGTCTAGAAAGTGTCTTCATTGAACAGAGGAGGAAGAAAACAAAACTGAATTACAGAGAAGGCCTTTGCCAACTCATACAGCTCACGGTTATAACCGAAAAAAGAAGGAGAAAGTACAATAATACGCTCAACTTTTATCAGCTTCATTTTTACCCTCTAACACCCCCCCCCCCCCCGCCTTCCCGGTAAGTTGGCGCGTGTAAGTCTTGAATGCCCAACTTAGACACAAACATATGAAAGGGAGAAACATGAAGAGGTTTAGTAAATCCATTAGCAACTTGATTAGATGATGATATAGAGAGAAGCTTGATGAGCCCTTAAGAGACTTTCTCACGAACGACATGGCAATCGATTTTGATATGCTCAGTGCGTTCATAGAACACATGATTTTCAGCTATGGCCACGACCGACTTACTGTCACAGAACAAAGTAGCTGCCCTTGTCATCTGCACATGCAAATCTGCAAGCAAGGAATTAAGCCACTGAATTTCGTAGACAGTAGTGGCCAAAGCTCGATACTCCGCCTCTGCAGAAGACTTCGACACAATAGCTTGCTTCTTCAATTTCCAATGAGAGCAGAGCCAAAGAACACACAGTAACCGGTAACAGACTTGCGTGTCTCCATGCATGATGCCCAATCAAATTCTAAAAAAAGAATTTAGATGTATAGTGTTATTGGCTGGATAGAAGAGACCTTAACCAGGGGCTCCCTTGATGTACCGTAGAACACGGTGAGCAGCCACCAGATGCTTGTCAGTTGGGGCATCAATGAATTGGCTTAATTGTTGGACGACATAGCTAATATTAGGCCTTGTAGCCGTGAGATAAAGCAGTCGCCCCACCAACCTTCTGTAGGTACCGGCATCATGAAGAGCTTCACCATCCCCGTGCATTAATTGATAACTAGGAACCATCGGAGTGCTTACAAGCTTACAATCAATGAACCCAGCTTCGTTTAAGATGTCTGGAGCGTATTTGCGCTAATATAGATTTAATCCAGACTCACACATTGTGGCTTCAATACCTAGGAAATAACCCAAACTACTTAGATCCTTTATCTTGAAGGCATTATCAAGGAATGTTTTCAGCTCCCGGATGAGATTAATATCTCCACTGGTAACCAAGATGTCGTCAACATAGACTAAGAGGCAATGAACGTCGTACCACAACCTTTAGTGAATAGCAAAGGGTCAGACTTGGATTGAGCGAAACCAATGTGTATCAAGGCAGTAGTTAACTTGGCGTTCCACTGTCGGCTAGCTTGTTTCAAATCGTAGAGTGAACGCAGTAGCCGGCACACTTGATTTGGTTGGATAGCTTGAAATCCAAGAGGTAACACCATGTAAACTTCCTCCTGTAGGTTGCCATGCAAGAAAGCGTTGTTTATGTCTAACTAATGGATATGCCAAGCATTGGAGGGGGATACGGCAAGGAAGGAGCGAATGGTAGTGAGACGAGCCACTGGAGAGAATGTCTCAATATAGTCAAGTCCAAGTTGCTGAGTGTAGCCCTTGGCTACCAATCTTGCTTTGTACCTCTCTATTGTGCCATCTGCCTTGATCTTAACTTTGTAGACCCATTTGCATCCTATGGGAGTCTTACCAAGAGGCAAAGTAGTTTATTATCTTGAAGAGCTTTAATTTCTGCACTCATGGCCTCTTTCCAACATTCATATTGTAGGTTCGTGGTTCACTAACATTCGTGACTACCATGGAGAAAACCTTGTGAGTAAGAGCAAGGTGATTCAAGGATATTACCTTTGATACTGGATGGGGTGTCGAGTCATGTCTCACAACAACATCGTAGTAATAATCTAGTAATCGACTTGGGGCCTGTCGAATTCTGTTAGAGCGTTTGGGTTGTGTGGGCAACACATGTGCTTCTTCTACATTATCATTTTGTGAGCTGTGATTTTCTTCAATAGTATCTTCCAGTGTTGAATTGTCACCTGCCCCCATGCAAGGCTCATTGTTAACAGAAGGTGGATCATCATCTGGTTGTCTCGACCCAATCTGCTCATAGAGTACAAGAGTGGAAATAGGGATGTTAGGTAAGTAGGGAGAAAACTATTCTGGTCTTGGTTTATCTAGACAGTGTTCCTTGGCCGAAGGAAATTGGTTTCTCATAGAATGTTACATCTCGAGACCCAAATGTGGATTTTTGTTGAATGTCATATAAGATATACCTGTTGGGCGTCGGGCGGGTTGGCCGAGTTCAGCCCCTGCTCGATTCGAGATGTGGCGATGTGGCTTACCATGGAGAGATGTGGTTAAATAATTAATGTCCACCTACCTATCACCAATTGGTTTTAAGTATGATATGGCAACCATGTACCATAGAACTCTGTGGTTAAGCGTGCTTGACTTCCGGCAATCTCGGCAATACCCCCAGAACTCAAGAGGAAACTGAGCCTGAAACCGTAGGGTCCTAGCAATAGCAAGTATGTGTTGATGCTTTCATTCGACAATAGCATTTTGCTACGGAGTGTCTACACAAGATTTTTGGTGGATAATGCATTTTTCATGGAAGAAATCTAACATACTAAATTCTGGACCATTATCACTGCGCATAACCTTAATGGAAGCACCAAACTGTGTGTGTATCAAATTATAGAAGCCCTTGAATAGAGCCCTCACCTCAGATTTGTTCCTCATAAGATGTATCCATGTGAACCTTGAGTGATCATCAACCAAAGTCAAAAAATACCGCTCACCCTTCATTGAAGAAACTGTAAATGGACCCTATATATCTGCATACACTAGATCAAAACATGCATTTGTAGAAGTGACAACAATCAAGGGAAAAGGAAAACACTTATGCTTGGAAAGATGACAACATCACATGCTAAAGTCTTACTTGAACGCATGCGAATATCACTGACAAACGTCTTTTTGTTTACGATTCTCCTTTATAAGCGTTGTCAAAAAAATTAAGTGTGTAAGGGTCGTGTATGGGAATGTAGGTCGAATAAAACGGGGAGTGAGAACCACCCCGAGTATCGTACTCAAGGAATGACAACTTGGAAGTTTGGGCAAAAGGTATGGTGAGGTTGATTTGACTTTGAGTGACTTGATTCAAGTAAGGTTGAGCAAATAGTTGATTGTTAAGAAACAAGGGATAAATAGCTTTGAAGAAATAGAAGACAAATAAGAGAATAACGGATTAGGATTATGCTTCAATTGCATTGTGTGATTTGTTATTCCCGCAATTGAGAGGTTGTGGTGATTCGAATGTTGAGTTAAAAGTCAAGAGAAACATTGCTAATGCGTCGCCATTTCGGTTTAAACGCCTCCCATAGCGAATTATGACACCCAGGTGTTCATATTTTCTATGGGTCAAATTCTCGAACACCTTGCCTACATTCCTTCCCAGACCATTATCCTCTCGGATCTAGGGCGGGGAATGTAGAGGATTAAGAAGCCTACCTAGATTTAGCAATCTCTTGCCTAAATCTAGGAATCCAACATCATCCAAGGAGTTGAGTCCCACTCCGAGGAAGCTACAAAGATCATCCTCAACAACAAGACATTCATAACATCAACAATCAATCACCACAATATAGGAAATCAAATCAAACCCATCAACACAATAACAATTTACACAACAATCCCAATCCCTAGAATTTTAGCCAACCATCATTAAGATCAAGATCAAGCAATTGCAAAATAGGCAAAAAGATAATATAAGCAAAGAAGAATAAGGGATAGATTTTACCCAAATGCAAGCTAGATCTCTTCAATGACAAGGAGGTAATGAAGATCCAAACCACAAATTGCTTCAAATCTCCAAATCTTCTTGCAAAATCAAGTAGTTTTTTGCTAAAACCTAGTGAGGGAAAATGTAAACTACTCTAGATCTAAAATCTCTCTAAAAACCTCTCTCTAAAATGGTGTAACTCTTCCAAAAAACCTCTCCAAAACTCTAAAAACTCCCCTAATGAATCAGATTTTTGGCCTTTATAATCTGAAATTTCCTTCGGCACCTTAATATGAAATCTCTCTAAAAACTTCTCTCTAAAATGATGTAACTGCTTCGACTTACTTGGTCACGCTGCCTTTTACGTCGTGAGCCTCTGCGTAAACTGGAAATAACTCTCCCTCCAAGCTGCTTTGCCTCATCCTTCTTATGCCACCATAACGCCGTGAGGCCGAACGTAAATGGGAAATAATTCCCCTTTTCTCCTCTTCTCGCGCGTTACTGTGGCGTGTTTGGTCCTTGGATGCGCTCTTTTCTTGGCTTTGATGTTTTTAACCTCTTTTGCCACTTTTCCGTCCAAAAACACCTAAAAACATTTATATATATATATATATATATATATATATATATATATATATATATATATATAATTGGGAAGGTATTTCCGTGCTAAACCGTGTTTCTAAGATAAATTACTCTTAAACACAAGACTTTAATGCTAAAACATGCATAAAACTCCTTTAAAATGCCCTTAAAAACAATCATCTTTTGACACTTATCAATCATTTATTAAATGCATTTTGTTTATTGGAAAATGGCCCAATCTTTGGTACCAAATTTCAGGACTAATACAAGACATAGCAAGATGTTAGACTATTTCCAATCTTTATGTTTCCTGTGTGTTTAACAGCCACACGTTTTCCAGCTGGTAGGTTTACCTCTGTTCCATCAGCCACTCGATACTAATTAAAGAAGTCCAAGGAACAAACAATGTGATCAGTTGCCCCAGAGTCAAGTATTCAAGTAGAAGCACATAGAGAAAGAAAAATAATATGAGAGGTGATATACTTGCTTTCATTTATGGTTTCTGCCTTAGTGAAACTTGGAACCAATGAGACTGCTGCAGTAGTGTTAGGAGTGGAGCATTGTCCCATTTGAGATTGGAGAACCGCCATAAGTTTCTACAGCTGTTCGAGAGTGACTCCAAGATCTGTCATGCTGTTAGTAGCTGTTGTACTGCTAGTGGCTGTTGTCATAGTTTGTAGCTTATTCTTGGATTTGTAGCCTGGTACCCATCCGGGGGGATAGCCGTGTTTCTTGTAACACTTTTCTGTGGTGTGTCTGGTCATTCCACAGAAGGTACACTTGGCTCTCTTGGTGTTATTGCTGCCTGCATTTCTTCTTGCATTATAGGTGTTTATTGTCGCTACAGTTTCATCTGCTTGTGGCTGAAGGTTGTGAACTGCATTAGCATGGCTTATTTCTATGTTGTTCAAGCTTAGCTTCTCTAAATTTAATTGCCTTTCAAGTTTTTTTGCCATCACGAATACCTTGTAGACTTCCGGCAGTGGATCCATTACAAGAACATCGGATCTCAGGCTACTATAATCCTCATTGAGACCTTGGAGAAATCTTATTACTTGATCAACCTCGCGTTCGTCTCTTATTTGGTCGATAACATCACAAGCACATCTCGGATCACACTTACACATAGGAAGAGGCCTAAGGTTGTTCATCTCTTCCCAAAGAGTTCTACTTCTGGTGTAATAATCATTGACGCACATGTTGCCCTACTTTAAGGTGTATATTTCAATCTGTAACGCCGAGATGCGATGAGGATCGCGTTGAGAAAATCTTCTCCTCAGGTCTCCCCATACATCCCTCACCTTATCCATATGCATGATGCTCTGTGCAATCGATGGATGAACTTCCTTGAAGATCCATGAACACACCATCAAATTGCACCTTCTCTATGCAGCAAACTCAAGTTGATCTCTAGCTGGCGCGCCAATAGTTTTGTCGACCACGCTCCATTTATTCTTCACTTCGAGTGCAATTCTCATAGATATACACCACAATCTGTAGTTCGAGCTTCCAGTTAGAGGATTATTGACTAAAACAGAGCAAGGATTGTCATTAATGCTGAGAAACAATGGATTTTCCAGATCCTCTAGACCTTGATTTCTCTGTGTGAATAAATTCCGCTGCGAAGCTGTTATGGGAGTGCTGCGAGCAGGAGAGTGTGTGATTAGTGATGCTGGTCGCGGTCCTTGACTCGTATCTCCGACGTCGTAGACGGCGGCGGCGTAGGTACCCGATCGTCGCTCTGATACCATGACGAAGAGGCTATTGGAGAGTTTTAGAAAGTGTCTTCATTGAACAGAGGAGGAAGAAAACAAAACTGAATTACAGAGAAGGCCTTTGCCAACTTTTATCAACTTCAATTTTACCCTCTAACATAGTGGAAGGACCAATTTATGTCAGGCTAACCAATAATTACGATACACAACATAAAAATAGTATTCCTTTTGCCCCATTTTGTTTGTCTCATTTGGTTAACGAAACTTGACTGAAGTTATTTTTAATTCAGTTTTTCATAATCATAATAAATTTAGTATTGGTATATAAAATTTATATATTTCGAAACAACATTAAAAGTACTATTAAATACAAAAAAAAAATCAAATTTAAAAATAATTTAAAATTACTAAATAAAATAAGTCATGAAGAAAGAATTCGTTTGACCAATAAATACTCGGTACTAAACATGACATGCAAAATATGATAGATGGAGTATCTTTCACTATAGTATAAATGTAATAAGGAGTACGGTATGAATGAATCAATCAAATCATAGGAGCAATGCAAAATTTAGGAGGTAGTGACCTTAGTGTGTCCCATGGTTCGGTAGAGTAGGTACAAGTTTGGGAGGGAAGTGTCATATAAGCTCTCTTAATCGTTGATTTAGGTGACATAATAGCATGCTAATTAATTGTCTAGTAATTATGTGCAGCTAACCACGACATTTTGTTGCCTTGTTAATTAATCAGTAGGTGGCGACACAGCTATGAGTCTATGACTGCTAGCTTTGCTATCACGTACGTACAATATATACAATTTATCTTTTTATTTTTCATTTTTTTTGGGTTATAAAACATCATATCTCGATTCCTGGCCAAGACAACCAACATATATATGTCAATTTGACGTATGCAGTTCTCGAGTTTCATGGATAGGAACATAGGACGATTGAGAAAATCTTTCCATTCTTGAATCGTAACAACCGTCATTGGCCCTATTTCAAACTACTGCATTAAATACATCATTTTAATAAAAATATTTCAGACGTTCAAGTGCAATTTATCTTCCATGTGTAATTTGCAAATTAATATATAAGAGTAAAATTTTTTAATTTAGACTCTTGAAGAGTAATTATAGATTTTTCCTATTACCCAATATATATATATATATATATATATATATATATATATATATATATCAAAATGTTTAGTATTGTCTTCAATGTTTTGTTAGGAGGAGAACAATGCAATTGATTTATGCTGGTGTAAATTACCCTTCAATATGATTTTTTAGTACGATTTGGATATATTTGGAGCCCAAATATATAAAATGAGTTAAAAGATTATATTCAGTGAATATAGTGTTTTTAGTACACAAAGATTTGTTGGAATTTTCATGTTGGACAACTCTTAATAAGTCGAGTAGTACATACTAAGATAGTATTGGTCCACAAGTCCCCTTCTATGAGGGTTGAGCCTGCTTTTGCAATGTTGGATGAGGGGACACATGCCGGGATTCCCTCCAAAGAAGGTATGTGGTGCTTACCCATAGTTTACTCAGGTTTGTCACGCTACGTGTCCATACTGAGTCAACTCGAACTGATGAGACGGTTGAGAGGATGCCTCACGAGTGGTTGGTCTGCCCAGATGGAGCCGATTTCCTCATCTGACAAGCCAAGGGTGCACTACTGAGGTCGAATAGAATTGGGAAGTACGTATACACTTCGTATATCATCATCACTCTTCTTATTGCTTTATCCATTTGACATGATCGAGTCAGGGTTTACAAATTCTTGCAAACTCACCACCTCCTCTTTAGAATACCTTATAAAAAATTATTTAGGCATCCTTCAACCCCGTATATTGTGGCATATATATACTAACATCGTGAGATTTCGATCTCACTTTGGGTGGTTACGTTATTAAAAGGAAAAAAAAAAAAAAAAGGTTAGTTATCCATAAAACATCAACAAATCTTTGTCTTAAATAAGAACATAGAGATCAAATGATGCTTCATCAAACATGGCAACCATCTATCATGAGCTGTCTCCTTAATTTCTATGTGGGAGTCCCAAACCCGAGAGCGCCACTATCACTCACCTAATATCACTAATATAGTAAAGCCAGCACTGACCAGCACTAATACTAGCTAATGCCAATTATGTGATTAATTTGGCAATTATTATTGTTTTATTTTTATTTTAATTCAGGATTTGATTCACCTAATCCCATCTTACATACAAGTTAAATGGATATAAATATGAATTTGTGTACACTTTATTTAATACAGTCATACTTATTAAAAAAAAAAAAAGCCCTAAATTTAAAGAATTGTAAATATATATTAATTAAAAATGATAATATCAAAAAGTATATATTATGGTCTTTTATTATTTTATTATTTGTAAAAGTGGGTAAAGACCCAATCTTTTCAACATTAAAGAATAGATTTTGAAACTGTTTTCAAAGGAGGGTCGAGAACATGTATAGTAATTTTTGTACTAGAAAGTTACAAGTTTAAGTCTTGTCAATACTTTTTCGATCGAACCTTGTCGTATATTATTTTTTTAGTGCAGTCTACCACTACACATAAATAGGTAATATACATTCTCAAATAGTGATAGATTGTGAATTTCCTTGTCACTCAAAAAGAGAAGAATAGATTTTGAAACTGTATAAATATTTTATTCTGATTGTATTGATCACCTAACGACCCGAAAGTAAGTTTTGTTGACATGTATGATGAATCATTGTCCCCTTTCTTTCTTTTTTTTTTTTTACCGCCCAGGGGATATGATTTTGATTATGATAAAAACATCCGGCCGGTTGGACTAGAATAGCTTCGACATTCTTTTATTAAAATCAGTTTGCTAATACCGTTGGCGACTTCAATTGTTTTTCATAAATTTAACAATTTTTGTTAACTTCCACTGCACGCGTAGTGTTGGAACTGAATTTCCACCAAACATAAAATAAATATTACGCGGTATTATATATGCATCATTTTATTCTTTTTTTTTTTTTTTCATTTATTTACCAATGTCTCAAGATAGAAATAGTCCATCAACAATAGTAATTTTACCACTTTGATCATTAATTTTGAATCTTATCCGATGATATTTTTTATTATCAAATTTGTATCTATAGTTGTCTTTTGAAAATGGTCATTCTACGTGACATTAGTTAGTTGGTTAATTATTTTTATACTCCATATTTGATTAATAAGTATATACAATTTCTTTGTTAACTCATGGTGGAATTTACCAACTTATAAATAGCTAATAAACATAAAGAGTTTTAATTCATTCTTAGGTTAAAAGATAATTAGAAGGATAAATATTTTATAAGTAAAATTAAAATATAATAATTAATAAATGATAATGAGGAGAGCTTAGCCGGGTCTCGCGGTTTGAGTTGTCTATCAACATTCTCAGTTTGAATTGATTAACTATGAACAATTTAGACTAACTTATTATCTCCTTGTAGTCTGTGGTCTTGTTCCTACATGACCTGATCAATTCGATCAGACACTCGCCATCTATTTTCATTGTTCAACTCTTTGACAACATAAAAAACCAAAACTTCTGCTCTCCCTCTCTACCAAGGGATGGAATGGCATCTATCCAAGGGATGGAAGGGCAGAGGCCTTTGGTGTCCCCTCCAGTCAAGAATTGGGGCCTCATAATCACTAGCCAATATGCTTTTCTCTCATGCCTTTCTTCGTTCATGATTCGATCTTCCGGTGTCCTAGGCGTAGAGGAACCACACCAATCCATCCCGAACTTGGTGGTTAAACTCTACTGCGGTGACTATACTGTAGGGGAGGTTCTGCGGAAAAATAATTAAACTTAATTGCAACACGAACTTCAACCAAATTGTACTTTTCAATAATGATTGCAGGTTTCTCTGTAAATGAAAAAGGGAGCATAAACATAGAATGACATCTCAAGATACATATCTATATGTAAGTTGGGACGTTACATAGATTAAGTAAAATCGGAGTGTTATTAAGATGACACAAAACCTAACTGTAACCCAACTCAAAACAGCTGAATATAGGGATGGCCGGGTGGAGCCGCCGCGTCCGACATGAAAACCAGATCTGGGGCCGACGCAGTCGGGGAAAACACGGACCGCTGCATGGTTACCAGTCCGGTCCGGTCCTATTTCGACCGCTGTGTCTTACAGATTTGCTGTCGGTATGGTCACGCACAACCAACTTAACTTTTCTCCGTTATGTTTTACGCCAATGTCCTCCTCCTCCGTATAATATCTGCAAACTCCGTCGTAACGCCGTACAAACTCACGGACATTAACTATGATTTATTCCCCATTGGTTTTACTTACATCTATATTACTCCCACATGCATTGTGCCACCTTATACTTGCAGATGGACCACCCTATACATATCAAATCAACCCATCATTAATTTTGATTCTTATTAATAACTATTATAAAGTTTAAAATATTTATATATTCATTTATGATCAATTCTCAGATTTTCATCTTAGTAATAACTAATTTTGTTTTATTATAATTTGGTTTTACATACAACACAATCAGTCAATCACTCAAAAAGTTTACTAAACGGGGAAATGCAATAAGTGTTAGGTTTAATTTCGAAAACACAAAAGTATAGTACTTTTATTGCTTTAGAATTGCTAGAAAATCGAACCTATGAATTCATAATAGTCATAAGTGCTACTAATTATTACACAAGGATCAAATTTATTAGCATAATTGTCACATTTAAACAAACATTCATTAATGAGAGAAAAATATAACAGAAAATTAAATTTAATTCATAACCGCTACGTCATTCTGCTAGCCCATCCAATTGCCTAAAGTCGATCGACTAGTCGACCGAATACAACCAATTGATGTTGAACAAGACCTCTCTAGCCAGGCGACCATGCCAATTTACCCAACCATCAATAATGATTTCTTTTCTATTTTTCGCTCAATAAATGAGAATTGCATTATTATAAATCATATTTGATGATGAAGGTTGTATTATTTATTTATGTTAAAAAATTGTAAAAGATAAAAAGAAAGGGAAAATGAAGCTTTTGACCCCTCAATTATTTTACTTTTATAAATTTAGACCCTGACAATTGATTTGAGCAAACTTAACCCTTTAATTGTTCATAATGTAGCACATTTGGTCCCTCATGTTATATAATTAGAATTGTTTTTAATAATTTATATAATTTATTTATTCAAAATTAAATTTTTTTTATTATAAATAAATACTTAATATAAACAATTCTTTATTAAAAAAAAAAAAAAAAAACAGCCACCAGCTGTCCGCGCCAGACAGCCGGTGGCTGTCTTCTTCACAGGCAGTCGTGGATGTCCGGCAGGACGGCCACGACCGTCTAAGGAAGACGGCCATGATCGACGAAGGAAGACGGCCATCTTCTAGATCTGGAACGAGGGCTACGGCCATGGCCACTGCCCTCGTTCCAGACGGAGGGGAATGGAACGAGGGCGGCAGCGAAGGCCGTAGCCCTCGTTCCAAATCTAGAAGACGGCAATGGCCGTTTTCCTTAGACAGCCGTGGCCATCCTTCCGGACAGCCACGACTGTTTTTTTTTTTTTTTTTAATAATGAATTGTTTATATTATGTATTTATTTATAATAAAAATATTTTTAATTTTGAATAAATAAATTATATAAATTATTAAAAACAATTCTAATTATATAACATGAGGGACCAAATGTGCTACATTATGAACAATTAAAGAGTTAGATTTGCTCAAATCAATTGACGGGCTAAATTTGTAAAAGTAAAATAGTTGAGGGGTCAAAAACGTTGTTTTCCTTAAAAGAAATTTTGAAATATACAATGTTGACTGAATCATATAAAAGGCACGTTGATTGCCCATGCATCTCGCGCCAGGTTATTAATTAGAGTGCATAATTAACACCATGTTCCCAAAATGGTTAAGCATATGGAGTCGTAGGATTAAATCTAATATTAAAGACGATATTTCTTTGTTTATTTAGTTATTATTAATTAGTTGAAATTAAGTATGGAATGCGTTAATGATAATTCAATAATTTAATTTACCTAACTCTCTAACCGTTAATTATAACGAATTTTTTATAAATTAGAAATCCCTCCCCTCCATTAATGATCCGGACAAAAATAAAATCTTTCCGGGCCAATCCTGACGCGTCATTACTTGACTGCCAAACTCCTATATATAGGCCGAGGATATGCCAGCTGAGAACAACACAACATCCTATTCATTCAATACATTCCTTCCTTCTACCACAACCCACAACATCCTCTCTCTTTCTCTCTCTCTCTCTAAATTTTCCCCTTCCGGCGATATATAAGCGTTTTCCGGCGAGATATAAATATATATAGACACCTACAGAGATTAAGTGATCGAGGCATTACTTACAGAAGCTAATTAAGGTGATCGAAAATGAAGCTTCTTTCAGAGAAAGCAGCATGCAATTCACACGGACAGGATTCATCGTACTTCCTGGGGTGGCAGGAGTACGAGAAGAATCCGTACGATGAGGCCCGGAATCCGAAAGGGATCATCCAAATGGGGCTGGCGGAGAACCAGCTTTCGTTCGATCTTCTGGAGTCGTGGTTGGCTCAGAACCCCGACGCGGCGGCGTTCAAGAACGACGGGGAATCCGTTTTCCGACAGCTCGCATTGTTCCAGGATTATCACGGCCTCCCTTCTTTCAAGAACGTGAGTACCATATATATATATATATATAGGGAATCAGAATAATTAATGGTTTTTGGCGTTCTGGCAGGCCGAGTTACATTATCTTACGTTGTTTGCTTTAATTCTCCCAGGCTATGGTTCAGTTCATGTCGGAAATCCGAGGAAACAAGGTGTCCTTCGACTCCAGCAAGCTCGTCCTCACCGCCGGCGCAACTTCCGCTAATGAAACTCTCATGTTTTGCCTCGCCAACCCCGGCGACGCTTTCTTGCTCCCAACTCCATATTACCCAGGGTAAGTTGAATAACTCCAGCCAAGCTGGTCAGACTGTTGAATTGAAAAATTTTAGCCAAGAAATGTGGATGATTAAATTTGTGGTTAATGATTATGCAGATTCGATAGAGATCTTAAGTGGAGAACTGGAGTGGAGATTGTGCCGATACAGTGTTACAGTTCAAATGGGTTCAGAATCACAGAGTCTGCGCTGGAAGAAGCGTACGAGGAAGCAAAGAAACGCAACCTTAAAGTGAAGGGCGTTCTGGTGACCAATCCTTCGAATCCATTGGGAACAACCTTGACCCGACAGGAACTGAATCTCCTCCTCACATTCATCGACGAAAAACGCATCCATCTCATCAGCGACGAGATCTACTCCGGCACCGTTTTTGACTCCCCGGCGTTCGTCAGCGCCATGGAGGTTCTAACCGAACGGAGAAACCACTTCAACGCCGACGTCTGGGACCGCGTCCACCTCGTGTTCAGCCTGTCCAAGGATCTGGGCCTCCCGGGTTTCCGCGTCGGCGCGATTTACTCCAACGACGAGATGGTGGTCGCCGCCGCGACCAAAATGTCGAGCTTCGGTTTAGTTTCGTCCCAAACGCAGTACCTCCTGGCCGCCATGCTGTCGGACAAGAAGTTCACGAGGAAATACGTGTCGGAGAACCAGAAACGGCTCAAGAAACGGCACGCAATGATGGT
Source organism: Ipomoea nil (assembly GCF_001879475.1). Taxonomy (NCBI): domain Eukaryota; kingdom Viridiplantae; phylum Streptophyta; class Magnoliopsida; order Solanales; family Convolvulaceae; genus Ipomoea; species Ipomoea nil. Next base: position 2,549,220 of record NW_017619627.1, on the reverse strand, counting down.
GAAAGGCCTCAAGGACGCCGGCATCGGATGCCTGGAAAGTAACGCCGCCTTGTTCTGTTGGGTCGACATGAGACATCTCCTCGCCGAGAAAACGTTCGACGCCGAAATCGAATTATGGAAGAAAATCGTGTACGACGTCGGCCTAAACATCTCCCCCGGATCTTCCTGCCATTGTACGGAGCCCGGCTGGTTCCGAGTTTGCTTCGCCAACATGTCGGAGGAAACGCTCCACCTGGCAATGCAACGGATAAAGTCGTTCGTTGATTTAAAACCGGCCGACGAGGATCAGACGGTCCACAGCCCTCAGCATTCAAACAAGTCAAAGAAGAAAGGGTTCAGCAAATGGGTTTTCCGGCTATCGTTCAACGACCGCCAGAGAGAACGGTAGTCTGGCCACGGCGGCCGCCGCCTCCCGCCTGCGTGAATCCTTGATTTTTTTAAACTCAATTTCTTGAGTGTTGACTTTTTACTCAATACTTGGGCTTTGAGTCACCAAAATTCTTTTGTAACATTTTTTTTTTTCCTTTCAAAAATCTTTATGCGTTCACACTATGATGCACTCAGTCCATGTGGACGAGAAGTGGATTTTACTCTTCTTTTTTTTTTTTTTTACTTTCACTTTAAAGTTTCTGATATTGTAATAATATATACACATATACTATACTATACTTTGAAAAATTCTTGTATTGTACTAGTGTTCACACTTCACAGTCAAAATACTCATTTCATATCCTTGTAATGTTCATTATTAATTATACATCACATGATCGTGGGCCCTACTCATTTCTATAGAGTTTGAGTTGTAATTTATAGTTTATAGTTATAATAATAGAAAATTATGCCAACTACCATATAGTGTGTTGGCATCTCAGTTATCATTCCAAATGAATAGTCAATAGGCTTAGATTCGTTGGGCAGAAAATATTTGAAAAAGTAAAAAAATAAAAATTAAAAAAAATTACCAAATAAATGGTTAATTAATTACTTTGTTAACTATGTATCAGTAACAAATGGCGCGAGATTTATGGGCAAGATAGAGTCGTGGAAAGGTCATTGAAAAGGGAGATTAGTATTTAATTTTTACATCGACCGACTTGATCTATTAGGCCAAGTCAAAACACTAAGATAATCTTGGAGCTATTTTGTTCTTTATGCCTTCTAAACGCAATGTTTCTCATGGTATGATACACAAATATAATTAAAGCACTTACACCCTAAATAGCATCATCTAAAAAAAAAAAAAAAAAAAAAAAAAAAGAGTTATAGTCAAGATAAATATTAATCTCATATATATGATGCAAGTAAGAAAAATTAATTAATGAAGTTGGACTTAAATATAGGCCGAGTTTCCAAATAATTTTGTTGGCTTTTTCAATAGTTTATTACTCCATATATTTTATTTTTGATCGACCAATTGTATTGTCATTTTCACTTTTTCTTCTCAATTTTGATTTGTTTTATTCTTACTCATTAACTATTAAAAAATATTTCAACCTTGCCATTTGGGGCAGTTAAGAACCAAGTTACTAATGTAATTGTAATGCAAGAAGATTGGCTTAGGCCAAATTAGTTTTATTTTGGAGAAGATATCGGTGTCATACTAATAAAAAAAAATCACTTTTAATTCAAAATGTCATTTTTTTTGTAAGTCTCAGGGACCAACACTCCAACAGGTTCAAAATTTAGTAGATGTGTCTCATAACAATACCCAAATTAAATATAAACAATAGGGTGAACTTTTCAAAAAAGAGGTGAAATTTTAGGTACTTTAGTTTAAAAGTGATTTTTTTTCTTACCATTGAAAACTAGGTAAATATAATGTATATTAAATCAAAGTGATGCAAGTTAATAGACCATAATGGCCATTATGTTGTGGCTTGTAATAACAAAAAACCATTACAATTATTCCAAAGGCTGAACCCCAACCCTAAGGGCCCCCACACCCCGGCCCGACAGAGTATTTGGGAGGATGTAAATCATGGTGGCTTAACTGAACATGAACCACAGAGGCTAGACCGGTGCTCATTGCGCACAAGGAGCCCCCTCACTTTGAGAGGTTGCTCTCACACTGCCGCTGGTGAGTCTCGATCCCTGGTCATTATTCCAAAGTTTCACCTCTATAACCAGTTGAGCTACCCATGCGGGCCAAAAAACCATTACAATGCCCATCTTGATGGTAGATGGACTAGCTATTTAATTTAGTTTGGTACAAAATTCTCTCTGCAACGCCACCGTTCTCCAACAACTCATGAAATCATATATTATCATATCAACTATGACAAAAGGTTGCTTTTATATGTTTTAATATACTGCGGTTTGATAGTATCAATATTATTTTTTATAAATAAAGTTTTAGGTTTGAGCATCATTCCAATCAGAGTTAATAAAATTTATTACGGAGTATTTCTTATTATTTTCTAAAGTCGAAGCATATAATGGTAGAAGATAAAATTTTATATATATACTAATTAAGGATATATTTTTCTGTTGGAATCTCATTTTCTTCAAATAAAGCGAGTTAGCTTCTATACTACTTTCTTCGCAGGTTGGGAAGTATTAAGGATATGTTTTTCGCTGGAATCCCCTCTTCTACAAAGCAAGCCGACTTTTATGGCATTGAGGCAGAGAACACATACCAAAATTCTCAGTGATAAAGGACATGTATGTGGCGCTCTCATATATAGGTGATCAGTCAGATCGGTCGTGCTACATGTGGCCATTTGAGTGCTAAGGAGATGTGGATGTGTACCACAGCTGAGAGAACGTTTCAGGTGTTGCTTGTTTGTTAGGGTAGGATTCACCTTCTAGCTAGTTTAGCAGGTCGGTAAGCATACTATATATTGGCCTTGTTTAGTAAAAAATTGGCCTATATGCCAATTTTGACTTATTTGACCACTATTAATTGTTTGATTTAGTTAAAATATCAATATAACTGTTTGGTTAATTACCTTTTTGCAACTTCAAAATGTTAAAATTCAAAAAGCTACTCCAAATAACTTTTTCAATTAGCTTTTTCAGAAAAGAAATTATACCAAACGGTTATCAGCTAACAGTTAATTTACCAAACACTTTTCTACAACAACTAATGTTATCATCTAGTTATACCCTCTAATTAACACAATCAGCTAACAGCTAACAACCATTTACCAAACAAGGACATTGAGCTTGAAAGTAATTAGTAAATATCATATATGCATCGTATATCCCCATCAATACGAATTATCCTTCTTTCCAAAAGGTTGAACAACCTTAAGTGCCCCCACACCCCGGCCCGACAGAGCATCTGGGAGGATGTAAATTATGGTAATTCTCAACTGAACATGAACCACAGAGATTAGACCTGAATGTAAATCATGGTAACTCTCAACTGAACATGAACCACAGAGATTAGACCTGAATTATCCACTTGTATGTAAATTTTGAGGTGAAAAAATATTATATTCTATATAAGGTCTCAAATTCGACATCATAGATAAAATACAGTGAGTTGCAGAAGCTAACCAACCCTTCTAATATATATCCAACAATAAGTTGACACCAAATTCATTAAATAAAACCCCATATGATTACTTGATGTTGGAAGTTTTTAGTTTGACCACATTACCAATCAACTTACAATTCATCACTTTATTATTATTATTATTTTTTTTCAATCTTTCTTAAGGAACATCATTATTTGGATTAACATAAGCTGCCACCAACCACGCAAATGGTATAGGTCGAGGGAAACAACGTAATACAATTGGATTAATACTTAATCATATACTTAATTACGTTAAAGGTCAAGAGTTCACTTTTGTTTTGTTATTATAATAACACATTTTGTTATTATTAATCACAAAATTAATATTTAAGATCCATTAATCATTTGTTTAATTAGTGATAGGGCAAGTCGGCCAGGGCGGAAACTATGGTTAGCCATCCTCATTATTGCTAATCATCTGACAGTTATTGCAGGTAGAAATTTTTTAAGGAATTATTAATTAAAATTTAAAATTTTAAAATTTTAAAAATAAAATATATTATAAAAAAGGTGGTTGAATATAAAAGAAGTCAGATTCAGTTCCATATTGTCTTGTAACTCCAGAATATTTGAATCTTGAACATATAAGATTTTGTTCCTCCCCGTTGACTATCAAATCTCATGAAGATGTCATGTGTAAAGAGCAAATGGTAGGGCCAAAATAAAAGTTCATAAATAAATAAATAAAAGATTAGTTAATTGATTGAAGTATGAATTCAATAATATATGCAAGAAATAATTTTTAAAAAGAAATATGACACCTCCTAAAATCATTATAGTTGCAATGTTATTAAAATTGTGTGGTTTATAATGTGCCTGAATTTATGGAAAAAATATATATATAGATTAAAATTTGTAAGACTGTAAAGATAAAAAACTTACCATTGTGTCGAAAGCTGTTAATAATGTTATTATTTCCTTATTATATTTGTTATTATTATAGTTAATTATTGTGTGGTGTTGGATTAGTTGACTAAGCTAACCTGTTAGGTAGCTAGGAGTGATTTACGTTTCATATTTCCTTTAGTATTGTAATCTCATCTTTTGTAAGACTGTAAAGATAAAAAAAAATAAAAATAAAAATAAAAAAAAAAAAAAAAAAAAACTTAGCATTGTGTCGAAATCTATACTTAATAGCGAATTAAAGGTGTTATTTTATCATGCACGTGAATTGATTTGATATCAATTGTTAGGATTAAGTGATTATTATGTCGAAGATTATACTTGACAACATGGTTGCAGTAGGCGCTAGGCGCTAGTCGAGCGCCCGGGCAGCACCACGCGCCAAAAAAATAGTGGGAGACTTGCAGTTTGATAATTTTAATGAGGTTGTTTTCAACATTCAATCAAATAACACATCCAAATAAATGAAATAATGATAATTCATAAGTCATAATATCAAAATAATATTAAAAAATAAAAATACTCAAATATGAAATACTCAAATACTTCCATCATTCAAAGATTCAAAGTATCAAACTAGTCTACGGACGGCTGGACTAGACGACATCGGAAGAAATTGATCGACTCGGTCGAGTTGGCTGGTTAGGCTGATTTCGCCGCCTAGGCGGCCAGCCGATTTTTGGGCGCCTAGTAGTGAAAGTGGAACGGTCTAGGAGCGCCGATTTTAATATTCCGCATTCAATTCACTTATCGTGTGACTAGCTATGATTCCGTTGTTAGGATTAAGCGCTTAATATTAAACCAAATTAGTAGCGAAAATACAATTTTATCTTTTCAAATTTATAGAGCTTAAATAAGTTCTGCCAAACAAAGTTTTACTCGATACAACTAGCTAATTAATAATTTAGGGGTAAATATATTTGACATGGAGATGGAGTACAGTAAGCAATTGTCCTTAAAATAGAAGTGGAAGAAATCATTGACGATACACATACACATGCAAGCAAATCGCATAGATCGAAGTATCTTTAAAACAAAAAACTTCATCCATAATGTGTCGATGATAATCGTGGCAACTGGAATCTTACAATAATTATTACAAAAGATTTTCGACATACATCAATTATGAAATTCAATGATGTTGGAGTTATAATTTCTTATGAGTTTTCCATGATACGCGGCTAACAGTCTTTGTTCATCATTCATATATTTAGTATAGGACAAATACTTTTCACTCTAAGTATACATAAATACATGTCTCATACCTTTCAAAAAAAAAAAAAATAAAGGGAAAATGGCACTTTTTTCCCCTGTGTTGTTTACATATAGCATATTTTCCTCCTATGTTGTTTATGTAATCACTTTATTCCCCTTAATTGTTTTTGAAGTGGCTATTTTTCTCCCTCTCCGTTAAATAAGTGTTAGGGCTGTTAAATATAGGGTAAAAATGGCATTTCACTTCTTATTATTATTATTATTATTATTATTATTATTATTATTATTATTATTATTATGTGCTTAAATCATATTTTTTTTTTATTTTTTATGATAGTGTTTATTTTCTCTGTCTCATCTTACTTATCTTATTTATAATTTATTAATTAATTTAACTCTTTTTTAGTTACTTCGTTAATTTTTTAAATTTGATACTGCTAATTATACGTAAGCAATATATAACAACACGAGACCAAGTAAAGCAAGTAAATGTCTTTATTGATCACGGTAAAGGCCCTAAGTACAATCTACTTGGTTGCTCTGAGTACCGACTGACTGCGGTCGGGATTCTCTAACAACAACCTCTCGATCGTCCAAAAGTCCCTTACACTGTAGCTACCATGGGTATTTATAGCCGCTATGCCGGGGACAAGATTCCAGCCGTCCGGCATGCCCTCCACGTAGCCACCACGTGTCGCTCTCCCGGGTGCCCTGTCTGTCGTCGTAGACAATCGCCACGTGTCTTTCGTCAGCTCTCTCGCCAAAGGGCTACCGCTCGGCAGTCGACACCGTCGCTCGGGCAACTCCCGGTCGGCCCCCGACCGGGTTCTTCTCAAGGAGCCCGACCTGTTACCTGCAAAGACAAAGAGAAAAGGACAAAGGCTTCTCGGTCGTGGTGAAGCTATGTCGGTCGGGATATTCCCTACCAAAATTGTTAAATTAATTTTTTTGTGTTTAATAATATTTTTAAAAAATTAAAAATAAAAAAAGTTAAATTATACGGAGTATTAATTTAAAGAAATGTTAACATAGTTTATTATATAATAATAATAATAATAATAATAATAATAATAATAATAATAATAATAATAATAATAATAATAATAAGAAGAAGAAGTGAAATGTCATTTTTACCCTCATATTTAACAGCCTTAACACTTATTTAACGGAGAGGGGGGAAATACCCACTTCAAAAACAATTGAGGGGGATAAAGTGGTTACATAAACAACACAGGGGAAAAATATACTATATGTAAACAACACAAGGAAAAAAAGTGCCATTTTCCCAAAAATAAAAATACATGTCTCATATATAGTAATAAAATAAAATGTTCAGATCATAGTGTATATATTAATGTTATGAACTGAATATTATTATACTACACAATGATATGTAATTTGCTGGTAAAAGATCAAAAGAAATAATAGAAGAGGTTTTGGATCGTTTACTTTTTTTCTTCTCCATTTTCATGTCTAATTTTCATAATACTCTGAAAAAGAGGCGCCAACAAGATTCAAACCTAGAACCTCAAGGTCAATACATATTATTCACCCTTCTCATTTCTCCATTTGGAGATTTGGAGAAGTTTGTTTATGAGTTCTCCAAAATTCTTAAGAAAAGTGGAGCATGGAGATGGAATATGAATTTGGATGAGTAAATTTAATAAACAAGTTTTCGTTTTTCATTTTTCTATCTCTCCTATTTTCTATTTTTTTATATAAAATCTTCCATTTTTCGACTTTGATAAACAACGCATTTATTTCTTGTAATGTAATTTACAATTATGGAGTCAAAAGTCTTTTGATGAGACTATCTTTGGTAGGTAACTTATCAGCCATTAAAGTGCACACACCCCACTATCTAGACATGACTATTATAGTAATATATATAATATAATTATTAATGAGTTTTAGTTGTTCCTTGGTATTCTAAAATGTCCTAAACTATTTACTCTTTGTTAGATCCTTAAAATTAGGTCCAGACTACATCTCTAATTGATTCTTGTGAACTAGTGGGCTACTACTCTAAGAGTCAAGAACTAACGCAAGACATACATCGGATCAATGTCACAATGTGTCTAACCTAGCTAGACTGTAATTATTTATTTGGACTAGTTCAGATCTATTATCCCATAAGAGCATCCACATTAGTTGGGAAGAATGTGGGGATAATGTAAGAGTGATTAGGAAAGAGAAGGTGGGAGGGGAGAGAAAAAATAAATAAAATAAAACAAAACAGAATAAAAAAAAAAAAAAAAAAAAAAAAAGTTAAGTCAGGCGCGCCAGTCGCGTCGACTGGCGCGCCTGACGCGCCACCTGGCACGTGCACTGCACGCGCCAGGTTATGGCCACGCTGTGCGCGAAACGCGCACAGCGTTTCTTTCTTTCACTTTTTCTTTTCCTTTATTTTCTGACATTATTTTGTAATTTGCAGGATGATTATTTCATCTAATAACTCCATCCCACACTAGTGAATAACTCAATCCAAATTATTTCTTCTGAAATAACTCCACAATCTCCCCTTAGTGTGGATGCTCTAATTACGGTTTAAACATTTGTTGCATAAACATTATCATAAGAATATTATTTTATTATAATAATTTCCATGTTCTTGTTGACTGCTTGCATAGTTGCATGTGCCTTAGCAACATTTTTATTTTGTTTATTTATTTTATTTATATTGGAAGTGGGTAGGTCGAGCCGCTGTTAGGAACTGACTTACAAAGATTTGGACTGTTATTTTTGGTACATTATTATTATTATTATTATTATTATTATTATTATTATTATTATTATTATTATTATTATTATTATTATTATTATTATTAAGTTGACATAAAATAATTGTACAAACTATTCGTTCAACAAGTTGAAGATTATGGCCGGTAATTATATTCTTAAACTAATAAAAGATTAATTTTTTGAACATAAACAATGACTACTCCGCGGATAAGTTCTGACAAAGGTTGATATATATGATTTCCAATTTTTATTTTCTTAATTGATTCAAAAAAATTATTGAAAAATTCTCTAAAGTACTAAATTTCTTGCAACAACTATTTTCTTGATAAAATTATAATAACATAACTCTTTACCCACTTTAATTGAAAATAAACTTTTATAATGGTTTATTAGATTAGGTTCTTTGTATATCTTTCTTTCTTTTTCTTTTTTTTTTTTAATACTAATTCTTTTGCTAACTTGTTAGAATTTAAGATTGAGTCGATGTTACTTGGTTATACTATAAGTCTGTAATGCACGTTGGTTCAATTACACTAAAAATTTAAATATAAATATAGGAGGTTGCGGGTTTGAGTTTCACTGGAGGCGGTATTAACTCTTTGTGCTTTAGTAGATTGAGAAAGTAACAGAGTCATTAGCACTCAAAAACATTAATTAGTACACACACAAAAAAAATTAGTTTTTTTTTTTTTAATTTTTTTATTATAAGGAAAGGGGATACCCTACATAAACACATTACTTGCCTCAACTGAAGTTCAAACCTAGGCTATCACCTCCCACCTAAGGGAGCAACCCAATACCAATGGACTACAAGCCACTTAGTAAAAAAAAGTAGTTAGTAACATGATATCCAACATTTGCCTATTCGCATCCTCCCTACCCACCCCAAAAGAGATTAGAGTTGATTCATATATGTTACATCTTCAATATAGACTGAACTTAATGGTTACATTAGAATAGACCCCTCTTGAACCAATATTGGTCGATCGGCGTCCTTCCAACCCAACCCTAAAGGATCGGAGTTGGTCTGTATACGTTCCAAAATGTGTCTTTTCTTTTATATATACATAATAAAGATAAACAAGATGAAAATGTAGTACGTACTATACGTAGGATAAAATAATATTAGCATTTATATACACACAATAAGTAAATATGTAGCAACCCCAACCAAGTTAGTTAGACTACTGACTTGGTAACCACAACGTTACAAGTTTGACTTCTAATGTGAGTGACCTATTAATTAACCTTCTTGATCTGAGCTTGTCAGTTATATGACAACTTAGGTTGGTTTACCTCTTTGTGGTCATTTGTTGTCTCGAGTCATAATGTGAGGTTTACCATGTGCACACGTTCGAATAATGATTGCATGTTTAACCCAACTAAATTGGTTGTTGACTTGGTAACCACAAAGCTACAAGTTCAATTCCAGCATTAGCTGTCCTGAATTGATTTGAGTCAGTGAACTATGAATAACCTAGACTGATTTATCTTTCTATTATCATTTGTTGACTTAGAGTCATAATATAATATTATGACTCTAGTGACTGCGGATTTTTCTCATCAGATGACTCAAAAAAATAAATGAATAAATATATATGTGGATAAAGCAAATTAAAGTTTGTTGGGAAGAAGCATATCAAAGAATTGGCATTGCATGGCGACATGTTTAGACAGGGCGGGACGCGAATTGAAAAGCCTTGGATTAATGAAGGCGTTACGTTTGTTGTGAGTGTAAAACGCCACGGCTAAAACCCGCATTAACGCAATAATTATATTGCGATCGATAAGACAGCGGACATTGACAAGAAAGGAAGTGATTGTAAACGTAACAACGTAACTACTGCTGAGTGCTGGCTGCTACTACGTCGTATAATAATTATTATTAGTATCGTACGATGATATGATGTTAGGCTACATGATATGATTAGTCCCCGCAGGTACATATATGCACAATAATAATTGATATACGGTACAGAGAAGAGGAGATGAGAGGGGGGATTAATTATATATGGTTAATTGTGGGTTAGAGAGAGGGGGTGAAATTAGGAGTTTGGCACTAGACGTCGGAATTTATGGCAGGACGTGACAAATTAAAGAATGATTGAGGTATGGGGAGGCATATGGTGTTCACATGAGGAGCCATGGCAGCACATGACACACAATGGAACAGAGAAACATCTGCACATAATCCTTCAATGTTGGGATTGATTTTTTTTTTTTTTTTTTTTTAATTTATAATTTATATTTGCGCGTGTTTTATTGGGATAATGAAGGGATTGGAGGAAGGGAAGGGAGGACAAGGATGGAACATTCTAACATGACACTTTGTCCCTACTGCCCATACTTTGGAATAGAAGTGAAGTGAAGTGAATGGGTGCGGGCCGGGCTGGGCTTCCTCCATCATCAATTGTTGTTGTGTGAGTGTGAGCTACCAGGCAAGACAAAACACTTGAAAATCCATCGGATAAAATTGTTTCTTCCCTTCTTGTTTTTTGCCGTCAAGCAGGAGGCATTCTCCATCTTTAATTGCCGTTTGTACACATCTACGCACAAGAGTTGAAATCCTCAGTTTCCCAATCACTCCTCAAATATTCCGTGATGATCGAATCTCTACCTAACTTGCTAGTGGAAACAAGATTACATATTGATTAGATAACCACTTGAGTTATTCCAGCGGGATTTATAAATTGTGTTTTAGTGGGTATGCTTATAAATTTTTTCCAAATCGAGAATGTAAATTAAATCAAAAGTTCAAATACATGTGACACCGAGACATATTCCTGAGTACAATACAAATGCTTATAAATTTTTTTTGTTAGGGCGGGTAGAGGGGTATGTCCCAACTTGTGTTGGTGTGTTGTGGGCTTGACATGGCTAAGGCCCTTTTCCTCTAGCCCATCCATGTATAGGTCTGGATGTCCCCATGTCCCATAGGATGCAAATACTGTGTTCCTAAAAGGTGCCAATGTTCCATAAACCATTTCTAGCCTCACACATACGCATTCATTCAGGACCAAATATATATATTTATGTTAGCCTTCTTCCTAACACACAACTTTACGATGAAATGATTATTTATGTTATGACTTCCATTGACACGTGACAACTACATTCCTTTTTACCTATAAAAACACAGGAGGAAAACACAGACTAACCTGTTTGATTTGTGAAAAATATTTGAGGAAAAATGAAATTGAAATTTCATTAAAAAAAAAAAACAATTACTATGAAAATTAATTTTATTGTTTGATTGAATTTTGAATGGTAAGGAATAATGAGTATAAAAATATATATGTCTCTACACAATAATAATGATAATAAAAGTATGAATCACAAGAACAAAATAGTTATGTCAACTCACTTTTTGTTCCCAAGTTCTATGGAAAAAAAATACAACCCCCTCCCTTCGAAAAAACTTTTTCCTCAATTTTCTATGAACCAAATGGAGAAAATTTCATTTTCCTCATTTAAGGAAAAACTTTTTCCTTGCAAAAATGACCAAACCCCCCCTAAAGGTATAAATGAGTTGAGTTGTTTGATCAAAATTTAACTTGAGTTCGGTCAAAATCAAGCTCAAACCAACTCATTAAGTAATTGAATCTAGTTCGAAGTTAATTACCCTCTCTCTTTACCAAGAGCGAGCTAGAGAGAGAGAAAAAGGCACAATTCAAAGCAAGGTGTTTCCCCGGAAACAATATAGAAAAAGGCAGATTCTGTACACAATGGAATGAATCTGTAAACAAACAAGAACACAAAGTCCGACAAGCGGATCACTAGTTGCTAATATCTTCTGAGTTCAAACTTCTTGAAAAAGAAGGTAATAACTACTAGGTATCTCATGAGTTCAAGATTACTTCACTTCAACAACCCACCCCATCTTATCCTCTGTAATCCCCATCTGAAGTTGAGTAAGTGTGGAGTACAGCTGTTGTGAAACAAGACCAACTCCATTGCTCCCATATGTCACCCTGCAGATACATAGAATAAAGTGAGCAAAGTGCAATTTCCCCGCTTATTGCATTCACAATTTCACGTGGTCTCATGAGCTGTAGTAATGAAATCTAGTGGATTGAATGATATACACTTTATATAGTGGGGTGAGACACCAGTCCAGTTCTGTAAGTAATAGTCAAATATAGAAATTTTGTGCAATTAATCAAATCCATTCTAAATTGGGATAAGAAATTCTCACTTTTTCCCTAAATGGGTTATGCTTCCGACTGGTGATACAACCACAGCTGTTCCCGTACAGAACACTTCATCAGCATCAAGCAATTCATCCACTGAGACTGCTCGTTCCTCAACCTTCAATTATAAACAATCACAAGAAATTTTTAAAAATGCTCAAATGCAGTTATATTCAAAGTTGCAACTTGCAACTATGTTTAAAGGTTCTCATCCATTTGCACTACGAGCCACACCTAGCTATCTAATATGATCAAACTACTTTGTTCTGTCTTGCCTAGGTAACTAAGGAATGGAGAAACTTCACCGTATATTCAAGCTATGCACAAGTAACACGCTAAAGGGAGCAAACTATTGCATCTTGGCACCAAAAATCAAATTAGCAGATTTTTAAACCCAGTGATATGCAGGTGACCAAGACATGAAAAGGAAAAAGATCTTTTGCACAAGTAGGTTAAATCAGAAAAATATAAGGTACCTGGAAACCTTGGTTGACTGCAACATCAATTATGCTTTTCCGGGTAATACCAGGCAAGATGGTCCCTTTTATTGCAGGAGTTGCTATCATATTACCCTGAGGGGGTACAGGTTCAATATTAATGCATTTAAATAATAATGAACAAGGAAATGAAGCATGTGATATATTAGTCACAGACTATACTCAGCTAGTAAAGATACAAGGAGCAGAAGATAAAGTAACACAAACAAATACAACTTGAACATGAAAGTGAGAAGAGTACTAAATTAGAAACTTTGTTATAGGCCAGGATATCTAGGATCACATCACAGGCTTAGAAACTTAGGAATAAAAACGAAGCTTTTCTGGAGTGCTTCTCCCCAAATGAAGCGTTTTTTTTGGAGTGCTTCTTCTCCCCCAATCTTCCATTTAATAGGAAGCCAAAATACAAATTTCCCAGATGTCCCCTATTCAAACACCTAGGCATCTATTTATAAAAGATAAAAACTACCCACTACCTTAAAGTGCTCTAACTACCTAGGAAGTGGTCATCCCACTACTACTACTACAATAATAATAATAATAATAATAACTACTGCAGCAACACTTGTATCATTTCCCCGCCCATCAAAATCACATTGTCCTCAATGTTCAATGTGATGGTACACAGTTCTACTTTTTTTTCTTCTTTTTTTTTTTTTCTTTTTTTTTTTTTTGTTGTTGTTGCCTTCAAGGCAACACTGGCTGGAAACGACGCAGCAGCTGGAGTTCGCAAGGCAGAGACTGATGCGGACTGCCCCCTGGCCTTGACGGCGCTGGAGCTGTCTCGGAGTTCGTCGGTGGTGCTGCGTGGCTGCTGGAGGTGAAAATTGGCTTCTTTCCGGCCAGAAATTGTCGAAACATTGCATGTAATTCAGCCTGGTCAGCCAGCACTGCGTGAAGCGTTTGGACCACCCCACGAATCGCAGTAACAGAGTCGGCCAACGTTGTGTCACCCATGACGACTGGCTCTGATACAAATGTTATAGGCCAGGATATCTAAGATCACGTCACAGGCTTAGAAACTTAGGAATAAAAACGAAGCTTTTCTGGAGTGCTTCTTCTCCCCAAATGAAGCGTTTTTTTAGAGTGTTTCTTCTCCCCAAATGGAGCGGTTTTTTGGAGTGCTTCTTCTCCCCAAATGAAACTTTTTTTGGACTCCAAATGTTATAGGCCAAGATATCTAGGATCACGTCACAGGCTTAGAAACTTAGGAATAAAAATGAAGCTTTTCTGGAGTGCTTCTTCTCCCCAAATGAAGCGGTTTTTTTGGAGTGCTTCTTCTCCCCAAATGAAGCGTTTTTTTTTGGAGTGCTTCTTCTCCCCCAATCTTCCATTTAATAGGAAGCCAAAATACAAATTTCCCAAATGTCCCCCTTCTTCAAATACCTAGGCATCTATTTATAAAAGATAAAAACTACCCACTACCTTAAAGTGCTCTAAGCCTCTAACTACCTAGGAAGTGGTCATCCCACTACTACTACTACTACAATAATAATAATAATAATAATAATAATAATAATAATAATAATAATAATAATAAAAAATTAATAACAACAACTACTGCAGCAACACTTGTATCAAACTTCTTGCATCAATTACATCAATCCAATCACCCTAAGTAAAACAAAAGAAAATAAAACTTCTTACTGCAATTATTTACCTTCACCATAAAAACATTGCAAGAAGAAACTTCTTCCAGATATTTGTTGTGAACACTATCAAGGTACAGAACATCAGAATAGCCTTTTGCTTTAGCAGCACTCTGTGCCTTCAAGACCTATGAATTACAATCACAAGGAAAATAGTCCATGTGAGTTTGGTATTCAAACAGTAAGAAGTAAAATATGCAGAATACTCTTGCTTGCAATGTTTCCATGAAATAACTTACTGCAGCATAATTTCCTATAGTCTTGACACTTCCAGTACCCCCAGGGGTCGCACGATGCATTTCAGTCTCAACCACCAGATTAATTGGTGCTAAACCTTCCTGCCATTATATCAAAAAAAGCATAATCAGGGTAAACATTTAGAAAGGTAATCTTCAAAGTCCTGCCAAAGGACCTAAATATAAATAAACCGGTATGCATCAAGATACTAACAGATAACAAATACTAAAAGCTTTTGGAAGGTACTATTATCATTAACATTTTAACTTCCATTCATCAACATTGTACAATCTCAAAGACCAAAGAAAATGAGAGTGAGCTACTTTCTCCAATCTCAATTAGTTAAAGAAACCTCAATGAATGTAGTTTATTCCCCATGGCAGGTTTGCAGCACATGGTGACTAGTTAACAAAGCCAAACAATAGCATATACAGAAAAGGAAAGAAAATACTCCGTAAAATGCAAAATGCTACATTTACTTTACAAAAATACAAATAAATGATGGCTAAAGCAATTAAGAAATAGGAAACAATTTCCTTGTACACATAAGAAAAGACCTAAAGGCAACTAATGCATGAAAGGTAAACACACATTAAAAGCAGATGATACTAAATTATAAGCAAGTATAGAAATAAAGCATTCTGAAATTAAAGCCTAAGATACAAAGTTAAGACAAATATACCTTGAAGTAGTTACCCACAGGGGATACATAAATTATAAAAGTATATTCAGGAGCTGGGGCAAGACCAAGGACAGCTCCACTCCCCATAAGCAATGGCCTTATGTACAGTGATCCTTTCCCTGCTGGAGGAATCTGAAACAATAGAATTAATCAAACTCCAATATTTTAATATAATAAGTGGAAGTGATTCCACAAAAAAGATTGAAGTAGAGTTATACCCATCTCTCATTTGCTAACACGGTAGCTTTCACTGCTTCCAGAAACTGTTCAACTGTTGGTGAAGGCATGCACATACGTTCTGCACCCATCTGCATGCGCAAAGCATTTTCCTCAGGCCGGAACAACAAAATGTGGCCATCTTGTTTTCTGTAGGCTTTTAACCCCTCAAACAACCCCTGCAATATAATCAAGGAAATAATTATCCCTCAAAATGTCTTGGATTATTGACTTCAGAAGTTATGTTAGAATGTAGCTGCAAACAAAGGTCAAATAATTAACCTGGCCATAATTTAATATCCCTGCTGATGGGCTCAATTCGATGTTCCCAAAACGCTGTAATTCACCTTTAGTAAAGGTTTTACCTTGAGAACATTTCATGATATACATATAATCAGTAGGCATAAAGCCGAACCCGAGGTTGTCCCAGTCAAGGTCGACTACTTCGTTTGTTACATTGCTGTTATATAGGAAAATAAAAGCCATCAATAATTTGATAATTTTTGGAGAGAAGGATAAATTAATTTTATTATTAACAACAATTCTGAGAAAAGCTTTCACAATTGAGCCAATTTAAGTGAGAAGAACTGAAGAAGTTTAACAATCTTAACCAGGAACTTTCAACTGTTAGTAATTCATACAATCGTGAATGTAGTAAATCTATGAGCACACCATTTAAGCAAATCTATCTCATATGAACCAAAGACAAGAACGATTACTGGAAAACGAAACCGATTCCAGGGGTGAGAAGCACAAACCTCATGGGAGAGACCACTCGCGGAGCATTACGATTATTATTGCTGCTGGTATTACCGTCGAAACCGAAATGTAGCTGATTTTGAAGCTGCAAACAACTCTCATTATCAAATTAGACACTCCATTGCACACAAACTCACTCTCCGCACACTCACACGCTAGTAAATAAACTGAAATGAAACAAAACAGAGAATCCAGGACACGAATCAGAATACCTTGAGAGGGAGAGGACAACATAGCTTTTTGTCGCTCAAGGAAACAGAAGGTAGCTGAACAGAACCTCTTGACGGTCGAGGAAGACGGTGGTGATGAGCAGGAGTAGGCTGAAGTCCTGCGAAAACGGCGGCGCTCTCCATTTCTCCTCTCTTCGTCCGCCGTCTGAGCTTTAGCTTCTTCTTTGACCTTTGGAGCAGAGCCGCCGGAGAAACGTTTTATACACCTTACTGTTATAACTTACTGCTACGTCAGACCATGCGTGGAAACCGTGCGTTACCCTAATATTTTTATAATATTACTATAACTCGTAATTCATAATAATATTATTTCTATTTCTATCAAATTTCCCGTACAAAATTTATATTATTTAATTTTAAATATCTTGTTATGGGAACTTGTTATGAGATTTTTTAATTTATAATTAACAAATATAATTACGAATTACATTATTTAATATAATATGTAATATTTAATTAAAAAATAACAGTACGAAGTTGTTTTATTTGAATGAATATTCAGAATTTCTAATGATAGAAACCAGTGGCTGGTAATAACGTGTCCTGTGGTTTTTTTTTTCTTTTTTTTTTTTCTTTTCGTTTCTTTTTTTTTTTTTCTAATTTTTCTTTGCCCCTTGAAGTTTGGAATTATTAAATGTTTTACCCCATGAATTTACCTAATAGGCATTTTGATCCCCTCAACTTTGATTTACCATAAAGCTCGTAGTTTCTTTTTGAAGTATGCTCTAAAGTGAATAGGGTCTTGTGACTCTAACTTACAAAAGAGCACAATGACGTAAATCAATTTAGTTGTCCGAAATTGACCGACTCAAACCAAGAAAGATAATAAACAATTGTCACGTAAAGTCAAACTTCAAACTTTACTATCTAACCAACTTGGTTGGGAGTTGCCCCCAAAACACCTACGATCCACGTTAATTTAGATATAGAGTTGCTCATCTCTTTTGTAGTGTTATATGGAAGATCAATATTTGGCAAACATAGTAATTAGTAATACTTTTAAACTAAATATATATATATATATATATATATATATATATATATATGTGTGTGTGTGTGTGTGTGTGTGTGTGTGTGTGTGTGTGAGAGAGAGAGATTACATTTTTACAAAACCATACTTCTTTTGTTATAATTTACAATATATTATATACTATTTGATGTAAATGTACTTGTGTGCATAAACATTTTCTTTATAAAGTCTCTTTTAATTTATAGTTTTTTTTTTTATTTTAAATTGAATTTTTAGTTTATTCTTAAAATTTACAATTGATTTTCATGCTAGTTTTGAAAAAACGCAATTGAACTTCACAAAAAACTTAGAATAAATGAAGTAAAAGTTATTAAAAATATTAATAATATCCTATTAGATCATACTATACATGTGGTTACTTGTTACAATTATTTGATATAACAAAATATTATGAATTTTTTTCATGTTAATTTCCAAAATTATATAGAGGAGCTATGAGGTGTTTTATAAACTAACGTATAGGTAAAAGGTGTTTTATACACATAAGTTGATGGGTAAAAAAATAGTGCAAAGTATAGAGGGGCAAAATGCTACTCACCGTTAAATACAGGGGCATAGTGAAATTAACCATTTATTCTGGTGCCCATGGTCCGGTTGTTGGTCCCTAGATCCACAGATCAGCTATAGTAGTGATAGCTGACTCAAGGTGAGTAGATCTATTACAAATTTTTTATTTTTTAAAAAAATTGGTTAGAAATGGTCCATTGCAAATAGTAGCCAATACTCCAATAGAAATAATAATAAACACGTTATTTACACGTATCTCCATTTTATTTCACACATAATCCATCAAATTTAAAAACTTAACTAATATAAAAAAGGGAAAGGGGACTCTTAACATTACTCGAAAGTGCAATTAAACCATTGAATTTTAAAAAATGCAATTAAACACTCAAACTTGTTAAAATGAATCAATTAAGTCTAATTTACCGGTAACCAACAAGTTACTGGTAAAATTCTGGTTGTTGGTCACTGTTCATGACTGTAAAAAAAAATAAAATAAAATTGCCAACACCTTTTTTGATCTTCTCCACCAGAGAAGACAACCGGACGACCGACTGGTCGTCGTCTTCGGTGGAGAAGGTGACATTAGTCTGGTCGTTTTCTCCACTATTTGGTCGCCTTCTCCATTGGAGAATGAGACTATTGGCCGTCTTCTCTAGTGAAAAAAACGACCGGTCACGGTTGCCGATTTTTTTTTTTTTTTTTTAAATTCAAAGAGTTGTCGAAATTTTTTTATCGTCGAATTTGTTGCCGAAATCTTAATAATAAGTTATTTCATGTAAATTACCGATTATTGAGTCTAGATACACTAAAATGATAAATTTGAGTGTTTAATTACACTTTTTTAAACATTTAAATGCCTAATTACACTTTTAAGTAAAGTTCAAGAGCCTATTTTGACCCTTTTCCCTATAAAAAAATAATAATCAAATGCCATTCTTGTTTTTTTTTTATACCTATTTTATGAAGTATGAACCAGCTTGTCACATTATAAATTTTATATTACATTACACCATGATGGAACACCATAGAAACTACATATATATATATATATATATATATATATATATATATTTATACTAGCATTTTGTACGCGCGATTCGCGAAAATTCATGCTCAATATTAAAATATTTGATAGTACAAATATCCACGTAATGCGGTCAAAGTACTGATTGAGAATGAATAATAATAGTAAAAGGGGATTTTATTGATCAACAGTAGTCCTATTGATCGTCCAAAAGTCCCCCTATTGATCGTCCAAAAGTCCCCCGAGGGCCGACTGACTGCGGTCGGGTAGCTCTGTAAATAACCTATTGATCGTCCAAAAGTCCCCCTCACTGTAGCCGCCGTAGGTACTTATAGCCTTTGGCCGGAGACAAACTTCCGGCCTACCGGCATGTAACCCACGTAGCCTCCACGAGTCTTCATCCGACGAGCCCTCTCTGTCAACGCATAACATTGCCACGTGCCTCTCTTCAACATCCCTGTCTCTTCATAAGGTAAAGGCACGATAACCGGGAAATAACACCGGTCGGGAAACCCAGCAGTCGGGTCCGACCGCCTTGTCTTGAACGACACCCGACCTAAAGATCCTACATAAACAATAAAATGAACCAAACCTATGTCGGTCGGGATATACCTACCAAGAGCCCCCCAGCCCGGGGCGTTTTGGACCGCTCGGGAGAAAACGGGACGGGATGGAAAGTCCTTGTCACTCGGGCTTCAATCCCGACCGACCAGCTGTCATTCCCCCTGCCACGTGTCGATCTGCAGGCGCCTCGGGGTCTGCAACGGTCAAATCGTGCAAGTGGGTAGTTTCTCGCCAAAAGTTTTCCTATAAATAGGCCTCTTTGAGGTTCATTTTAACGTTTACCACCCCGTGAGAATTGACCGGAGCTTCCCGAGCAATTAGCATAGCAGATCAACCGAGCAGCAACCTTTTCCTCCCGATCAGCTTCACTAAACTGGTAAGCCACTTCTTTCTCGCCTTTTATTTCTTCTATTAAATTCTTCCCTTTGTTCTTCGCATAACGACCGGCCCTGATAACTTACTGACCCCGACCAAAGTAACCGACCCGTTCCGTTGAACCGACCATCTCCTTTGTGAAGGGAATATGTCAAACTCGGATTGCCAGAACATCTCAGGAGCGGATTACGACGACGCGGTCGAAGAAATAAGCGAGGAAATAGAGATCGAGGAATCTTCGCCTGAAGTCGTTGAAGTCGTCCAACGACCGAGTAAAATCCCCAATCCACAAAGCTCTTCTAGCTCAGAGAGCTCATCGGGGTTGGGCAGTTCAAGCAGCAGCAACACCTCAACGAGCGGTCGTGAAACTCCGACCGAGGACGCTCGAGAGACACCTACGAGAACTATCGGGGCAGATCATGGGGCCCCTGCTCCTTCCCATGATCGGGAAGTTACACCTGACCCGGTCGACGAAGAACCAACCACAGCCGCAGCCGCCGAGCCAGAGTTCATCTTCCTCAACAGCGAGATTGTTGATCAGCAGGAATGCCTACTGACGACCAACGAAGCGGCAAAAATCTCGGCAAGGATAAGCGACTGAGTAAAATTCGATACCCGTAGAAGTTTAGGAGGGATTAAGAAACGTCACCAGGGGAAATGGATCGGGATGCACTACGATTCGTTGCAAGCCCCGATCACGTTCCCGTTCACCGCCCTCCTGACCGCCTTCCTAGGGTATTACTAGGTCCTGCCCGCCCAGATATGCCCGAACGCCCATCGGATCTTGGCATGCTTTCCACAGATCTGCTCTCGGCACAACGTCACATGCTCGATGGAGCTCTTCAACTACATCTACACGGTCAAGCCGTTAGCAGCCAAGTAGGGGGGCGGGTTCTTGGTGATCCAGTCAAGACACCACCTTTGCTCGATCGATGACCTCCCGGGAAACAATAGGGGATGGAAGAATAGGATATTCTCCGTCAAGTACGACCCCTGGATCCTCTCGGTCGATCGGACTTGGAGTACGCATTACAGAAAACAAGTGCAACCAACCGAGACCCGGGCACTCCGCGTAGCAACCTTCAGGATCTCATGCGAGTTCTATGAGTACAAGATCTTCCGGACACGGGAAGCTTACGACAACGCCCGGTTGCCGCCACCTCGATATGATCAAGAGTGAAAATACAAACCCCGGCCGACGGGTGTATCAGTCGCCGTAGCGACGCCTCAGGCCGAGCCGGCCGATGAAGGTCTAACACTAACCATACTTTCCCAGCCATTTCTTATCGATTGATTGTAATTATTTTAACCTTGTGTTTGATGTTTGCAGAGATGAGTCGATTCCCAACCACCCGCGACCTGCAAGCCCCCCGAGCTAAACTAACGCTCGGAAAAAACTCAAAAAAGAAAGCTGAGGCCGAGGCATCGGCCGGGCAAAAGGTCGCCGACGCTGACGTCCCGACCGCTCAACCAATCGGCACATCCGTCGCTCTCCCGAGCGATACCACTACTATTTGCTGGCCCCCCGAGTTGCCGGGCGAAAGGGCAAAGAGCCAGCGTCCGAGAAGGACGTCGAGGAGACGGGCGCTCTTAAGCGCCGTCGCAAGCAAGGCCCTCCGACCGGGGTCGTCTCGAGCGGGGAAGAGGCTCTCCTCACCCAGCTGACCAATCTACAGCCAGTCGGGGAAGACAAGAGCAAATGGACGCCGGCGCAGATAGCCGAGCGGGGTGCCCAAGACTTGATCGAGGTTCGTTTTACTACCTCCTTATCCTTTATTTCCTTAACTTTAACCGATCGGGCTAACGTGTTACTTTTGTAGGTATCCTGAGCGATCCAGAGTCTTCAGTACCGGGCGTTGCAGGCCAATGAGACCGAGGCCCTGAAGAAAGTCGCCGAGCGGCGCAAGAAGGAAAATGCCGACCTTCAAGAAAATCTGAAGGCGGCCAAAGAAGCCCAGGCGATCACGGAAAAGGCCTCCCGGGTTGCGCTGAGGGAGGCGGACGAGCTAAAGACCCGGTTGGGTAATCTCGGAAGCTTAGCGAAGTTCTTGTGCCGCGATGAGCCTACGACCGAGAAACTCTTCCGTGAGCTGATGAAGACCAAGCTCGGGGAGGAGAAGATATAGTCGTTCGGGCACTGGGCCTACAAGTCCGTCCAGTGGGCCACGAGGGAAGAGACCCGGTCCATCATGGAAGAGGTCATCGAAGGCGATGATCTGAAGGCCGTGCTGACAACTCTCCCGGACGAGGTCCCCGATCCGGGCCTGATGCCTTTTACCGAGTCATCTACCCCGGACGCCCCAGCGGAACCCAGCACCAACGCCGGCGACAAGGACGTAGGAATGGTCGTGTAGCTCTGACCAATTCTGTAAAAAAAATTTAAGTTTTTTGTTAAACTTATTTCAGTCGGGAGCCCGGTCACGTTTGTGCAGGGCAACTTTTCCTTTTGAATGAAAATGTTTGCTTCTTTTATACTTCGCCCATTATGAACTGTTAGTGTTTTGAGTCTAAAACCCCAACATGTAATTGGAAAAATTATTATGGCAAATTAGATAGGTTTTCTGTTTTAGAGTCTGTTAGAGTTTGAAGACTGAAGTTCTGATTGATCAGATATTCCGATAGAGCGTCTCAGAATTAAAACCGTTGGAGATCATCTATTGAAGACGCGTATGAGTTGGCAAACGCGGTTTTGAGGTGATATTTCAAGAAAGAATATCATTAAATCATCTCTCCTTAGGTATGGACGAAATCTCCTTAAAGAATCAAGATTGATTAGCTATACAAGTCCTACCTTTTACAACCAGAGCTATTTTTGGAGAGAATAAAAGACAAGAAGTATTTATGCATACAAGCCTTCACAAGTTAGGGTTGAATGCTTTTGAAGCCAACACTCTCAATAATAAAAGAATACACAGCTCTGGCTATTCCATTCCTTCTCAAGAAATACAGTTCATGGTGCTTAAGAAGATGAACTTGAGAAGAATCAATCATGCTTAAACCAGTGGACGCGAAGATCACTCAGTTGTGGGAACAACGTGGGAGTGCGTCACTGAAGCGGACTGCATCAGAATTAGCTCTCCATTGAAGGGATTTCATTGGACTTCTGGATGCGCGGCTCTTCGACTTCAACAATCCACTAAACCTTTGTAGACTGGGTACTGACCTTGTGTGGGGCACTTGGGTGAGATCGTTTTTTCTCTACCTTTGTACATTGGATTATGAGTTAGTGGATTGGACGCAACGGTGATCGTCCCCCAGACGTAGATACACACTGTATCGAACTGGGTAAACAATATTTTGTGTCTTTTACTTCTGTTTGATTTAATTTCCGCACCAAGACTATTCATTGATCTACTGACTGATTTACGACAGTGCTAAGTCAATCACTCAAACAAAATCATACTGAAATATTATCTAGACACCCTAATAACACGAATACAGAAAATTACATGTGGTATCAGAGCTTTTAAAGTGACTTGATCCGAAAGGGAACTATATTTCTGTACTTTCGTGTGCTTTTACTTTTCTGGTGGACAAACTGTTGTTTGAGTCTTTTGTGACAGATGGATAGGCCACCTCTGTTGGATGGTAATAATTACTCTTTCTGGAAAGCCAGAATGGAAATCTATCTTCAAGCCCAGGGAGCTAGAGTCTGGTATGCTGTGATTACTGGTTGGACACCCCCTACAAAAGACGGACCGATGGGTACGACAGTCCGTAAACCAGTAGAGGAATGGTCAATTGATGAATTAACTCTCTCAGGTTACAATAGCAAAGCATTGAATTCAATTGTGGGATCATTATATGAGTTTGTATTCACCCAAGTCACTGGTGTGAAAGAAGCCAAGAAGGCGTGGGAGATCTTGCAAACTCGATATGAAGGAACTGATGATGTAAAGCAGTCAAAATTACAAATGGTTCTTTCAGAATTCCAAGCCCTGAAGAAGAATGAAGAAGAGGTTATCTCAGATTTCCATAGTCAGATACAAGATTTAATGAATAGGGCATCCGTTCTTGGCGAACCATTCTCTGAAGAAAGGGTGGTCAAGAAAGTTCTTCGCTCACTGCCCAAGAGGTTTCGTATGAAGGTTACAGCAATTCAAGAGAATCAAGGCTGGGAGAAGAAGAGTCTTGGTGAACTAATGGGTAGTCTACACACTTACGAACTTCAAGTGCTGACTGATGATAACCCTAGGTCAGTCAGAAAAAAAAGAAAATCAGTGGCGTTCATTACTGACGCTGATCAAGAATCTAACACTGAAGATGTTGATGATGAATCCCTAGCTTTGCTCATGAAGATGGTTAAGAAGATTTCAAAGGGATTCAATCAAAAAGGCCTTAGACAGTTTAACAGGAAACAATCCAAGGGTGGAAACTCAACAAATCAGAAATTTGAGTCAACTCCTTCAGTTTTGAAGTTTGGTCAGTCCAAGAATGCATCAAACAGTACAAGTAAAGCCCTAAATTGGTCAATTCAATGTTGGGAATGTGAAGGATTTGGTCATACTCAGGCAGAATGTGCAACATACCTAAAGAGGAAGAAATACATGTCTGCTTTAACCCTAAGTGGTGACAAAGAGGAAAGTGTAGACCAAGTGTTTGATGAAAATACTAGGAACTCTGTTGCACTCTTCACTGCATCAGAAGTTCACTCAGATTGCGATGAGGATGATGAAGCCTACATGTCTTTAGACGATTTTGAAGAAAGACATACTTAGTTAGAAAAGGAGTTTGCTAAGCTTGTTTCTAGCTGGGAACAATTGGTGAAGGTCAACAAAAATTTGAATGAAAATCTTAGACAGCGTGAGGAACAGTTGAAGAAACTAAATGCTGATATGGTTATGAAAGATGATCTTATTACTCATATCAGATCTAGAGAAGGAAAGCGGGTAAAGGAACTGGAAGATTTGAAGAAAAACATCAAGATTATGGATACTACTTCTACTTTGGACAAGATTTTAGACTCAGGTAGAAAGTCTAACAGTAGAACTGGTCTTGGTTATGAAAAGGGTCAGTCGTTTAGGTCTGCTCCTGTGTTCGTGAAAGGAAACACTTCTACTTCCACTACTGAGCCTGAACCAGTCTTCACTAAATTTCAATCTCTTCACTCCAAGATGAAAGGCAAGTATTTCAAATTCAGAAACGATACCCCTACATGTCATTATTGCCTGATTAGAGGTCACACCAGACCAGAGTGTTACTACTTCTATAAGGATCAAAGAGAGGAAAAATTTAGAAATAAATTCATTACTCCTTTCAAGAGACAGATCTGGGTCAGAAAATCTGAAGTGATATGTAATCATACTTCTGTGTTACTGGCTGAGTGTGGAGATCCTCCGTCAGCCTAATGCTTCTTTGTCTATCATTTCGCAAAAAGGGTGAGTAGTGGTCTCAGGGGGAGTGGTTGATATTCAGGGGAGTGTGTGTGAAGTGTTGGTAATTGATATTCAAGAGGAGTGTGTGTGAAGTGTTGGGGGGGGGGGGGTTGTTGCTTTAATTGTTCTAGTAGGTTGTGTGCTGCTTAGCGTGTTTAGAAAGGGTATATCTTTGGTTTAATTGCTTTAAATCATGACTTTCGTTTTTATTAAGTTGTTTTTCCAAATAATAGCCAAAGGGGGAGTTTGTTAGTGTTTTGAGTCTAAAACCCCAACATGTAATTGGCAAAATTATTATGGCAAATTAGATAGGTTTTCTGTTTTAGAGTCTGTCAGAGTTTGAAGACTGAAGTTCTGTTTGATCAGATATTCCGACAGAGCGTCTCAGAATTAAAACCGTTGGAGATCATCTATTGAAGACGCGTATGAGCTGGCAAACGCGGTTTTGAGGTGATATTTCAAGAAAGAATATCATTAAATCATCTCTCCTTAGGTATGGACGAAATCTCCTTAAAGAATCAAGATTGATTAGCTATACAAGTCCTACCTTTTACAACCAGAGCTATTTTTGGAGAGAATAAAAGACAAGAAGTATTTATGCATACAAGCCTTCACAAGTTAGGGTTGAATGCTTTTGAAGCCAACACTCTCAATAATAAAAGAATACACAGCTCTGGCTATTCCATTCCTTCTCAAGAAATACAGTTCATGGTGCTTAAGAAGATGAACTTGAGAAGAATCAATCATGCTTAAACCAGTGGACGCGAAGATCACTCAGTTGTGGGAACAACGTGGGAGTGCGTCACTGAAGCGGACTGCATCAGAATTAGCTCTCCATTGAAGGGATTTCATTGGACTTCTGGATGCGCGGCTCTTCGACTTCAACAATCCACTAAACCTTTGTAGACTGGGTACTGACCTTGTGTGGGGCACTTGGGTGAGATCGTTTTTTCTCTACCTTTGTACATTGGATTATGAGTTAGTGGATTGGACGCAACGGTGATCGTCCCCCAGACGTAGATACACACTGTATCGAACTGGGTAAACAATATTTTGTGTCTTTTACTTCTGTTTGATTTAATTTCCGCACCAAGACTATTCACTGATCTACTGACTGATCTACGACAGTACTAAGTCAATCACTCAAACAGAATTATACTGAAATATTATCTAGACACCCTAATAACACGAATACAGAAAATTACATGAAAGTTTTCAATTTTTGCGATCGATCGATCTGTAATCAATCGACCAACCTACTAATCCATCGATCAACCTAATAACCCTCCTTAGCCCCCACTGTTGAACACATGATGAACGAATGAGTGCGATAGTAGTTAAGGTAGGTTGATCGGGCTCAGCTCTCCCGGGTGTTCTGTTCTCTCGAGTGTTAGCGTGACACGACCGTCCGCCGAAGATGAGCGTTTCCCCGGACGTTAGAATTCGCCCGGACGAAATGTAGAGGATGTTAGAATCCATAGGGCTTTTACCCCTATTGGTTGGTCCCAAGGTAGAGGTGAACCTATAACGGTTATAACCGTATTTTTGATCCCGGGATACTCGGGCAAGTTTTAGCGACATTGTGGTCGGTGGGCTTTTGCCCGACTGAATCGTTGATGTTGAATCTTGATCAGATGAAACCACGATCAGAATAGCTTGGAATTTAACCAAACTATTTGCTATTTACATATATTGATAGTCGGTCGAGCCGCCGTGCAAAGACGAGCGAGCAATCATTGATCGACATTACAAATTTATTCCCGTTCACAGACGGACATTCTAATACATATTATACATATATACAACAAAAGATGAGCATGTCTACTCGCAGGTGGAGCCCCCACCCCATCCGAAGTTACATCAGTGTAGAAATAGGACTAAATTCTCAAAATTCCAAGTGCCATAAATCGCTTTCCCGGTTGTTGTTTCCAATCGGTAAGTACCCGGGCGAACGACTGCTGTGATTACATACGGCCCTTCCCAATTCTGAGCTAATTTTTCGCCTTCCAGGGGTTGACTTGCTTCCCGTCGTCGTAGCACGTAATCCCCTACCTGGAAGTATCTCGGGTGAACTCGTACGTCTTTAGTGCTTTTCACCCTCTTTTGATATTCGGCCATGCGCCGAGCCGCAATTTTCTCTTCCGCGTTGAATGACCGTTCTCTAGCCATCGGGATCCACGCCTCGATCGGTAGACGCGCCTCAGCGCCATAAACTAGAGCGAATGGCGTTTCCATCGTTGCCTCTCTAGGGGTTGTGCGGTATGTCCAGAGCACATATGGGAGTTCCTCGGCCCAACTACGACCAGCTGAGTGCAACTTCTTCTTCAGCCCTTCCAAGATAGTGCGGTTGACATTTTCCACTTGGCCATTTCCCTGCGGGTAAGCTACCGATGATCGGATCGAAGTTGTCCCGATCGTCGCCAAGAAGTTTTGAAAATACTGGCTCACAAACTGTCGACCGTTATCACTTATCAAGTGAACGGGAACGCCGAACCGTGAGATAAAATTCCGCCACAAGAATCTGGCACATTGCTGAGAAGTGACCGTGGCCAAGGGTTCGGCTTCAATCCACTTGGAGAAATAGTCGATCGCCACTGACAGGATAATAAGGCTGGCACCCGACCCGGATCATAAGTGGGCATCTGACCTGGCGCCATATTTGACCCGACACCACATGGAAACCCAACGGGCAAAACTCCAACGAACAAAATTCCAACAGGTGCCACCTTTACTGCCATTGAAGCCACCATTGAAGTCACCATTGAAGCCACCATTGAAGCCACCATTGATGAGAGTGAATTAAAGGCTTAGAGTCCCCATTTATGTCCCATGTTGTTACCGTTATGACTTTAGTATAAATGGGGCTCTCCTCAGTTAACAAAGGGCAGACTGTATTTTCTATACTGAGACATTAAGGTAATACAACTATTTTTACAATCCGTTACACAAAATAATATTATCCGGTAACATATTTACCATCATTGGTGCTTTCATTGAGAGCCTGAGTCCCACACTCAAGCAGGTGACGACACACACAACTCATTCCTCTTTCAACAGCAAGCTTGAAAGAATGGTGTCCCGCAGCTCCCACCGTTCCCGCAACGTGAACAATGGCAATGCCTCAGGCGACCTCCGGGACCAACTCACCAACAATCGCGGAGGGGACCTCTGAGAACAACTCAACAATGGAGGGGACCTTCTAGACCAACTCAACAATGGAGGGGTGAACCAAGTCGTGAACATCCAGGTGACCATTCAGCAAGCAGTGACGGCGGCGCTAAATCAGGTGGCGGTGGGACTGCAAGGCCAAGTGCCCCCGCAGCGGCCCTAGGAAATAGGGGTAGAGACCCAAAGAAGTGGACCGGACAGATGACAACCAGGCCCTTCCCAATATGCACCAGAACGATTGGGACAGAGGGCGCCCGTGCAGTAGAGATTAGGATTACGGGCTGAGGGGTCCTCTACCAGAGGCCCTCGCCAACATGAAAACAGAGAAGTCGAGAGATCACCCACAGAGGAGGTGGGTGAGTCTCGGGAGTCGACCCCACGCCGACACGTTGATGAGTCGGCCTTATGTCGACACTTAGAGGAGCGACGCGCTGATGAGCGGGTTTCACACCAACACTTGGATGGACGGAACGTCGAGAAACCAGCTCCGCGTCGACACTCAGATGGACGGCACGTCGATGAACTAGCTCCACGCCGACACATGGAGGAGCGACAGCCGGCCCTGCGCTGGCACCCTGACGAGTCGGCTCTGGTCGAGAGGCTACAGAGAACAATCGAGGAGTTAGCAAGAAGGGTGGAGGCACGGGAACAGTCGCCTGAACCCGAGGTACGGATGACAGCACCATTCTCCCCAAGCATCATGGACCTACCTTTGTCGAGGGACTTTAGGTTGCCCGCCATCAAGGAGTACACAGGGGCCACTGACCCACGTGTCCACATGACGAGGTACAAGGCTGCTATGGTAATGATCGGGGCAGGGGACGCCATCATGTGCTGAGTGTTCTTGTCCACCCTGGATGGAGCGACCCAAGACTAGTTTAACACCATCCCGGATGGGTCGATCCAAAACTTTGGTGAGTTGTCCAAGAGTTTCCTGACATACTTCTCCGGTAGCATACAACGTAAGAAACCATTCTCTCACCTCTGTGTAGTAAAGCAAGATAGAGGCGAGAGCCTCAAAGACTTCCTGACCAAATGGAAAAAGGAAGTCAATAATGTCTACGACTTCGACTCCAAGGCGGCGATCCCGATATTTATCCATGCCTTAAGATCAGGGTATTTCCACAAGCAGCTGAATGCCCACCACCCCCGCTCTTACGAAGATCTGATGAGGACGGCTAGCCGCTATGCCGAAGCAGAGGACGTCGACAGGAAGAAGAAGGACGAAGAGGATGGTAGGAAAGGTGGGAAGCCTGGGAAAGCTGATCCGCCCAGCCAGGCACCACTCTCGAACCACCCGACCGCAGGGAAAGACCGAGACCACGAACGACCTCGCCTGGTCCCCTTACGTAATTTAACTCCTCTTACCCATCCCGTGAGTGTCATTCTAAAGCAAGCTAAGGAGATGGGAATGGTAGAATTCCCCGAGGAGTGCATGAAGGTCTCCCCAAAGGCAGACCAAACAAAGTACTGCAGGTTTCATAGGCAAACCGGCCACGATACGGATGAGTGTCACGTTTTGAAGAGAGAAATAGAAGAACTCATCCAGCAGAGCTACTTCTGACATTTCGTCAAGCGATCCAAGCAGCAGCAACAGCCGCAACACAATCCACCAAAAAATGTCTGGAGGAATGAAGATGGCACCGAGCCATCCACCTCGAACGCCAAAAAAAAAAAAAAAAGAGAACACGACCAAATATCTGAGCAAAATGATAGCGAGAAAGAAACCGAGGTGGCGCCCAAACGACAAAAGAAGCACACCATACACTTTATCTATGGTGGACTCGCAGGGGCGACACGCCCACGGAAAAAAAGAAGTGGAGCCGACAGTTATACGTGGAAGAAGTGGTGAGTCTTCTCAGAGGAAAGAAACAGGGACAGGAGGCCATCACCTTCTCTGATGATGACCTCCTAGGGGCCCGTTACCCCATCGTGACGCCCTGGTGATTAAGATGGACGTTAACGATGTCATTGTCTGCCGCATCTTAGTTGACACGGGAAGCTCAGTCAATGTGATGTATTACGATGCCTTCACTAAGTTAGGGATACCTAGGAACCAGCTCAAAGAGGTACGTACCCCATTCTCTGGATTTATGGGTGATTCAGTGGAGACGGAGGGGTCAGTGGTCTTACCAGTGGAGATAGGCACGAGCCCTAACATTCGCAAACTTGACGTGGAATTCATCGTGGTAAGACTCACTTGTGCGCACAACATCATATTGGGGAGGACGGCACTGGAGGACCTCAAGGCCATAGTGTCGGTGGAACACTTGTGTATGAAGTTCCCTACTCCGAATGGGATAGGAGTCGTCAGAGGAGACCAGCGAGCAACCCACAGTTGTTACGTAAAAGCATGCAAAAAGATTGGCAGAAAGTATCTGCAAGTCCATACCATCTGCAAGAATGATCGATCGGGTATGGAACTCAGAACATTTAATTAGATATTATCAGTAATACTTTGTAGTTGTGGTCCGCCCAGACCTGTAAACAGTATTTAGTAATCATGGTCCGCCCAGGTTACTTGGCTCAAAGTTATTTTCTCAAAGTTATAATATTTTGTAATCATGGTCTGCCCAGATTACTTTGCTCAAATAAAAAGGTTCTCAATACCACCTTCGATCAACCACGGTCGTCACTACACTCTACAAGAGATTAAAGAAAAAAGAAAAAAACGGGCCGAGGCCACGCGCCTCTGCCAATGGCTGAGACGGTGCCTCAGCCCAAAGTCTGCCTCGGCCAATGGCCGGGGCGCGGTGCCTCGGCCAGCGGCTGAGGCGACGCCTCAACCAAAAGTCAGTCGACGCCGCGTTGTAAAAAAAAAAAATAAAAAGGGCCGAGGCGCGTGGTCTGGCCGAGGCGCACGCCTCGGCTAATGGCTGAGGCAATGTGCCTCAGCCGCAGGACGAGGCACTCGCCTCGGCTAATGGCTGAGGCAAGGTGCCTCGGCCGGGCTGGGGCGCCGCTGGCAACGCCACAAAAAAAAAAACAATGAAAAAACAAAAAAAAAAAAAACAAAATGCGCCTCGGCCATATCGCCTCGGCCAAGGCAGACATGTATGTATATAAATAAATTGTAGCGATAAACCGTAGATACTTACAGAGGGTGACTGGAGCTGATAGAGATGTGCTCAGGCAGAGAAGGATTTGGAAGGCACAAATCTTAGGTAATCAATGATTTGGAAAATAAAATCACATATCCTAAATCAATCAGGATTCTACACATTATCAAGATAGATTCAGCCTTACTCCCAAGTCAACTCAAACACATCCGTTGACTCAGGAGTAGGGGGGACTGGTGACAGGATAATAGGGCTGGCACCCGACCATGATCAAAAGTGGGCATCTGACCCGGCGCCATATTTGACCCGGCACCACATGGAAACCCAACGGGCAAAACTCCAACGGACAGAATTCCAACAGGTGCCACCTTTACTGCCATTGCAGCCACCATTGATGAGAGTGAATTAAAGGCTTAGGCTCCCCATTTATGTCCCATGTTGTTACCGTTAGGACTTTAGTATAAATGGGGCTCTCCTCAGTTAACAAAGGGCACACTGTATTTTCTATACTGAGACACTAAGGCAATACAACTATTGTTACAATCCGTTATACAAAATAATATTATCCGGTAACATATTTACCATCAGCCACAATGACAAAACGCCGTCGCCCGAACAGCTGCGGAAAGGGCCCCAAGATATCCACCCCCCAACGAGCGAACGGGATGGCGGTCGTGACCGGTTGATAAAAGGTTGCCAGTCAACCAGGCATGCGAGCGTACAATTGGCATGTTTCACAGCTCTTAGCAAGCTTTTCGCAATCTACCTGAATGGACGGCCAATAGTACCCAATCACCATGATACGTCGAGCCAACGGTCGACCCCCTTGATGCGACGAACATATGCCCGAGTGCAACTCGTTCATAACCAGATCCGCTTCAAATGAATTCAAACATCGTGACAAAGGGCCCCCATACGATCGTCGATATAACCGTCCCTCCTGCACCTGAAATCTCGGTGCCCTCAATTTCGCCTTTCGCTCCCTTTGTGGATTATTCGGCAACCGGTCATGCTGCAAGTATTCCATCAAATCGGAAATCCATGTTTCCTCAGCCGGTTGAATAGGGGCGACCGGTAAGCGGTGAATACTGTGCCTCGGGATCACTAAAATCCGAGCAATTTTGGACATATGCTCGGGTGCGTCTTGTGCTAGCTTCGACAGGATGTCTACATTAGCATTATCCAGTCGGGGAACATGACGGATAGTATATGCCCGTAAGAAATTCAATTTCTCTATCGCAAAATCGCGATAGGCTTGTAGCCGTTCTCCATTGATCTCGTAATCACTGAGGACCTGCCCGACCACCAACGCTGAGTCGGTCTGTGCCCGGATATACTCAACCCCCAAATCCCGAGCGCATTGTAACTCGTTGACGAATGCTTCGTACTCTGCCTCATTATTGGTCGGGAAAAATTGATACATCAGGGCATAGTACACCTTAAATCCCTCCGGGCTCGTGATCACAACTCCTCTGCCCGCTCCCTTCGCGATAGGTTTGTAGCCGTTCTCCATTGATCTCGTAATAACCGAGAACCTGCCCGACCACCAACACTGAGTCGGTCTGTGCCCGGATATACTCAGCCCCCAAATCCCGAGCGCATTGTAACCCGTTGACGAATGCTTCGTACTCTGCCTCATTATTGGTCGGGAAAAATTGATACATCAGGGCATAGTACACCTTAAATCCCTCCCGGCTCTTGATCACAACTCCTCCGCCCGCTCCCTTCTTGCTACTTGAACCATCAGTAGCCAACGTCCACCAAGCCGCTTCAGGATCTTCTTCAACTGGAGGTTGGATATCCCGAGCGATGCACTCAACCAAAAAATTGGCCAAAGCCTGGCCTTTGATCGCCGGGCGCGGTCGGTAGTCTATTGCATATTGCGTCAGCATTAATGCCCACTTGACAAAACGTCCGGATGATGAAGCGGTGTTGGTCCCAAAAGAGGTAAGGTGAAAGTCTAGAGGGGGGGGGGGGTGAATAGACTTTCAAACTTTTTCGCACAGCACAACAATTGCTAAGACAGAGATAAACCAAAACTCATAACTAGATTGTTAGAGTATGGTGCACAGCGGAAATAATTAAACATAAAGTGTGTGTGAGATTGTGTGAGCAGTATATCTTCGTGAGAGCGAATATGTAAAGAGCAGTATGTAAAGAAAGCAGTAAAGAACACAAGACAATTATAGTGGTTCGCGAGGTGGTGTAATCCTCCTACTCCACTTGCTCTTTTCTCCAAGAGCCAATTCACTATATCTACCACTCCTTGGTTCCAAGATACAATGAATTTCCGTGATCTAGTGCTTTGATCACAAAGCCCGCACTAATCACGCCCAGTGACACCACACTGCTGCTTCGGGTTTCACGTCGCCGCGCTACTATCCCAGGATTTCACGACTCCGCGTTACTTTCCCCCCGTCTTCCACACTCCGGTAGAAACGTATCCCGTGATCTGGTGCTTTGATCACCAAGCCCACACCAATCACGCCCAGTGCCTCCGACACTGCTGCTTCGGATCTCACAGCTCCGTGTGACAATCCAGGATTTCACAGCTCCGTGCTACTTTCCTCCCTTCTCTTGTTTTGCTCCAAAACAAGTGTTGTCTTGCTTCCAACTTCTGAGACTCTGTAGATGATCTTCAATGATGCGCAGGTCTCTTTGATGAAGATAAACACTCTGGAAAGATTTCTCTTGACAGCTCTGAGTGTTTTCTCTCTGAATATATCAAGTAAAGCACTTGATATTTTGCTCTGCTTTGCTCTGTTTAAGAACTCTCAGAATATTTTTCTCTTGAAGCTCTCTGAGTTCTTTTTCTCACACTTGAAGATTTTAGCTCTTTTAAGCTTAATTGCTCTATTCGATCCTTTGATGGATTCGAATTTTCTGCTCTCTTGTTCGTAAGTTCCCCTTCTTCAAGTCTTCATATCTTCATCATTTTATAGCTGGTAATGAGAATCTGTCCGTTGGAAAGAGATGCTCTCATTTTTGAAATCTTGTATCTTTTGTCAGAGATCTTATCTTATCTTCTGCAAAAATGTCAGAAAGAGATAAGCTAGCCGTTGATGGAGTTTCATCTCCATGTAAATGAGCTCCCAAACTTCATCTGATATTCCTCTGGTTTAACGTTGAATGGAAATATCTGGGTCTCAGTTTTGGTGTAGAATGGCTTCTCTGATTAGCTCTGAAGTGGTCCTTGTATCTCTGGGATTCAAAAAATAATCTTTATTTTAATCCCATACTAGTTAGACTAGTATTTTCCTTGTGAGAATATTTTTCACTGTAAGTTCTGCTTCATCTTCTTCATTCTCACGCCTGGGTGTTCTCAGACTTCAAACTGGCTTTGAACTTCCACCCAATTTGAATTTCTCCTTTGTAATTGACACCCAATTTCAATTGGCTTGTAATTGGCACCCAAATTGAATTTCTCCTTTGTAATTGGCTCCCAATTGACTTTGACTTGACACCCAATTTCAATTGGCTTGTAATTGGCACCCAAATTGAATTTTTCCTTTGTAATTGGCTCCCAATTGACTTTTACTTGCAATTGGCTCCCAACATCTCCTGGTGCTCCAATTACTTCTCAATGTTGACTTCGAAATTAGACTTCTCTTTGAATTTCATCTCAATTCAATTGCTCCTCAATGTCTTCTTTTAATTGGTTCCCAATCTGAATTGCATCCCATACTACAACTTGAATTGGCTCCCAATTTCAATTCTTCATTGGCTCCCAACTTGAATTGGAGTTCTTTTAATTGGTCCCCAATCTGAATTGCATCCCATACTACAACTTGAATTGGCTCCCAATTTCAATTCTTCATTGGCTCCCAACTTGAATTGATTCCATTTGAAACTTGCTCCCAATTTCAATTTCTCTGAACTAGCTCCCAATTTCAATTAATCTCAATTTCTCTGAAACTGGCTCCCAATTTCAATTGATCTCAATTTCTCTGAAACTGGCTCCCAATTTCAATTGATCTCAATTTCTCTGAAACTGGCTCCCAATTTCAATTGCTTCGAACTAGCTCCCAATTTCAATTTCTATGAAATCGGCTCCCAAGTGCAATTGCATCTCAATTGCCACCCAATTTCCACTTGTAATCGGCGCCCAAAGCTTAAATTAGCGCCCAACTCCATCAGATTAATTTAATTTGACTTCTCAAATTTTACCTTGTAAAATTGTTGATGATGAATTTCAAACTTGAGCCATTTCGGATAATATATCAAGCATCATCCACTTCGTCCGTACAGCTTTTGATTAAATCTCCAATCACATTTGATGTACTTCTTTCTTTCCATAGATGCTTGATCTCTAAGTCAATTTCATGCATTCTTCCAATATTAATTTTCTTCACGAAAATTCTTCTGGGATATCTTCTTTGAGTAGTAGCGACGTGAATTCATATCATTCAACTTCTTCTTCAATTTGTCATTTTCTCCAGACAAATTCTTGATTTTCGGCTTTATATCTTCTTCTTCTATTTTCATCAATTTTCCTCTGTTTTTCTCTTTTGATAATTAAATAATTTCCCGATC
Source organism: Ipomoea nil (assembly GCF_001879475.1). NCBI lineage: Eukaryota > Viridiplantae > Streptophyta > Magnoliopsida > Solanales > Convolvulaceae > Ipomoea > Ipomoea nil. The sequence continues at coordinate 2,512,742 of NW_017619627.1, read as the reverse complement.
ATGGTCTAAGACTCTACTAGACCTAGAAATAAAATTGGGAGATCTACAAATACAAATTTGGCATATCAAAACCATTACACTTTATTCCTAACAATTTCCCCCCTTTTGATAATGCCAAAACCTATACTCAGTCATTGGCTTTAAGTCTTTGAAAAATAATCTTTTTGCTCAATTTTATTTGACAAAGCCAAGATGAGTTTAACAAATGGTTTTCTAGACACAATCAAAAGAAACTTGTGAATTAAATTTTTAGACAAGCTCCTAAACGCATCTTGAATTATTTTTTATTTTGATCATCATCAATTTTTAATTTTGTCGTGCGTTTGACATATTTCTTGTCTTTTAATTCACAAAAGTCTAATTACATTAAACAAATAAAATTAAAGACTCAAAATAGACCATGGGAAATTATTATTGAGATATTTCGAATTTTTAGAGAAAAAACGCAACAGAGGTTCGAAAATAGAGAATATATCAGCTTAAGAGAATTTTCAGATTACCTTCTGGGTTTCTTCACACCAAAGTCTTTCTTCAAGATTTCCTTGACATGTTCTCTGAGCTTGAAGAAATCATCTTTGAACTTTGCATTCTGAAATTTCTTTGTAAGCTGTCCGGCCATATAGTATCCATAAGCTTCTTTGATATTGTTGCCCGGAAGAACTCCGTTTTCCCACCATAAGACACATTCTTCGAAGCTTCTTTCTTCTCCAAGATTCATGTCCATATTTCCGGTGAAATCTCTTAGTTCATACCACATCTCGGTTTTTTTCCTTTTGCCTTCTTCTTCTTTATTCTTTTCCGAGATCCATTGGGCTTGATCGGCTGCAGGCTATTTCTTGATCATGCTTGGTAAATTTTCCTTGGTCCATATTGTTGTCTGAGTGGCGGTACCCTTAGAGCATTCAAGCCAGCCACGCTGTTCAGCAACCTTCCATGTACTCGTACCAAGACTAGGATTCGCGAACTGAGCAAAACCAATCTGAGATGGTCCTTGTGAGGATTGTCCGCGGCTTCGGCCTCTACCTTGAGTAGACACTACTGGCTGTTGTTGGCTTCCAAGAATAAATTCTTGTTGTTGCAAAGCCAAGTGACTGAGAATTTCTTCCCCCCTTTTGGCGTTATCAACCAAAAATGCTAGGGTCTTAAAATCTCGGTCTTGGTTTGCCTTCACAGTTTCAACACTGTTGTGTGTTTTAATGGAAACGGTTTGCACGTTGTCAAGCTTGTTTGTTGTAACTGCGAGTTCAGCTTCAAGTTTGTTGATTCGGATTTCTTGGTCTTGAATTGCTTTGATCTGTCTCAAGTGACGTTCGTTGTGAATCTTTTCAGCTGCTTCACGCTCCTTCTTCATGAGCTGAAGTACTTCAAGTAAGCCTTTTGTCAATTCTCCTTTTAGAATTCTTTCTGCTTTGTCAATCTGGGTCTTCAAAATATTTTGATGCTCCATTAATTCCTTCAGATTGACTCGTGTATCCGTGTGTTGTTGATCTAGCTTTTGGTTTTGTTCAACCAATTTTTCTCCAATTGTTTGACAAACAACATCACTGGATTCAGCCACTTTGACAAATAAGGATGAAAATATGCCATCATCTTGATCATTCATCTGCACAAAGTTTTGAGGGGATCCGAATGGACTTCTATTCGGATCCGTGAGAACAACTGTATCAATAAGTTGCATCCCTTCTTCTTCAGGTGATTCGGCTTCTTGATTGAGATCACCAATTTCTTCTTCTAAGACCCCTGTTCTCGTGTAGTTCTCTGTAAATAAATCTTCATTTTCTAGAACAGGGTCCATGGTAGGCATGGTAGACTCAGTATGGTGTACCGGCAATACACTGGATAACTCCTCTGTGATTTGCAGTCTACTCTCAGTAGCAACTTCTACTGCAACTTCCGCTGGTATATCTCTTCTTCTTTCTTCTGACACTTGTTCTCTTATTTCTTCTCGTACTGACACTTCTCCTCTTAATTCTTTTCTTCTTTTATCCCTTTTGTAGCCATAATACATAAAAAAAAAAAAAATTTTTAAATCCTTTTTATTTTATTTTTATTCATATATAATTTTTTTTGTGTGTCTTTTTGGCTACGAAACTTTTGATCTTTTTATATACGTAGGGATTTTTCATTTTGTAGGAGAAAGAGACAGAGAGAAAATAGAGATAACCAGAAGCACAAAATAACCATAAAATTTTATTTATCTCCTTCTTACAGAGAAGGAGAGAGAGAGAGAGATAGCATAACATTTCTTCAACAGGCAGAAAAACCCGTACTCATGCAGTCTTCTGAGTCATAGCCTCCTGGTGGTGAAGGGGCATATCCCGATCCTGAGTCACCACTGGACTCACTTTCCTCGAACATCGACCCGTTTGAGCTTGAAGATGAATAGGTTTGATTAAAAAACCTAGTAAAGTCCACTCGAGGACGGATGAACGGGTTGAGTGGCATCGGCTGAGGAGGCGGTGGAGGAGCAGGGATTTCTTGTGGCAGAGGTGCAAGAACTGGCAGACTTGGTGGAAAATTCGGGAGAGGCTCTGGTGGAGGTGGAGGTTGATAGAGCCCATCAAAACCGAAACCGGGAGGAGGTAGAACCGGTCCAAAAGTCAGTTGTTTTAAATACTGGAGATATTCTGAATTGCTCATATTCAGAATTTCAGCATACATATCAGGTTGAACAACTGGAGAGAATTTCATGAATGGAGGCTCAGACCCTTCCACTCGGTCTTGTTCTGCCAATGGTTTCTTGGCACCATCATCTTCTTCATAGATAAAGCCCGGTTCACGCGGTGGTGATTCTGCTACAGCTTGAATTTTTGGTGACTCCTTTTCTTGCTCCCTTTCATCAGATATTAACACCAGAGGGTTGCTTGGTGTTTCTCCTGCCATTTTTCGTCCGTCCGTGCGTGTTGCCCTTCGGGGTTGTTTGAGAACTTTCTCTCAGGTTCTCTGACTTTGCTTCCTTATCTCGTTTTCTTGAGACTCGCTGGACACCATCTTGCACCTGCAAAAATTCAAACAACAAAATCTTCCACAACAGGTATGTCTCGGCTGTCTCCCAATATATAGGGCGATCGGGAAGACTTATCGGTTCACTTGCCGATGGAGAGTAAATATTGTTTGCCGTCGTTTAGAGTTTACGGGATGTGACGGATAGCGGCAAGGCTTCTCATTGGCTGAGATGGCGGTGGATGGGAAGAGATTTGATGGGCAACGGTTTAGAGGGGAGAGTTTAATGAGGGGTTTAATTGCTATGTGGGAGTCGATTGAGATTATTTAGCTGAGAGGAGGTATGGGCATGCCGATTTGAGAGAGAAAATGAATCAGTTTGGAAAGATTTGATCTAGGAGAGGATTATGGGGGGGAGGTTTTAGGTTGGGTGGAGGTTTAGAAGAGGTTTGATACCCAATTAAACTCTAATTTTCCTCCTTTATCTCCTGATTTCCTTCTCAAAATCGTGTACCACAGATATAAACACACTCAAACATCTCGTTAGTAGCAAAAATTACTCCACAAATAATTAATCACACATACCAAAATATTAAACACATATACACGGCATTCCTAATTAAAATACATATAATTTGGAAATTAACACAATTAACACACATATTCCTATTTTATAATTAGAAAAAAAAAACATTAATCAGATTCCAAAATATTTTAGAAACTAACAAAAATATTAATTTCTAGATTTCTAAAACAATTTATTGCAAATTTTATCACATATACTGCATATATACGAAACACACATACAATTAACATATTAAATCACATTTTGCACATAGCACACATATATATTATCAAATAAACATGGTAAATCATTTTTAGAGCAAATTGTTCATGCAAACAAGTTAGTTAATTTACAGAAACATGAACTCATACTCAAAAACTGATTATCACATTGAAACATGCAATTGTAAGCAAATTATCAAATAAATCACGAATTGCACATTTTATCAAATTAATTTGCATGACATATGATCTCATGTTAAATAATACATGCAAATACACAAATAAATTCCTAACACATATTGCAATTTTATCACATAAATATTTCGAATAAAAACATGCATAGAAACACATAAAACAATTTATCCACGTAAAACAATTAATTTTGAGCACAAGTATCAATTTAAATAGAGAGATTAAGTCCAGTGATACTTAGCTCATTTCGATCATTCCCAACTCGTGCCTTAAGGTAGAAAATCTCGTTTCGCATAAAGGCTTCGTGAGAATATCAGCAACTTGGTTTTCCGTAGGGATATATTCGATCTTCAGATTTTTCTTTTCAACGTGATCCCTTATAAAATGATGTCGAATGTCGATATGTTTGGTTCTTGAGTGAAGCACCGGATTGTGAGTGATAGCGATTGCACTAGTATTATCACAATAAATACTAACGTCATCACAATTAACTCCGTAATCCTTCAATTGTTGCTTCATCCACAAAATTTGCGCACAACAACTTCCTGCAGCAATATATTCGGCCTCGGCGGTACTAGTTGCGATGGAATTTTGCTTTTTGCTGAACCAAGAAACAAGCCTTCCCCCCAAGAACTGGCATGTCCCGGAAGTGCTTTTTCTGTCTATTTTGCAACCTGTAAAATCCGCATCTGAAAAACCCGTTAGAGTAAAATCTGTACCTTTTGGATACCACAATCCAACATTGATTGTGCCTTTCAGATATCGTATGATCTTCTTTGTTGCGGTGAGGTGGCTTTCTTTTGGATTTGCTTGGAATCTTGCACACACTCCCACAGCATAAGAAATGTCCGGCCTGCTTGCAGTAAGATATAGAAGTGAACCAATCATTCCTCTATATTTTGTTTGATCGACATCTTTTCCATCTTCATCTTTGTCTAGCCTTGTTGATGTGCTCATTGGAATTTTGATCGATGATTTTCCATCAAGGCCAAACTTCTTTATCAAGTCGCGGGTGTACTTTGCTTGATTGATGAATACTTCTTCTTTCAGTTGTTTGACTTGTAAGCCCAAGAAGTAATTCAATTCACCCATCATGCTCATTTCGAATTTATTCTGCATAAGCTTCGAAAATTTCTCACACAAAGAATTGTTAGTGCTTCCAAAAATAATATCATCAACATATATTTGCACTAATAAAATATGATCACCATCTTGAATTCTAAATAGAGTTTTGTCAACAAGGCCTTTGGTGAATCCACAGCTTATCAAGAACATTGACAAAGTATCATACCAAGCTCTAGGTGCTTGTTTCAACCCATACAATGCCTTTTTAAGTTTGTAGACTTTATCACCTTCGCCTTTTACCTCAAAACCTGGGGGTTGTTCGACATAAACTTCTTCATCGAGTAGACCATTCAAGAATGCGCTTTTCACGTCCATTTGATAAACAGTGAAATCTTTGTGTGCGGCGTAGGCTAGGAAAATTCTGATTGCTTCAAGTCGAGCCACCGGTGCAAAAGTTTCATCAAAATCAATTCCTTCTTCTTGAGAGTATCCTTTTGCAACGAGCCTTGCTTTATTCCTAACAATCACGCCTTCTTCGTTTGCTTTGTTCCGGAATACCCATTTGGTTCCTACAACATTGTGGTTCGGCGGTCTTGGAACAAGTTCCCAAACATCATTTCTTTTGAATTGATCGAGCTCCTCTTGCATAGCATTTATCCAATCCGGATCATTGAGAGCTTCGTCAATTTCTTTTGGTTCAATCTGAGATAGATAACACGTGAACAATGCTTCCATGGTAGATGATCTTGTTTTCACGCTTTCATGGATATTCCCAATAATTAATTCTGGAGGGTGATTTTTGAGCCATCTTAAATCTGGTTGAAATGGGTGCATGGTACTGGGTGGATCCATTTGTTGTGAATTTGCAGTGTTGGTTCGAATTTCATCAATTAAATTGTCTTGAAATTGATTACCAACATCACATGCAATTTGATCATTAATTGGATCACCAACTTGTACTCCATCTCCATTCCCACGTGAGGCATCACTCCCAAAATTATTATTTAAAGAATTTCCAACTTCTTCTGGGTGAGGGATGGGATTTTCTAGAGAATTAATTTCCAACTCATCCATTCCCTGCAAAACATCATCTTCACACGTATCATTAGTATCACAAAAATCAATATGACACTTGTTACCATTTTGTGCAATTTCTTCGTCCAGTGCATCATTCTTGATCTGTGATTTTTCATCAAATACCACGTGTATGGACTCTTCAACCACCATTGATCTTTTATTCAGAACTCTGTACGCCTTGCTGGTAGCTGAATATCCTAGAAAAATTCCTTCATCTGCACGCTCATCAAAAGCTTTTAGATGCAATTTATCATTAATATGAATAAAACATTTGCATCCAAAAATATGAAAATAACCAATATTTGGTTTTCTCCCTTTATATAACTCATATGGCGTCTTCTTGTACTGCTTATGGATCATGCTTCGATTTTGCGTGTAGCAAGCAGTGTTGATAGCTTCCGCCCAATAGCGTTTCGGGAGACCGGCAGCACTAATCATCACTCGTGCGGCTTCTTTGAGCGTCCGGTTTCTTCTTTCGGCAACACCGTTTTGTTGCGGTGTTCTTGCGGCAGATAATTGATGAGAAATTCCATGTGAACTGCAAAAAGCTTGTATAACTCCATTCACGAACTCGGTTCCGCGATCCGTTCGTATTTTTGATATTTGCAATTCTTTCTCATTTTGTAGTTGCTTCAACAGCTTCGGTAGAACTTGCTCAACTTCATTTTTCTTCTTGAGAAACACGGTCCAAGTGTACCTGGAAAAATCATCAACAACAACGAGAGTATATTTCTTACCACTTACACTTATTGGATCAACTGGTCCAAATAAGTCCATATGTAGTAAGCTTAGCGGTCTTGACGTTGACTCGTGTGTCTTTGATTTGAATGATGATTTGATTTGCTTTCCGCGTTGGCATGCATCACACACTTGGTCCTTCTTGAAGATAATATCTGGCAAGCCTTCTACTAGATTCTTCTTTGCAAGCTGATTGATGGTCTTGAAGTTTAAGTGGTTGAGCTTTCTGTGCCATTCCCAATTAGCTTCATTCGAATTTCTGGCCATTAAGCACACTGAATCTTTGCTAGTGCTCCAATCCACAATATACATGTTCTTTCGCCGTTTTCCAGATAAAACAATCTCATTTGTGAGCTCATTTTTTATTAGGCAATTATCTTTAGAAAATTCTACAAGATAGCCTTTATCACAAAATTGACTAGTGCTCAACAAATTAAATTTTAATCCTTCAACGAAAGAAACATCTTCAATCTTCAAACCATTTTTCTTGATCATGCCAACTCCTTTTGTAATTCCATAATTTTAATTTCCACCGAATATAACTTTTGGTCCATCGACTTCTTTGAAATTCACTAAATATGATTTATTTCTAGTCATGTGGCGTGAGCAACCACTATCGATGTACCAAACATCCTGCAAAAAAGATTAATTAACTTTAGGTACCCATACTTGCTTGGCTCCTTTACTGTTAGTGATTTTTGGTAACCAAACCCACCTTGATCTTATTGAATTAAGATGAGGCGATTTGTAACCATTAGAGACACGATAATCATAACTCACATTAGAAAATATTTTTGGCGCCGGGTTTTGAAAATTATTTTTATATTTTGGCACTTGGGAAGAGAATGGTTGCTTTGGTCTATAAAAAGTATTACATCTATTGCACAACCAATCTTTTTGAGTGGGATAAAATCTCCCAACTTTATTTCTAGAAAAGCTTCCCTCTTTTCTATGAAATCTTTTTGCACTTGACTCTTTGGCATATCTTTGCTTGTAGAATTTTTGTTGCTTTGCCGTAGTATGAACTTGTTTCGGCCTTTCAACATTCAGCTTTGCGTTTGATTGATAGCCAAGTCCTTGTCTCATTGTGCTATTCTGACTTTTAACAAATTTTACCACTTGAACTTTATTATTTAAAGTAGTAGTAGAATTAGTCAGATTTTGAGGGGTTTGAGAACATGTGGAGTCATAACCAATTCCGGTTCTATCTCCTGATGGCTTTTGCATGCTCACCATTTTATCTATAATTTTAGACGAATTAGTGAACGTAGCAATAGTAGCTCTAAAATTATGTTCTCTAACCTCTCTTGCTTTACACTCTTCTTGAAGATGAATATTTTCATTCTTCAATTTACTCACTTCAAGTAAAGCATCTTGCAATTTTTTATTCATTTCTTCTTTTTCAAGAATTAGAATATTATTGCGCTCCTTGAGTTGAGGATGAGTGAGCATAATCTCTTGACAATCTCGCATTAGATTATCAATAGATTCACGAGAAAAAGAGGAATTAACAGAATTGAAAGAATTAGAACTTACCTCTTCTTCCTCTGCGTCAAGAGCCATAAGACAATCTTCACTTGTACTCAACTCAATTGACTTGCATATTAGCGCCGTATCATCATCCGAATATGAGCTTTCATCGCTTGATGATGAATCCTCTGAATCATCATTTTCGTTTGGTTCGTTGCCAACGAGAGCTTTTCTTTTGTCGCGCTTGAACCTTTTGCTTTCGGATTTGTTCGGTGTAGATTCAACATTTTTGCCTTGATACTTGCTAACGATCGGATACGGAAAATTTATTTTAAAATGTCCGGGTTTGCGGCAATTGTAGCACAAATCCTTATTTTCTTCGACTTTTTCTTCTTGTGTTATGCGAGAGATGAATTTTCCACGAGCAGAATTTTTGTTGTCTCCTTTTCGCATAAACCTTCTAAACTTTTTGACAAAAAGAGCAAATTGTTCGTCAGTCATAAAATCAACATTATTTTCTACTGACCTGGAGGTTGACGGTTGTTCGGCCATTAGAGCAGCATTTCGAGCTTCATGAACATCATCATCTTTGGCCTTCATTTCGAACTCATATGCTTTTAGATCACTAAATAATTTGTCTGTTGACAACATTCTTAGATCTCGGTGATCGCGCATAGCCGTAACCTTCATATCCCATGCAGATGGTAAGCCTCGTAGGATTTTGAGATTAATTTCTTTTTGGCTAATATTTTTGCCAAGATCACTAATCTCTCCAAGAACTTTGATCATTCGAGCTTCCATGTCTGCAACACTTTCATTTGAGAGCATTTTGAAATCTTCGAACTTCTTCATGGCGATTGTGAGCTTATTGTCCATTTCTTGTTCATCTCCTTCGCCAATCTTGATGAGAGTTTCCCATATTTCTTTGGCAGTGGCACACTTTCGGATCTTCGGAAATATTGTATCATCAACGGCTTTGAATAGAATATCCTTTGCAATATTGTCAAGATTATTCCGCGTTCTATCGTCCGATATCCATTCCGGTTTTGGCTTTGTACGTACTGTGGAGCATCCGGGGATATAACAAACGCCGTATTGACTTTTAATATTTCTATAGGGCCAGTGGAAATAACTTCCCACATTTCATCGTGTAAAGCCGATAAGTGTACCTGCATACGAACTTTCCAATCATCAAATTTATCAAGAGAGAATAATAGATTTTGAGCTAAATCTTTCTTCATCATCATCACGAGAGATATGAAAGATTAATCCAATTCACACACTTTGTAGAATGGATCAGCCTAGCAGTCAAAAATAGTTAACCCAGTTGGGCAACGTGTTTAAATACCAAAGATTGGTACAAACTAACTCAAATAGGCTACAGGCTCTGATACCAATTGTTGGTATCAGTTAGAGACAAATTCTGACTCGGATAGGCACCTGCTCTGATACCAATTGTTGGTCCCAAAAGAGGTAAGGTGAAAGTCTAGAGGGGGGGGGGGGGGTGAATAGACTTTCAAACTTTTTCGCACAGCACAACAATTGCTAAGACAGAGATAAACCAAAACTCATAACTAGATTGTTAGAGTATGGTGCACAGCGGAAATAATTAAACATAAAGTGTGTGTGAGATTGTGTGAGCAGTATATCTTCGTGAGAGCGAATATGTAAAGAGCAGTATGTAAAGAAAGCAGTAAAGAACACAAGACAATTATAGTGGTTCGCGAGGTGGTGTAATCCTCCTACTCCACTTGCTCTTTTCTCCAAGAGCCAATTCACTATATCTACCACTCCTTGGTTCCAAGATACAATGAATTTCCGTGATCTAGTGCTTTGATCACAAAGCCCGCACTAATCACGCCCAGTGACACCACACTGCTGCTTCGGGTTTCACGTCGCCGCGCTACTATCCCAGGATTTCACGACTCCGCGTTACTTTCCCCCCGTCTTCCACATTCCGGTAGAAACGTATCCCGTGATCTGGTGCTTTGATCACCAAGCCCACACCAATCACGCCCAGTGCCTCCGACTTCTGAGACTCTGTAGATGATCTTCAATGATGCGCAGGTCTCTTTGATGAAGATAAACACTCTGGAAAGATTTCTCTTGACAGCTCTGAGTGTTTTCTCTCTTTGAATATATCAAGTAAAGCACTTGATATTTTGCTCTGTTTAAGAACTCTCAGAATATTTTTCTCTTGAAGCTCTCTGAGTTCTTTTTCTCACACTTGAAGATTTTAGCTCTTTTAAGCTTAATTGCTCTATTCGATCCTTTGATAGATTCGAATTTTCTGCTCTCTTGTTCGTAAGTTCCCCTTCTTCAAGTCTTCATATCTTCATCATTTTATAGCTGGTAATGAGAATCTGTCCGTTGGAAAGAGACGCTCTCATTTTTGAAATCTTGTATCTTTTGTCAGAGATCTTATCTTATCTTCTGCAAAAATGTCAGAAAGAGATAAGCTAGCCGTTGATGGAGTTTCATCTCCATGTAAATGAGCTTCCAAACTTCATCTGATATTCCTCTGGTTTAACGTTGAATGGAAATATCTGGGTCTCAGTTTTGGTGTAGAATGGCTTCTCTGATTAGCTCTGAAGTGGTCCTTGTATCTCTGGGATTCAAAAAATAATCTTTATTTTAATCTCATACTAGTTAGACTAGTATTTTCCTTGTGAGAATATTTTTCACTGTAAGTTCTGCTTCATCTTCTTCATTCTCACGCCTGGGTGTTCTCAGACTTCAAACTGGCTTTGAACTTCCACCCAATTTGAATTTCTCTTTTGTAATTGACACCCAATTTCAATTGGCTTGTAATTGGCACCCAAATTGAATTTCTCCTTTGTAATTGGCTCCCAATTGACTTGGCACCCAAATTGAATTTCTCCTTTGTAATTGGCTCCCAATTGACTTTGACTTGCAATTGGCTCCCAACATCTCCTGGTGCTCCAATTACTTCTCAATGTGACTTTGACTTGCAATTGGCTCCCAACATCTCTTGGTGCTCCAATTACTTCTCAATGTTGACTTCGAAATTAGACTTCTCTTAGACTTCTCTTTGAATTTCATCTCAATTCAATTGAGGTGTTGACTTTGAAATTAGACTTCTCTTTGAATTTCATCTCAATTCAATTGCTCCTCACTGTCTTCTTTTAATTGCATCCCATACTATTTCTCTTAGACTTCTCTTTGAATTTCATCTCAATTCAATTGCTCCTCACTGTCTTCTTTTAATTGCATCTCATACTACAACTTGAATTGGCTCCCAATTTCAATTCTTCATTGGCTCCTCATTGCATCCCATACTACTTTACTTCTCTTAGACTTCTCTTTGAATTTCATCTCAATTCAATTGCTCCTCATTGTCTTTTTTTAATTGCATCCCATACTACAACTTGAATTGGCTCCCAATTTCAATTCTTCATTGGCTCCTCATTGCATCCCATACTACTTTACTTCTCTTAGACTTCTCTTTGAATTTCATCTCAATTCAATTGCTCCTCACTGTCTTCTTTTTTACTTCTCTTAGACTTCTCTTTGAATTTCATCTCAATTCAATTGTCTTTTTTACTTCTCTTAGACTTCTCTTTGAATTTCATCTCAATTCAATTGCTCCTCACTGTCTTCTTTTAATTGCATCCCATACTACAACTTGAATTGGCTCCCAATTTCAATTCTTCATTGGCTCCTCACTGTCTTCTTTTAATTGCATCCCATACTACAACTCCCAATTTCAATTCTTCATTGGCTCCTCACTGTCTTCTTTTAATTGCATCCCATACTACAACTTGAATTGGCTCCCAATAATTGCATCCCATACTACAACTTGAATTGGCTCCCAATTTCAATTCTTCATTGGCTCTTTCAATTCTTTTAATTGCATCCCATTCAATTTCAATTTCTCTGAGCTAATCTCAATTTCTCTGAAACTGGCTCCCAATTTCAATTGCTTCGAACTAGCTCCCAATAAGCCTAATCTCAATTTCTCTGAAACTGGCTCCCAATTTCAATTGCTTCGAACTAGCTCCCAATAAGCTTAAACTAGCGCCCAACTCCATCAGATTAATTTAATTTGACTTCTCAAATTTTACCTTGTAAAATTATTGATAGTGAGTTTCGAACTTGAACTATTTCGGATAATATATCAAGCATCATCCACTTCGTCAGTACAGCTTTTGATTAAATCTCCAATCACATTTGATGTACTTCTTTCTTTCCATAGATGCTTGATCTCTAAGTCAATTTCATGCATTCTTCCAATATTAATTTTCTTCACGAAAATTCTTCTGGGATATCTTCTTTGAGTAGTAGCGACGTGAATTCATATCATTCAACTTCTTCTTCAATTTGTCATTTTCTCCAGACAAATTCTTGATTTTCGGCTTTATATCTTCTTCTTCTATTTTCATCCATTTTCCTCTGTTTTTCTCTTTTGATAATTAAATAATTTCCCGATCATGGTCTAAGACTCTACTAGACCTAGAAATAAAATTGGGGGATCTACAAATACAAATTTGGCATATCAAAACCATTACACTTTATTCCTAACAAGCGGTGCGGAGGACTGCCCCAATCGGTTGGTCCGTCAGAACACGTATGGCACGTCCTTGGAAATAGGGAGCCAACTTCTTCGACGCTGTGTATAAGGCGTAGACAATCTTTTCCAGTCGGGAGTAGCGGAGCTCGGGACCATGGATCGCGTGGCTCACATAGTAAACCGGTCGCTGCACCCCCTCCAGATCTGTCCGGCATAACACCGCACTGACAGTTTGATCGGACACGGCTAAATAGACATCAAGCTCTTCCCCGGGCTCGGGCTTAGACAGCACGATTGGTGACATCAAATACTCTTTCAGCTCATCAAAAGTCAGTCGACATTCATCGTCCCATACAAATCCATTGACCTTTCGAAGCACTTTGAAAAACGGTAAAGCGCGCTCAGCCAACTTCGAGAGGAACGTACTCAAGGCTGCCAATCTCTCGGTCAATTGTTGGACCTCCCGGACGGTTGTGGGTGGGTGCATGTCGACGATTGCTTTAAATTTGGCGAGATCTGGCTCGATCCCCCTCTTTGTCATCATATATCCTAGGAACTTCCCGGTCTGAACAACGAACGTGCACTTGGTCGGGTTCAAACGTAGCTGGTACGTCCGCATGATCTGGAAGCACTGTCGGAGATCCCGAGTGTGGTCCACTCAGTCCCGGCTCTTCACCAGCATATCATCAATGTAAGTTTCCATCGTCCGGCCTAGCAGGTCCTCAAAGAGCATGTTGACCATGCGCTGGTATGTTGCTCCTGCATTGCGTAGACCGAACGACATAACCCAGTAACAATATAAACCATCGGGCGTGACGAACGCCGTTTTGCTCTCGTCTTCATGGCTCATCATAATCTGGTGATAACCTTTGAAAGCGTCCATGAAGCTCATCAGTTCGGCCCCAGCCGTTTCATCGACCATCTGATGAATGCTCGGCAAGGGGTAGGGATCCAACGGGCATGCTTTATTTAGATCGGTGAAGTCGATGCAATTCTCCATGATGGAGGCTTAGGGACCAACAATATATTGGCCACCACTCGGGATAAGTGACCGGCCGAATGTGCCCGATCGCTGCCATCTTCTTCACCTCTTCGCGAACAAACTCTCAGCGATCGGAGGACAAATGTCGAGTCCTCTGAACGATCGGTTTGGCGGCAGGGTCTACAGCCAACCGATGGTAGATAACCGTTCGATCAATCCCAGGCATATCTTCATGTAGGGCTGTGCATAACCCGTCCAACCAGCCCAACCCGTCCAACTCGCGCCATGTCGTTGTTCTCGCAGTGGATAAGCGAAACCGAATAGCAACCCGACGCCCTTTGTTTGGAATTTCCGATTTAATATGTAATCGGTTAGGGTTGGCTAAAAAGCAACCCGATCCGTCCGAAAACCCGAAACTATATATATATTATATGTATATGGATAATACGACGTCGTGTGGGGATTATATATATATATATATATATATATATATATATATATATATGCCTTATATGCGCTAGGGTTTGCTTAGGGCTTCATTTCTCAGCTGCGCAGCTTCTACTTCTCTCTCACTCTCTGAGACTCAGAGTCTCAGAGACTCAGAGACTCAGACTCTTCACTCTCTTATCTTCTCTAAGACTCTAAGTTTCTCGACTAGTCTCAGTCTCTCAGAGGCTTCGAGGGTTCTATAGTTCACTCGTTCTGCACAGCCTACTCTTGAGCCGTGGTGGAAGCCTCAACTCTCAAGCCAACGAAGCCTTGGTGGAAGCCCCTGTGTCTAGACATCCAGTGTCCCTGTATGGCTGTGTTGATTGCTTGAAGAGTGAAGTTGAAGACCTAGTTCTCCGGGAAAATATTGGAGAAAAAGAGTAATCGAAAACATATTTTTAATACTGTTTTTTTAGGGTTCTTGTGTAAGTTGTTTTATTTATGATTGATACTTGGATAGTTTGTGGGGTTTCTGTATATTCTGATTATTTGCATTATTCTGCGATTTGTGATGAAATTGTGACTTTGTGAGCCTACTTTGTACGTGAGTCAGTGAGTCACTGGCTCACTAAGCCCTAATTTTTGGGGCTTTCCATATAAATGATGAATTTGTCAAATTCCTGATATATGGTTTCATGTTTATGGTAATAGGACCCTTAACTTTGTACAGACTGTATATATGTAATTATGTTACATATTGTAGTGGTGGAAGCCTAAATTTGATTAATGTGATTATGGATTTTATGAATTATGAGATTGAATTGTATTGTGTAATTGTGTTGATTGTATGAGCAGTTGAGCACAAAGCCCTAAACCTCCTAAGTCCTAAGGCAGTAAGGTTTGGGCATCAGTGCATCTGGACACCCTCCAACCTAAACTGAAGAGGAGCATGGAGTAGAAGCTCCAGGTACTGAGAGAAATCCTTAGACAAATCCTATGCCTTCTCCTCCTGTTGTTCCTAGAAAGAAGAGGAAAGAGGTGGAGTCTAGATCCAAAGTATGGGATCATTTTGAAAAGATCCGTGATCCTGTAGGTGATCCTGAGGGACCAGTAGTTAAGGGCAAATGCCTTTATTGTGCAAAAATTTATAAATGTGAAAGTAAAAAGCATAGCACTTCCTCATTGAAAAACCATATGGTGGCCTACCTCAAAAATCCTCATTCTAAGGATACAAGGCAGTCTCTTCTCACCTTTAATGATGTTTATACCTCTGGAACAGAAGCTTCTGAGAGGGTTTTGGGGACTTGGGTTTTCAACCAAGAGGCTATTAAGAGGGCATTGTGTGAGATGATCATTGTTGATGAACTTCCCTTTAGGATTGTTGAGGGAAATGGCTTTAGAAAATTCATTTTAGTTGCTTGTCCAAGGTTTCAAATCCCTTCTAGGTGGACCATTTCTAGAGACATTTACCAGATTTACCTAGATGAGAGACTAAGCCTAAAAAAGTTGTTCAGGGTGAGCACCCAAAGGGTCAGCTTGACCACTGATACATGGACCTCTGTCCAAAGGATAAATTACATGTGCATTACTGCACATTTCATTGATGATCAGTGGAAGCTTAACAAAAAGATCATTTCCTTTGTCCCAATTTCTTCTCATAAGGGAGAATACATAGCCAAAGCCCTTGAGAGTTGTCTTCTTGATTGGGGGATAAAAAATGTCTTCACTGTTACTGTTGATAATGCCTCTTCAAATGACACAGCTTTGGGGTTTTTCAAGAACAAACTTCTGTCTTGGGGTGGGTCTTCTATTAGGGTTCAATATATGCACATGAGGCGTTCTCCTACAAGACTCAAGAAGTTTTTCAAGACCATGTGTTGAACTTAGTGGTCCAGGATGGGTTGAGATAGGCAGGTCCTTCTGTTAAGAAAGTTAGAGATGTTGTGAGATGGGTGAGGAGCTCTCCTGCAAGACTCAAGAAGTTTAGAGAGCTTACTGTGCTTAATGGGGGTGGAAGCCAAATGTGCATTACTACTTGATGTTCCAACAAGATGGAACAGCACATACATGATGCTCAACACTGCCCTTCAATACCAGAGGGCATTTGAAGCTTATGAGAATGATTCCTCAGTGACTGCTGACTTATCTAATTCTATTTCAAATTTTATGGATTGGCTTTCTGTGCAAAGCTTAGTCCATTTTCTAAAAGGCTTCTATGAGATGACTGTGAGAATATCTGGTTCTCTCTATGTCACTTTTCAAATACTTTCTTTTCTGAGATTTCTGACTTAGGTTGCATGCTGGATGACATGGTTAACTCTGTTTCAACCTCCGAAAAGGTAAATTGTAAACATTTTGTGAATGTGTTTGTATGAATCTGTGAATTGTGTTTAACTTTGATTTTATTTTTTCTATGTTATGTCTGTTTTTTTAGGAAATGGGGTCCCATATGAAACAAAAATTTGAAAAATATTGGGGAGATCCTGAAAAAATGAACTTCTTGATATTCTATGCCACTATTTTGGATCCTAGGGATAAGATTGAGTACATGCTGCCCAATTTGCCCAGTTATATGGTGATGATAAAGGAAAATCATGCTTTGAAAAGGTTCAATCTTCTATGGTTGTGCTGTTTAATGATTATACAGCCACCTACCATGTGCAGTCTGCATCCCCTATTGTGCAATCTATGCAATCTGAACCTGTCCATTCTCAAACTTCAGTTGGAAAACCTCAGGCTAGAATGAAAAGCCAGCTAAAAAAACAGAGAATGGAGACTGGTGGAAGCAGTAAAGAAACTAAACTCCAAATTTATCTAAGTGAAAAATTAGTGGAAGATGAAGAAAATGTGGACTTTGATGTGCTAAGATGGTGGAAGGTTAACAGTGATAGATTTCCTATACTCTCTAAAATGGCAAGGGATGTGCTGGCTGTTCCCATTTCAACTGTTGCCTCTGAGAGTGCATTCAGTACTAGTGGTAGGGTATTAGATGCTTTTAGGAGTTCCTTAACTCCTAAAATTGTTGAAGCCCTAGTCTGTGCACAAGATTGGTTGAGGCACCCAATCATCCAATCTCTGTTGAGGAAAACTTGGATGATGTTGAAAGATTAGAGAAGGGTATTCTTTTTATTTTCTAACTTTCTAGGTTTCAACTTTATAAATTGTTAATTGTTACAGTTTCTAAACTCTTTTTTTTTTTCTTTTTGTGCAGAATTGTCCACTGGAGCTGCTGGTTCTTCACTAAGTACTGTTGGAACATTCCCAATAATTGCTGTAATACTTTTATAATTTATTAGTTTATATAGCACTCCTTTCTGTTTAGTTTGATTGCTAAATGTGTGGACTCTTTGAGGCAACTCAGGTAAGATTCCAGAACTGCTAATTGCTAAGTGGCTTGGTAACTTTTTTATAAATGTTGCTGCCCTTACTCAGTTAGATCTCTGGTATTATGTCTTCTCTGGAATTCTGGTATATCACTTCCCTTCCTCTCATAGTCTCCTTTCTGTTTAGTTTGTGTTTATTATGGCTATTATGATGCTTCCACCATTTGTCTGAATTAAAAGGACTTTGGGTGTTTGGTATGTTGCTCTGAGACAAAACTCATGAAGCAATTTGCCCCCAACTCTAAAATGATATGAAAAAAAAAAAGCAATATGAGTATTTATTATTATTATTATTATTATTATTATTTATTATCTTGAGTTGATATGTCATATGTAGACATGTAGTTCTCTTTGTCTTTATTGGCTTTAAGCCTTTAATGGTTTTATAATTGAGCAGGAAGAGGAGGAATGGATGAATGCTGAATGCTGACTGCTGATTGTTGACTAATGCTGATTGCTGAGTACTTGAGTAGTTGAGTGTTGTAAAGTGTAAACCAGTAATAGTGTAATTTGCTTATTGCTGATTTGAAAATTGTTGATTTTGTGAACTTCAATTTTGCTTTTTGAACACTTCACAGTTCACAGTTGGACTTGGTCAGTTTGAACTTTGAACTTTTGTGAATTGTAATTGCAATATGTAGCTAAATGCTTAAATAGTAAATAGCTTTGGTAATTTAGTTTTAAGTTATTAAGTTTCAACTTTAAACAGTTTTTTTTTTTTTTTAATGTTGTATAATCCAAATTGAAACCGAAAATCGACCCCCACCTGACCCTATCCGAACAGGGGAAATCCGAAAGGATTTTGTAATAAATTCGAACGGATTGAGGTAGTTTTTCCCAATCCGAAATCCGGACGGGTGGATGGTTCCAAAAACCGAACCGCCCGAACCCGTCCGATGCACAGCCCTATCTTCAGGTCCCCATGCGAATATGTTAGCAAACTCCCGAAGTATAGCTAACACCTCTAGTCGAAGTTCAGGGGTAAGAGCCCGACCGATCTTAACCTTCCGCTCGGGCTGGTCTTCCGACAAAGGAACCTCCTAGATTTCTTCGGATGGCTCAGGTTGTTCTTTCCGGTCCTTGACAGCCTCCCGGATGATTGTGCTTACTCGGGACGAACCCGCATCACGCCGATTAACTGCTCGGGAATAGCACTTCTTGGCCGACTGAACGTCACCGCGTAGAACTCTAACCCCAGCCGGGGTAGGAAACTTCATGCACATGTGAGGCATAAATATAATTCCCCCGACCTTCATGATGGTCGGGCGGCCTAGGATCACGGTGTGGACGCAGTGAAGATTCACGACCACAAATTCCATCTCCGTCTTAACTGACTTGGGAGGAGTTCCTAGCTCAACCGTGAGGACGATTTTTCCTTCGGGGCGAATGGTAGCCCCGATAAATCCCGACAAAGGCACACCGACCGGAATCAGCTCCCGTCGATCGAGTTTCAATTTTTCGAAAACGTCCAAATAAAGGACATTAACGCTGCTCCCGGTATCCACCATCACCCTTTGTACGTCGACTCCCATGATGTCGATCGTAACAACAAGAGCTTCCATCCCGGTGTCTCCGCTCTCAGGATTATCTTCAAGAGAAAAAGTGATCGGCTCCATTTTTTGCCTCTTACCACTCCCCTGGGAATCGACAATCGCCGCCGAAAATAACATGAATAGTCGGTTTCGATGATGGTCGGCTACCAGACGGGGGATCGGGATCTCTTCGATCCTGGTCTGATCGATCGGGGCGATTGGAGCGTCTGTGATCTTTTCTCTCGGTTGTTCTCTTGTTCTCTTCTCGCTTCCCTACACACTTATCCAACTTTCCCAACTGAAGCAATTCTTCCAACAACTGTTTCAGGTGTGTGCACTCCTCCGTGTCATGCCCAGCCGGTCCCGGATGAGGTAGACGAATGAGGTTGCAGGACTGGGCGTATTGCATGGCTTCCGCAGCCAATCGGTTTAATGCCGTGAAATCCCCCGGTCAGGCTCGGGGTCGGGGATGGTCTTCGCCCGACCGGTTGTCCGACCGACTAGAGGGTTTCCGGGACGTTCCGACCTCTTAGGAGCGTTTGACGGCATTTGCCTCTCCAGCATTGGCATAATCCGTCACTCTACGGAGTGCTTCTTCATAAGTTACAGGCGGGTGGAGTATAAAATCCTGATATAGGTAACCGGCTTGGAGCGAAATGTGTAGCATGTGAATGGCTGTCAAGTCATCCATTGGCTTGACCGCTGCCTTCCACTTGACTAAAAAATCAATCAAGCTCTCTCCTTCCAACTGCTTAGCTTTCTCAAGGTACATGTAAGGCTTCCAGATAACTTTGGATGTTACAAACTTCCGAGTGAACTTGGTTGCCAAACTGGCGAAATCAGAAATGGACCTCGGTTGCAATGTCCTGAACGACTCAGCCGCCCGACAGGAAAGCGTCGAGTAAAAGGTCCGGCACATCACGGCGTCAGTTACGCCCATCATCAGCATATTGCTATAGTAGGTGTTGATATGGACCTCAGGGTCTGTCCGGCCGTCATATTCTTTGTTTCCAGGGATTCCCAAATCAAGCGGGTAGGGTTGAGCCATGATCTCCGCCGTGAAGGGTGTCCGCAATAATAAAGCGGTATGATTGGGAGGAGGCCTTGAGGCATGCTCGTTCTGCCAACGAGTAAATTCTGCGCGGAGATCGTTTAACATTCCTCGGGTCTCGTCTTGTTCGACCGTACGGGCTGGTTCCCGAGCCCGTCGACGACGATGTGCTTGAGACCCACTATGTCCTGACGATCCCGATTGACTGGCTGCTCGCATAGGAGAATCAATCGAGCGCCTATTTGGATCCTGCGGTCCCAATCTTTGCCTCATTGCTGGTCGGAGTCGCTCAAACGCACTAGCTCGGTTGTCTTCGGGTTCGGGCTCGTGCATCATCTGCTCGGGCTCATGTGCCACCTGGCCATGCATGTCCTGCCATGGTTCCTCCATGGCCCCTGCCCCCTGGGATCCCAACCTCGAGTGAGCCGAGCGTCTAGCCCGAGAACCGGGCTGAACCTCGGGCTCGGTCGGTATTGCTGGTTGGCTCAAGGGAGCAGAGACTAGAGCCATGGACACAGGCATGTATGGCGGATAACCGACAGGTGGATAATACATAGGTGTCCCAAGCCAACAACCATACTGAGGAGGAGGTACTGGATATGGGTAGTTCGCCGAGAACGGGTATTATTGACCGGGCGTTGGATACATAGGCTGTATGTAGTTGATTGGGTTGAGAGCCACCGATCGAGGAGGTGAAAGGTTCAGATTCAGGTCAATTGTCTGACCCTGGTGTTGTGTATAGTTGTGGTCGGAGGAGCTAGCTTCCTCGTCCTCCGGTGCTTGATACATGAATGGATACATGATGATGATCGGGATGTGGTACTCGTCTACAGTAGCTTTTCGTACTGGGTCCCAACGGACCGCGCCAAAATGATAGTACAAATATCCACGTAATGCGGTCAAAGTACTGATTGAGAACGAATAATAATAGTAAAAGGGGATTTTATTGATCAACAGTAGTCCTAGTACAATCTAGATGGTTATCCCGAGGGCCGACTGATTGCGGTCGAGCAGGTCTGTAAATAACCTATTGATCGTCCAAAAGTCCCCCTCACTGTAGCCGCCGTGGGTACTTATAGCCTTTGGCCGAAGACAAACTTCCGGCCTACCGGCATGTAACCCACGTAACCTCCACGCGTCTTCATCCGGCGAGCCCTCTCTGTCAACGCATAACATTGTCACGTGCCTCTCTTCAACATCCCTGTCTCTTCATAAGGTAAAGGCACGATAACCGGGAAATAACACCGGTCGGGAAACCCAGCGGTCGGGTCCAACCGCCTTGTCTTGAACGACACCCGACCTAAAGATCCTGCATAAACAATAAGATGAACCCAACCTATGTCGGTCGGGATATACCCTACCAATATTGATAAACATAAATAATTAAAAATTATAATTCGAGTTATATATACACAAATAATATATGTATTTTATACACACATATATGATTTACCATTCATAGAATTATAGAAATAATATATTACTAAATATAACTATGGTAACATTTAATTAAAATCTAAATAAAATCATACTTACCAATTGAAGAATGTAAGAAAAAAGATATTGTGTATGCATGTACATGGTAATAATAATGTGAAAGATAACAGAAGTTATAACGGCAAGGATATTTTTGTCCAAATAATTATGTAGTACAACATTTATAGCATAAGGTACAACAAAAGTTAACAGAAAAAACGGACATAAAATCAGGGACATAACCTGGATTGAAACTTATTATGTTTTTAGATTTTAGATACACACACACATTTATATATTTCTTACTTTACGCCTAATTAAATTTATTTCCTATTTCACCACCACCACCACCGCCACCACCGATGTCGTCATCGCCACCGCCACCACCATCACTACCACTGCCGCCACCACCGCCACCACCACCACCCACCGCCACTGCCGCCACCACCAACACATATTTTTATAAGGGTATTTATGTCTTTTAAAACATATTTCATTTCTATTCCTTAAACCAACCAAACACTGTAATATAAATCCTAAAGTCTATTCCTTCCGCGAACCAAACAATAGAATACAATTCCTATTTTATTCCTTGCCTATTCCATTCCTTATGGAATAGAATTCCCATTACCCCAAAATTCATTCCGAGAACCAAACATGCTGTAAGGGTGTGTTTAGTTCATGGGTTTAACTCTAATGAATGGGTATCAAAGTGATTGGTATTGTTTGGTTGATAGGTTAGAACACTACTATGGTTTTCAAATACCCCATTAATTGAAAAACTCATACCCTAATAAAATAAGGGTATCATCTCCTTTTCATTCCCTTATTCCTATCAATTATCTTGATTTTGTGTTTTTGTATTTTTAAAATCTTTATTCACATTATAGGATCATACAAAACCAAACAACATTATTGATAATCATTCTCATTCCACCCTACTACCAAACATGCAAAACACTTTCACTAAAACCCATCATTCCACCCTACTACCAAACATGCAAAACACTTTTACTAAAACCTATTACCATTACTAAGTATTTGATACCCATTCTGATTCTGATTCCATGTGCAAACCAAACACATCCTAATTGTTGTGTGAATTAAATAGCGTCCAGGATTGGCCTTTTGTCATTAGGATTGCATGGGTTTAACAGATATCCAGACAGCCGACTGGTTGTTTGGGGAGTTGTTATACCATATTACCATGGACTAAGTCCACTTTCCAAGGTGGACCCTGATCTTTAACGGCGTATAAATTATATATTTTTAGCATTAAAATTGTGAACTTCTAAAATATAAATTGTGTTTCTAAGTCAAAACGCATTACAGCATTAGAAGGGAATTCACGAATACAATACAAGGTCATCAAATCCAAATCTGTTAATGTGACTGCAATATTTGAAAGGAACTTATGAATACAAAACAAGGTAATCTATTAAATATATGTTAACATTATGTGTTCGTAGTATACAAATTGTAAATTTTTAAAAGATAAATCGTGAACATTTAGACCCAATCCACCTTATAATTTGCGTTGTTTGGGCATGACTGAAACAAGATTTTTGTAATTTGATTTTCTTTTCCTTTGGTATCTCAAAAAAAAAAAAAAAAAAAATCAAACAAATAACAAAACAAAAGGAAAGAAAAAAGTATGTTACCTGATGTGCTTTATATAATTAAATAGTTCTTTTACGCGTTTTGCGCGAACGGAATAATGCCCAATGATTATTTTTAAATAAGTATTTTAAAGTATATCAATGCAATATTATATCGAAGATATTTATGCATAGGTAAATAAACTAAATGTTGAATTTGTTTATTTAAATCGGTAATTTAAAGTATATAAATGCAAGATAATATATGAAATATTGATTATATTGTCACTAAAATAAATATTTGCAACTTTGTAATAACGCTAGTCTAAAAACGATAGTCTAAATAAATACTACTTTTCGCTTAAATTTATCGAATTCTTCTTAATTCTCTTTTGGGTAGCATTGTCAATGTCTTCATCTTCAGTACATGTCCTTTTTCTTTTATTGGTAGTGTGTCATGTGCAATTGGGTTAGTGGTGGTATAGCATAGATGGATTCGTCGTGCAATGAGATTATGATGTAGAAAGTTTTAGATTTGCGTTGTTGTGTATATGATGGGATCTTAGTTGTACTATTAACTCTTTATTTTACAAGCATCTATTGATATTTGGTAGTTGTCTGATAAAAAAATAATAGTATAATATTTGTAAAGTAATGTACAATTGTACCATTTATAAAAATACATACAAAAAATATTAATACCATAACGACCTAAATCATACCAATAATGCAAAAATATAATTGAAATATTAAGTTTTGTTCTGATTTAAATAATCAAAAGAAGATTAATTAAACGAAAAAAAAAATAACCTAAATTTTTTTTTTTAATGCATAAAAATCAAATGATTTTTAAAGTTCTTGATTTATAATCTTTGATGTTTAACTTTGAATGTTTATGTATTTAGTTGGACTAATTATTTGATCAAAGTTTATGTTAAATTTTATATTATATATTTTTAATACATTTTAACATATTCGTAGTATATGTTTAACAAGTATTCCAACTCTAATTGTGATGGGGTTCGAACCTAAGATCTTTCTTATATAAATTAATAAGTTAAAAATAATAAATAGTTAACGGAATATTCCGTTACTAAATTTTATACTAACGGAACTTAAGTTATTTAAGGGAATAAAATAATATAATAGGGGGTAAATAAGAAAAATCATTTAAAAATACTAAAATCAAAATAATATGACCCATTCATTTTAAGAAACAATAGTACCAACATTTTTTTTATTCCAGTTAAGGACCTAATATTATTGACTCTTATTAGATTGTAGATAGATTAAGTTATTTAAGGGAATAAAATAATATAATAGGGGGTAAATAAGAAAAATCATTTAAAAATACTAAAATCAAAATAATATAACCCATTCATTTTAAGAAACAATAGTACCAACATTTTTTTATTCCAGTTAAGGACCTAATATTATTGACTCTTATTAGAATTGTAGATGTAGATGTAAATGTAGATTGTAGATGTAGATAGATATTAATAAGGTTTTGGTGAAACATGGTTTTTGAACAAAGACTAAAATAACGAGGAAATACTGTAACATAAGTTTTTGTAAACGTGGGATTTGTTTACCATACTAGACATGCTACTTGTTTCTTAATAACAGGGAGTTAAAACAACCAAGGTTTCGCTGCCAAGAACTCACCTTCTAAATGGAGAAACTTTTCCTTTTTGACTCGAAGTAACTGTTCAACCAGCTTTCTATCAGCTTTACTTCAGATTCCCTCTGCTCCACCAGCCAATCCGGATCCTCTGGCGTCGCAGCACGCAGATCCAAGTGATGGGCACCTAAGAAGATCAGAGCAAAATGTATGAGGTTCATGAATTCTGTAAAATGTAGTGTGATCAACTCCAAACTGGCTATTCTTACACTACAGCGGCAATATGCTGAATCTAATCAATCTATGATAGGGGTGTAAATGATCCGAGCCGCTTGCGCGCGGCCCGGTCAAAGCTCGGTCAAAATCGAGCTCGAGCCGAGCTCATATATCCTATGCTCGTGGCTCGATGAGCCGCTCGCGAGCCTTATAATAATAATAATAAGGGAAAATGGCACTTTTTCCCCCTAAATTATATACTTATAGCACTTTTTCCCCCTCAATTATTTATGTAAGCACATTAGCCCCCTCAATTATTTTAAAAGTGGTAGTTTTTCCCCCTAATATATTAAATTGACATTTCTACCCTTAAAGTAAACATTTTATTTATTTTACTTCTCTAACAAATTATTGCGTATATGTAGCGATTACCACGGTTCGGTTCGAACTGAACCAGACACTATAGCAATCGAATTAAAAGTTTTCAGTTATGATTCAGATCTAGAACCCAATATTTTGATTTCAATTTATTAAATTTAAGAATAAAAAAAACTGGATCATGAACCGTGAACGGGCAATTCCGGATCCAGTTCGCGATTTTGAACCGTCTTTATTTTAAAATTTTAAAATAGTCTAAATTCAACAATAAATGTATTTTATTTTTTTCAGTTCGGAACATGAACCGGCCATTCCGGTCCGCGATTTTAATAAACTCTAAATATCGCGTTTTGATTATAAATTGTAATTGAAATATTTTGGTTTGGTTGCTATAGTATCTGTTTGGTTTGAACCAAATTATAGTAATAATTAGTTGGAGAATAAAAATAAATGAAATATTTACTTTAAATATCTATTTTAAGGGTAAATATGTCCATTTAACATTTCAGTGAGAAAAAGAGCCACTTAAATAATTCAGGGGGAAAAAGTGCTATAAGTATATAACTAAGGGGGAAAAAGTGTCATTTTCCCCTAATAATAATAATATTATTATTATTATTATTAAAAATTAAAATTTTACTCCCTTAACCCACTCCATTATTCTTGCAATCCTGCACTCCCGCCCCCATTCGCCCCAAGCCCTAACTCTGGAGTCTGAAAGACTGTCGACGACAACGACACAGAGACAAGATACGGCAATATATACCTTTTTCTTTTTAATTGAAACATGAATTTAAAATCAAACAGGTCAAATTTGAAGTCAAAATCGAGCTCGAACAATCGAGCTCGAGCATAAATTGTTGAGCTTGATCGAGCTCGAGCTCGAGCCTGCCTTGACGAGCTCGGCTTGACTCGTTTACGCCCCTAATCTATGATCATGCATCCGGATATCAAAGAGTAATATTATATGTACTTCACTTTTTACTTCGTACTGACGTGTCATCAGGAAAAAAAAGAAAGGGTCACTGTTTTTATTTAATTATTTACAAATAGGGGAAGTTTTACTCCATTAGAATATACTTATCATTTTCCGTTACCAAATCAATAACAAAAACACATGGCATAATGTCCTACTTTATGCTAGGACACATTTAATGAACTTTACACAGCAACTTCTACTACAGGCAAGCATTTAGCATCCATGGAAACTTAGTGCTAAATGCTTGACAACATGGAAATTCAAGACTTCATTGATTGCATATAATGACTTAACACTGATGGACGCTACAATTACCTAAACCGCAATGATTAAACTATTAAAGAGAAAGAAGAGATACTATTCATCCTAGTGCAGCAACATTTAAGTTCATATATATGGAATTCACACAGAGATGCATCCTAGGCTCATTAGAATTGATATAAAATTGGTTACATTTTGGTGTTCTACAACTAAAAGCTGATGTCCCCCATCTCAGAGTGATCATGGAAAAGGTCCAAAATGGATTATAATATATTACGTAGCAGTTAAAAACCAAAGATCATACGTTAAATAGCTAAGAGAGATGAAAATGGAATTACCTTTTTCAGTAACAAGAGCAACAATCGTTTCTGATATGTTCTGAAGAACACTGCAACATATAATACATTATTAACATCAAAACCGTGCAGCTAGTTTCCACAAATCTATATGGTAATGTATGTAACAAGAAAAATACCTGCCACCACTCCATGGATCTAAGAGACCATTTGAGAATATAATGTTGCTCCCAAAAGTTCCAAGAGCAGTCTTGATGTCCTTCAACACAATAAAGATAAAACAAAATTACTACGTAAAAAGAAAGGAGCAAGGCATTTTATAACTTTTATGCAATACAGGATGGTCTACATAGTAAGAAGAATCAACCATGTTCTTAAGATAATTAAGATCAGATAGTTTGCACTATTTAATCCATGTTTGATACGCAATTTGAAAAGGGCTGATAAGCATACAAAAGCTGTAGAAATAATTGCCATACATGTCCACCAAATTCAGTTGTTATCCATGTAGGCCTTGGAATAACATGGTAGCTATTATAGCAATACTCTTCATCAGCGCTGTATTCATAATCAAATGCTGCAAACATACTCGTGTTGCTGTTACTTGACACTGGCATAACCATTTCAGTGCATGCCTGTAGATACAGAATCAATAACACATGCAACTTTTTAAGGAGGCATTTGTAAGTTGTAACTCGTAAGATTGCTTTGGAACTAGGCGTCACAAAATTAAATACCCAAAAAAGGAGCAAGAATATTTGTTTTGTAGCATCACTGCACCTGCCAGTCCCAGCCACTCATACCATGAGGATCATCATCCAAATCAAAACAGTCAACTGTTCCAGTGTAATTATAATAGACACTAACTCCTTCAAATATTCGCTGCAGGATATTCGTGCCATCAGGTAAACTGTCAATTCTCCTACAAACCTGAAAAATGAAACAATGACAAATGGAAATACAGTTGTAAATACTGGTAGAAGAAAGAATGTACTGGCTACAATTTAACAAGCAAGACTCTTTACACTCTCTACTTGGACACCTTGACCAACCATGAAAGATTAGGAGGTGTGGATTTTCACAAGGAAACTAGTTTCCTTGAATATTGACTACTATTACTTGATAACCAGGATAAATTAAATATGTGATAACAAAATTTCTGGACTTCAGAGAAGTGCAAAAATCCTAGCAGCAAAAGATTCTTTCAAGAAACCATTAAAAAAAAAAAAAAAAAAAAAAAAAAAAAAAAAAAAAAAAAAACTAGAAGGCAAAACAAACCTCTTTTATTGGATTTCCGGGTAAAGGCATTAAAAAATCTGCTGGGTATGGGTAATCAGCCATTGCCAAATAACTATATGCAGACTCCAACCAGTCAGAAAGGTCGTAAGAATTCTTTAGTTCCCTGCATTATTGTTCTAAGTTCAACTTTAACAACTCCATATAAAAAGGGAAAAGAAAATTGAAAACAAAAAGTCTTGCATAATCATTGGACATCAAAGTTTATATTTAAATTAACAACCATCATTATATCTATTTTCTTTACCCACAAAGATGGAAAGTCTTGGACAGTAGTGAAAGTCCACCATTTGTCGATCCTACTGATGCTATTACATCCCACGACTCTTTGATAGTGTTGAAACAGCTAATACTCTCACGCTGTCATCAAATTAATAAACCAGAAACATGACTCCAAGTATTCATCACATCTAAACTAGTGACCAATAGAAACCGAAGTAGACGACAAACTCTGAAATCATTGGAGACAATGTTGTAAAATGTGTCGGGGTCCACAACATCTTCAAACTGAAGAACTGGGGCAGAAGCAGCAAGTGCGCCTATTGCAATGTGAGGATATTTAAGCCTCATCCATGTTGCAAGCACTGCACTCATACATAATATAAATCACAACATATCAATCAAAATGTTAATGAATTTAGAGCAAAACAACTGGTACAAGTCCTTACTTCCACCATATGATCCTCCAAATAAAACCACAGGGCATGCCTGGGCAGAAGTATTGCGTTTGAGCTCAGTGATTAACACTGCAAAATCTGCCAACGCTTGTTCAGTTGTTAGATATGCCAACGTGGTCGCATTCTTATATGCCTCTTCCTTACTTCCGTAGGGCATTGATTCTCCATAGTATCTATGCTGCCAATTTCAAATCCCAGTCAAAATTCTACCAGCGTCTGCTCATAATGATCAAGGAATTACACAGCCAAGTACTAGAATGAAATACCATAAACAGACAAGGCGAAACCAAGAGCTTTGAGGAAAGTTTAAGAAATTAAATGCGCAAATAACGAAACAACTAAGTGTAGAGTGTTTGGTAATGATATGGATACCGAAGCATGAAATTATGAAAATTACTTCGGGGAAGATAACCATGGCGCCGAAGCGAGGCGCGAGTTCCCAGACGAGACCGGAATTGGCGGCAAACCATTCGATGTCTCCTTCATTGCCGCAGTAGAAGAAGATGGGGCCAAGGCGAGACGGGCCTAGCCAGTGATCGGTGTTGATGAGGTAACGGTGACGAAAGGGAGGGAGATCGGCGAAGCTGAAGTGGTCCAGCCGCTGCTGGAAGTAGCGAATCTCGTATTTGTAGTGCGGTGCTCCGATTGTCTTGGAGGGTAATCGCAGGAATTTGTTGCGAAAGCGAGCGGCGGACTTGGAAGATCGTGGAAGAGAGAAGGAGGTTTGCGACGAGACGAAGAACAGGAAGAGTAGGCACAGTATGAACGGCGGCGAACTCGCCATTGTTCAGTAGTTTAGTTCAACGGAGTGTGACGGTGACTCAGTGGGAAGTGTTCCAAACTTCCAAGAGTTATCGTTCAGTAGTTTAGTTCAACGGAGTGTGACAGTGTCTCACTGACTCAGTGGCGGAAGAGGGAAGTGTTCCAATAGTTATAAAACGAAGTCGTTTCGGGTAGTTTTTTTTTTTTTTCTTTTTTTTTACGTGACCTATTGTAACATACAGTTTTATAACTTGTAAAGCATAATGTACATTATTCTAATTTATAAAATATATTATCTTACCTCAGAAATTGTATTATTTTAACAAATAATGTACATTATTCTAACACATAAAGTACATTATTCTAATTTATAATATATATTATTTTAATTCATAAAATTTAACAACATTGTTTTGAACCGTAATCCACACAACTGTGTGGACCGTAATTTGTCAAACACTATAAAAATAAGTTGATACTAAGATTTGAACCCTCAACCTTTACAATTGTCAAACATGTGCTCAACCAACTAATCAAACTCATTCTTGTTGACATTTAATAGTTTTTGGGGAAAAGTGTCAAATTAGCCCCCTAAGTCGACCGGATAGTGCAATTGGGCCCCCTAACTAAAAAAAGCTTCATTTAGATCCCCTAAACCTGTAAAATTGTTCAATTAAGTCCAAGGTGACTTATTTAACAGGTTAAATCTTCACATTGTTGACACATATCACTTTAAAATATTTTTTTTTTGTTTGTTTTTAAAAAAATGATTTATTTATTTATTAAAACATATTATATATATATATATATATATATATATATATATATATATAAAATAAAATAAAATAAAAAACACAACCACCTAAACAACTTTGTGCGTTTTCAAAAAAAAAATAGCTTTGTTTTTTTAAAAAAAAAAAATTATTTATATATATAATATATGTTTTAATAAATAAATAAATCATTTTTAAAAAAAAAAACAAACAAAAAAATATATTTTAAAGTGACACGTGTCAACAATGTGAAGATTTAACATGTTAAACAAGTCACCTTGGATTTAATTGAACAATTTTACAGGTTTAGAGTATCTGAATGGAGCTTTTTTTAGTTAGGGGACACAATTGCACTATCCGGTCGATTTAGGGGGCCAATTTGACACTTTTTCCTAGTTTTTTTTTATACTAATACTAAAACTTGTACTATATCTACATATATACATACAAAAATTATATATAGGGTGGGTGTGGGGGTGGGGTGAGGGGGGCAGCTGCCCCCCTGTCCTCCCTTTGGCTCCGTCCCTGACTCAAGCCCGTTAAAAGATTATTCTTTCTATCCCATAGTCTATTTTTTTTTTTCCTGAAAAACCTATCATCTCTAAATATAACACAATTAATTAATTATGTCAAGTATTTTCTTTGGCTTTAGAGTACCGCCAACAATCATCACGTACAATTTATGCCAACTCATAAGATTAGATTTATCCAATGTGACAATGATAGTGTGGTCTAGTGACATTAAAGAATTAATTTCACTTTTGGTCCCACGACTTTTGATGTTCTATTACTTTTGGTGCACAACTTTAAATTTTTTTAATTTTGGTGCCTAACTTTGTTATTTTTATCAATTTTGGTCCTTTCGGCCAAATTGACAGTGAAATGTTGTTGGATTTTATATTGTTAGGGGTAAAATCGTCATCCTAAGGAAACATCTTCAATATCTAAACAAAATCACCGTAAAATCATATCTATAGGTGTTTGATGATAAGAATAATGGGGAAGATGGGCAGAAACCAGACAGATCTATGGGATTTATAGTTTCGACCATTGGCAAACTCTTCTTTTCCTCTTAATATGATTTTTCTTTTGTTTAAATATTGAAGATCTTTCCATGGGATGACGATTTTGCCCCTAAAATATAAAATCTGGAAATATTTTATCGTCAATTTGGCTAGAAGGACCTAAACTGATAAAAATAACAAAGTTAGGTACCAAAATTGAAAAAATTTAAAGTTGTGCACCAAAAGTGATAAGAACTCAAAAGTCGTGGGACCAAAAGTGAAATTAATTCTGACATTAAATTACATTTTCATATAGGAGATTGTGATTTGAGCCTCAATGAAGGGACTAAAAGCGATATTGACTCTTTATGCTTCAGTAGGTTGAGAAAGTAATTATGAACAAATACTACATTATAACAAAGTCAATGTATTATTTTTAAAAACAAATAAAAATTTACCCAATGTACACCTTTAAATAATGATGGTAAATTTTTATCATCACTCAAAAATTGTGCAAACTCAATCGAAGGTGCGCTCTCGTCATGCCACCCACTCTCATCGCTACTTGCTATCTTTGCAAGACAATTTGTTGATCTTTACTAGTCCGAATATATTAATCACAATTTTTATCACGTTTCTTTTCTCTCTTCTATAAAAATTTGATATATAATTTTGTTTTACTTTTTAAAAATACAATTATCATTTCCAGACGAGGTTGTTAGAAGATTCGCAAATTATGCTGTGGACTCGTGTCCACAATGCATTGTGGACACGAGTCCAAAACGACGTCGTTTTAAGGGAAAATGTGGTTTTTCAATTCAAAAAAAAAAATTGATTTTGTCTCGTTGTTAACGGCGTTATTCGTTTGTAACATTATGAATGTACAGTTATGAAATTATGAATGTACAGTTATGGAATTATGAACACAGAGCTCTGACATTATGAACTTACAATTATGAACATATAGTGATAAAATTATGAACATAGAGCTCTAAAATTGTGAACATAGAGTTTCGAAAATTATGAATTTATAGTTATTGAATTATAAATGTACAGTTACAGAATTATGAATGTACAGTTATGCAATTATGAATGTACCGTTATCGAATTATGAACACAGAGCTCTGACATTATGAACTTACAATTATGAACATATAGTAATAAAATTATGAACATATGCTCCTATAACAAAGTTGTCTGGAATTTTTTTTTTAAAAAAAATGGTGGAAGATAACGGTGCCCAACGGCACCGTTACCGTGTCCATATTGCATGCTGGACACGGGTCCATAGCATAACGATTGTAGAAGATTGGATTGGTCTCACCAGTCACCAATCTCTATGCTCTGTGGATCATAAATTAAACGGATCATAAATAAAATATATATTTCTACATCTACATCTACATCTATCTACAATTCTAATAAGAGCCAATAATGTTAGGCCCTTAACTGGAAAAAAAAATTGTCGATCCTTTTGTTTCTTAAAATGAATGGTTCATATTATACTATTATTTCTTAAAATGAATGGTTCATAGTATTTTTATTTTAGTATTTTTTATTGATTTTTCTTATTTACCCTCTATTATATTATTTTCTTCCCTTAAATAACCTAAATTCCGTTAGCATAAACTTTAGTAACGGAATATTCCGTTAAGTATTTATTATTTTAACTTACACATTAATTTCTATAAGAAAAGTCTTAGTTTCGAACCACATCCTAATTAGAGTTGGCATAATTGTTAAACATATACTACGAATATGTTAAAATATATTTAAAATATATATAATATAAAATTTAACATAAACTTTGTTCAAATAATTAGTCTGACTAAATACATAACATTCAAAGTTAAGCATCAAAGATTATAAATCAAGAACTTTAAAAATCATTTGATCAGAAAAAAACTTAATATTCTTTTGATTATTTAGATCAGAAAAAAACTTAATATTTCAATTATACTTTTGCATTAATATTTTTTGTATGTATTTTTTTTTTAAAAAATCAATGATTGCATTATTGTTGATAAAAAGTATATACGCCACTTTATTACTCTTATTAAACTAAATAAAGTAGTAGCTACAACAAAAAATAATACATATCCATTTAATTAATTTTGAATTAGATGTCTATAATGCCTTTATTTAAAAAAAAAAAATTATCCATTATAAAAAAATTTAAAAATAGATATAATTTCATTAGTTATATTATCTTTATTTTCTACAATTCAAAGATTCATTACCTTCAAATTTATCAATTTATTATATTCACTGCATTTTATACCAAATATAATAAATATTAATATTTTGTTCAATACTTTCACATGATAACCTACGACACACATCTCACAATGCATGAAACATGTAGGGAAAAACTACCACTACCAAATATCGATTAGAAAATTCAATAAATATTATCTTGCATTTATATATTTTGAATTACCGATTTAAATAAAGAAATTCAATATTTATTTACATATGCATGAACATCTCCGATATGCATGTCCACCTTGCAAGGTGGACACGGTTCTATAGCATAATTTGCCCACTTTATTGCTCTTAAACTAAATAAAGTAATAGCTACAACAAAAAATAATACATATGCATTTAATTAATTTAGAATTAGATGTCTATAATGCCTTTATTTAAAAAAAAATTATTCATTATAAAAAATTTAAAAATAGATATAATTTCATTAGTTATATTATCTTTATTTTCTACAATTCAAAGATTCATTACCTTCAAATTTATTAATTTATTATGTTCAGTGCATTGTCCATTGTCTTCTTTTTACATTATCTTGTAATTAAATATCAAAGTTATAATACAAAATACATTATATATATTTATTTACCAAGTATTTTATACAAATATAATAAATATTAATATTTTGTTCAATACTTTCACATGATAACTTACGACACACATCTCACAATGCATGAAACATGTAGGGGAAAACTACCACTACCAAATATCGATTAGAAAATTCAATAAATATTATCTTGCATTTATATATTTTGAATTACCGATTTAAATAAACAAATTCAATATTTATTTACATATGCATTAACATCTCCGATATAATATTGCGTTGATATACTTTGAAATACTTATTTAAAAATAATCATTGGGCATTATCACATTCGCGCAAAGCGCGTAAAAAAACTAGTTTAATATACTAAAGGTACATTATTTGTGTACTGAAGACATTATTTAAAAGTATATTAATTTAGTATTAAAAATATTTTATTTTGTATACTATCAAATAAAATACATTTAGTACATAATTAATAATAATATAGGTTTAGTATATTAAAAATGTAATTTTATTCATAGTGAAAAATTTGCCACCAATCACAACCCGTGAAAATCAATCATTATTGTGTTATGGACCATATTTTGTATACTGTAAAATAATGTATATTCAGTACAAAAATAATGTACAATCGATACAAAAATAATATACATTGTATTTAGGAGATATACATTATTTTTGTACTGAGTGTACATTATATTGTATAATGTACATACAGTACAAAAATAATGTATATTTAGTATATTAAAAATATACTTTTTGTTATTGTCCACATAACATTGAGCGGATCATGGTCCATACAATAATTTGCCCTTGACCATATTTTGGGTTGAATCTTTGTCATTTAAGGATGAGAGCCCAAAAACTGGACTCTAAAATGTTGGGTTTTTACATCGCAGCCCACAAATCAAACTCGCCTTTTGTTAGGGTCATCTACTCATCTATAATCGCTTACAACCAAAATCAATCGTTATGATGTGGAATCATGTCCACCTTACAAGATGGACACGATTTTATGTTCATAATTACTGAATTATATGTTCATAATTATAAAGCTATATATATTCATAATTTTTGAACTTCATATTCATAATTATTGAACTTTATATTCACAATTACAGAATTCTATGTTCATAATTACTAAACAATATGTTCATAATTTTTTAACTATATATTCATAATTATGAACAATTTTGGAACTGTGTTCACCTTACAAGGTGGACACGGTTCCACAACATAATTTGCCAACCAAAATGGATCTTCTGTTACCTGAAAATTATAGTGTTAGCGTAATATTGACCACTGATAAATATGGAATAATGGTCAAAAGGTCATCCAAGTGCACACAATAATACAATTAGGCCACTAAACCTAAAAAAGCAACAATTGAATCTCTAAACTAACTATTTTCATGCAATTAGTCTAATTTGTAAGTTTTTCAAGTTTCTAGTAGGTTACCTTTAATTTAAAATATTTTTAAAAAATAATTATTCAAAAAAATAATTATTTAAAATCATTAATAAAAAAAAAAAAAAAAAAAAACATATCGTCTCCGGCTATGGATTCGTCTCCATAGCCGGAGACGAAGAAGTTATCTTCGTCTCTGGCCATGGAGGGTTTCTTCGTCTCCGACCAGAAACGAAGAAGTTATCATCGTTTCCATGGCTGGAGACGAAGAAACTTTCTTCGTGTCCGGCGGGGACGATCTTTTTTTTAAAAAAAAAAAATTAAATAATAATTTTTAAAAAATATTTTAAATTAGAGGTGACCTGTTAGAAACTTGAAAAATTTACAAATTGGACTAATTGCATAAAAATGGTTAGTTTAGGGATCCAATTGTAGATTTTTTAGGTTCAATGGCCTAATTGCATTATTGTGTGCAATTCGATGGCCTATTTAACCCTTATTCTGATAAATATTGATTTGAAAAAATGGTTAAATGGTCCCATAAATCAATCAGATAGTGCAATTGGGTCTATTAATTTTTTTTTTAAAAAAAACTTTATTCAAATCATTTAAACTGGTAGAATTGTTCAATTAGATTCAAATCGACTTGTTTAGCATGTTAACTCATCGTATGTTTAACACGTATCTTTTTTTAATTTCATTAAAAAAAAAAACTTGTTAGGATTCGCAGCATTATGTTTGATAAAAGGAATGGGGGAAGCTTCGATAGAAAAATATTGAAAAGGAAAAATACTTCAAAGAGCTTGTTTCCATGCAATAGTTAGGAGTTCTTGACAGTATCGAGTTGGAACAACCTGGTCTTCTTGAATATCCTGATTCAAAACCAAAGAATTTACTGTCGCTACTATATATTATTCATCCCTACCTGGTGATAAATAAAGCATATGTACTCTTGTTGACCTCTTGAAAATTTCATAAAATGTGATTTCTAGAGATCGCATGAATTGCTAAGGATCCAATAAGTCAAACATTGATTCCTTCAGATGTGTCTATTAGGAAAATACGCCCATAGTGGCTAGGGTGGATATCTCGTATCCGAAAACTAGCAATGCGCCCTGTCAAAGAACTAAATTTTCTCCCATGAACTATTTGTATCAATGAATTATTTTTTTTAAAAAAAAAAACCTAAAAAGAGAGGGATACAACCACCAGCTGTTTCCGTAACAGACAGTCTTGGCTGTCTGGCGAGGACATCAACGATTGTCTAAGAATGACGGCCATGGCCATCTAAAAAAAATTAAAAATTTCAATTTTTTTAGACGGCCATAGAGGTCTTTCTTAGATAGTCGTGGTTATTCTCGCCGGACAGCTGGTGACTGTACTCCTCTCTTTAATTTTTTTTTTAAATTTAAATAAAAAAAGACACCGAACCGTGAGATAACAAGTCAATTTGGACTTAATTGAATAATTTTACCAGTTTAGAGAATTTGAATAGAGTTTTTATTTATTTAGGGAAAATGACACTTTTTCCCCCCTGAATTATATGTTAATATTGTTGTTGGTTTTAGGGTTTTTAGGCCCAGGGAGGTCCAACACAACCTTTGGTTGGTGGATACACCTTTCATAATGCAGCTTTGGAAATGGTAACAGTAGCAGTAAAGAAAAGGGTGTCTCTCTATTATCTAGGCATGGACTCGTCCGTTTTACATTCTCGGAGGGTCCTTTATATAGTAGGCCCTCCTCTGACCGAGTTAAAGTACATTAAAAGGCCACTTAAGGCTAATTACATTTTGGGGTCCGTTGGGCGACGTTACCGGGCCGACCAACGGCTCTTTTGGGCTTCTCAACGGCTCGTCCAAACATAAATGTTGTTGTAAATGCCGAGCAACGGCTTCTTGCCGAGTCGTTACCTCAACCCGGGCCTGGCCGACTCTTTGACTCGGCCCAGGCCTCTGTCAGGCCTTGCCATCGGTCAATCCTTTATTTGCTGGGTCGTGCCTCAATCGCTCCGGGCTTTTCACTTATTCATGGACTCTATCTTTTGGGCTTGTTCTTCCTGGGCCGGGGTCCACACCCCATCAACTAGTCCCTCACTTTCTCATACCCGGTCCCCTAACTCGGGTATGGGAAAGTAGCAACATTCCTCCTTTTGATCGGTAAATCTTCTATGTAATTATCCGAGTAACGTCCAAATTCTTCGCCATCTCGCCTGATTCACCGGAGCCGTTTAGATTCCTCCTTTTCTCTGAGGATCCTATAAATAACGTCCTGGTCCCTTCACCTTTCATCACCTCTTTGATCAGCCATGGGTCGCTCCCCTCTGAAAGGAAAGATGATAGACTTTGGGTCGCCTCGACGTCCTCTGCCCTTTAAGCGGTCGAGGCCTGAAAGAGAGGGCAAAAAGAAGGCTCCTCGGCCATCCTCCCGGAGACCTCTTACTGGTGCCACTTCCTCTGTTTCGCAGCCGTCGACTCCCGTTCCTTCTCTCGTGGCGAACACTCCGACCTCGGCCGACCTGCCGCCTCCCACCATGGCCAGGGTTACTGCGCAGGACGGGTCTTTTGTTGAGGTGGCCGTCCCAGAGCAACTATCCTTCCGCATGACCTTCACTATCCCACTCGACGATCTGGACGAATCGGCTACTGATTTGATGATCGATGCTGATTTCGCTCGATACTTGGAGCTATACTCGGATGATGAGGTGCCGGTGGTGCCGCCGATTATGCCAGCCTTCTGGGATTCCTTCTGCCCGTCTCCTACTGGATCATCGGAGGAGATCTTCTCTAGGGATGATCCTCCCTCTCCCGACGAGTGATCGCATCGACTGGAGTCTGCCCATGGGGCTTTCAGGGAGGGCTACGAAAAGAGCACTTTTATTTACTTTTATTTGATGTAATAAGCTCCTTGATCTGTGTACTGCCCTCCCGATTAATAAGACTATTTTTATTTCTTTTCGAGGCCTCTGTTTTTTCACTCGCCCAAGTCTGCTGGTCGACTATTATCTGAGCCGGCCGAATGATGAGCCCTAAAGTCTGACATCCGCGATTTTTCCCGTATCCCTGGAAGATCTTGCTTTTTTCAGTCAGCGTGTGAATCTTGCTCTTCCCGAGCAGTTTTGACGGGAGCGTTCTCTGACAAAGATTCCTGAAATCCGTCTAACCAGATGCAGGATGAGTACATCCTGGAGGCCTCCCTACGACTGTCTTACCGCGTAAGTATCCCAAAGCTCTCTCTTTGATTTCCCTTCATCCAATCATTACTAATGTGCCTTCCTCTCTTCCAGAACCTCACCTTTCAACTGGAGCTGAGGAAACGGATACGGGCGCTCAAGGCTACTATGCACTCCATCGCCACTCGTTTACACCAGTCAGAAGAGGCTCGCCTGGAGGAACAGGCGGTTTATGCCAAGGTGAAGGAGGTTCATAGCGCCGAGCTGCTGAGGGTCACCCGCTAATGGGAGACAAAGCGAGACAAGGCCGTCGTTGCCGCTGCCTCGGTTGCCGCCGCTGTTGCTGAGTACAAGAACTCGGCTGCCTTTGAGGCGGACGTGAAGTCGGCGGTTGAGGGTCGTCGAGAGGCGCTGGCAAAGGAGTGGCTGGCGACTCTAGAAGGGGACGACTATCTGCTGGATTTGGGCGAGCGTGATTATCGCCTGGGCTATCGTGAAGCTCAGATGGAGATCCATGCCCTCCTCTTGGCCTGCGACTCGACCTTCACCCCGGAGAGCTGGGCCCTTAAGCCGGTGCTTGATCCTCTACCAGCTGCTGAGACACCTGTGGCGGCTGCTGATCCAGTGGCTCTTCCTGTAGCGAGCCCGGTGACTTTGACTGAACAGCCTCCTCCGACGGAAGGCCCCTTACCTGCTCCTCCAGCTGGAACATCGGTGGAAGGACAAGTGGAGGGAGTCGACGTCGACACCCCTTCCCCCGTAGTCTAGGGCTTTTAATAATTATCTTTTTTTTTTTTTTTTTGTAAGGGCTGGCCCCCCTTTTGGGTCTTTCAATGAATGAAGATTTCTTTCTGTTTTAACGCTCCTCTTCGTACTTTTCTTTATGCAATTTATTTATGCCTTTCGACTGCTTTTGTTGAGTCCTTACGTCTCCGTAACTCTTGGTGCGTTGGTCTTTTGGTTCGCCGAGTCCCTTAGCCGAGGTGACTCCTGTGGATTTCTCATGAAAACG
Source organism: Ipomoea nil (assembly GCF_001879475.1). Taxonomy (NCBI): domain Eukaryota; kingdom Viridiplantae; phylum Streptophyta; class Magnoliopsida; order Solanales; family Convolvulaceae; genus Ipomoea; species Ipomoea nil. The sequence continues at coordinate 2,472,826 of NW_017619627.1, read as the reverse complement.
TCTAAGGGTCTGGGCCCTAATTTTCCATCCCTTCTCGCCGAGTCCCCTAGTCGAAGCAATTCCTTTAACCTTTTACTTTTCCTCAGAAACTGTTAAGGGTCAGTGCCCTATTGTTTCTTTACTTTCTCGCCGAGTCCCTCAGTCGAGGCGACTCCTCTTGGCTTTCACTCGGAAACGTCTAAGGGTCTGGGTCCTTGTTTCTTATCTTTTCTCGCCGAGTCCCTCAGTCGAGGCGACTCCTCTTGGCTTTTTCTCGGAAACGTCTAAGGGTATGGGCCCTTGTTTCCTATATTTTCTCGCCGAGTCCCTCAGTCGAGGTGACTCCTCTTGGCTTTTTCTCGGAAACGTCTAAGGGTTTGGGCCCTTGTTTCCTATCTTTTCTCGCCGAGTCCCTCAGTTGAGGCGACTCCTCTTGTTTTTTTCTCGAAAACGTCTAAGGGTCTGGGCCCTTGTTTCCTATCTTTTCTCGCCGAGTCCCTCAGTCGAGGCAACTCCTCTTGTCTTTTTCTCGGAAACGTCTAAGGGTCTGGGACCTTGTTTCCTATCTTTTCTCGCCGAGTCCCTCAGTCGAGGCGACTCCTCTTGGCTTTTACTCGGAAACGTCTGAGGGTCTGGGCCCTTGTTTCCTATCTTTTCTCGCCGAGTCCCTCAGTCGAGGCGACTCCTCTTGGCTTTTACTCGGAAACGTCTGAGGGTCTGGGCCCTTGTTTCCTATCTTTTCTCGCTGAGTCCCTCAGTCGAGGCGACTCCTCTTGGCTTTCACTCGGAAACGTCTAAGGGTCTGGGCCCTTGTTTCCTATCTTTTCTCGCCGAGTCCCTCAGTCGAGGCGACTCCTCTTGGCTTTTACTTGGAAACGTCTAAGGGCCTGGGCCCTTGTTTCCTATCTTTTCTCACCGAGTCCCTCAGTCGAGGCGATCCTTTAGGCTTTTACTTTTTCTCAGAAACTGTTTTCAAGATGTGGAAAGTGATGGTTTTTTTATTCAAAGTTTGGACCTTAGGTGCATACATGGGATAACCATTTGTCAACAGAACTTGAACTCATTGATAGAACTTCTTCAAGTTGATCACATTCCAGATCCGGTCGATGAGCTTCCCCTCCAATGTCTCGAGTTTATATGTGTCGGCTTGGACCACAGCGGCAATGCGATAAGGTCCTTCCCACTTGATGGCGAACTTTCCTCCTTCCGTGGGCTGGCTCGCATGTCAATCCCGCAGCACGAGGTCGCCTACTTGAAAGGTTCATGGGCGAATCCTCCGATCCCGATATCTTTTTACGGCCTGCTGATATTCTGCCATCCGGGTATGTGCGGCTTCTCTTCACTCTTCCAAGAAGTTTTTTTCAATCCTGGGGCTCTCCTCGTTTCCTTCATCTGAGTAATTGCGGACTCGGTGGGTAGGCTCGACGACTTCTACTGGAAATTTGGCCTCGAAGCCATATGCTAGGGAGAACGGACTTTCACTGGTCGCCCGCCTCTGAGTGGTTCGGTAGGCCCATAGGACTAGGTCGAGCTCATCCGCCCAGTTTCCTCCAATGTCCTCCAGCTTTTTCCGAATCCCGTCTAAGATGGTACGATTTACATTCTCAACTTGTCCGTTGGCCTGTGTGTAGGCTACGGACACCTTAGTGTGGCGTATACTATGCTGTTGGCAGAAATCGGCGAAGGGTTGGCAGTCGCACTGTCGACCGTTATCGCTGACCACATGCTCAGGTAATCCGAAGCGGCAGATTACCTTCTTCCACAAGAAGCGTCGACACTGGTACTCGGTGATAGTGACTAACGGTTTAGCCTCAACCCATTTGGTGAAGTAGTCGATGACTAATATGCAGAACTTCAACCGCCCGGGGGCGACCGGTAGCGGGCCCAACAGGTCAATCCCCCATTTGGCGAACGGGATGGCCGTAGTAACCGGTGTGTAGAAAGTGGCTGACCGAGTGTCCTTTCGAGCGAATGCTTGGCAGATCGCGCATTTGGCTATCCACTCGATGCAGTCCCTCATCATAGTAGGCCAGTAGTATCCCTGAACGACTAGCTTCCGGGCGAGAGTGTGGGCACCCTGGTGAGCTGCACAGATTCCACGATGGGCTTCGTCCATTATTTTCTCCGCCTCTGGTCTGAGTAAGCATCTGAGGAGGGGATCCCCAAACGACCGCTTGTATAGTTGTCCATCGATAATTTTGAATGACGGAGCCTTGTGACGGACTTGGGCGGCGACTCCGGGTCCTCTGGCAATTCCCCCTTTTCCTTGTACCGTCGAATATCTTCAATCCAGAACATTTCAGGGTTTTCCACCCGGTCCCATTCTCCAGTCGTCACTTGCTGAATCTCTAAAGTCGTTTCTTCTATGCTGGGTCGGACCAGTTCCTCCTTTTGGCAGATTTTAACGAGGTGGTCCGGCACACCTTCCAAAGCGATTTTCGACAGTATGTCGGCCTCTGTGTTGTCAGCTCGCGAGATGTACTCTATCTCGTAAGCGCCGAATCCCTTTAACAGTTCTACCGTGTTTTCCTTATACTGAGCCATCCGAGAGTTCTTCGCTTCGCAGGTCCCAGACACTTGTCCAACTACTAAACGGGAATCGGTCTTGATTCGTAGGCGTTCTGCCCCCAGTGTCTTGGTGAGTCGTAGGCCGCCCAGCACAGCTTCATACTCGGCCTCATTGTTAGATGTTGGGAACAGATAAATCAAAGCGTAATAAAGCCTGAACCTTTCCGGGGTAATCAACATAACTCCGCCGCCGCAATGTTGGCGGCTTGCTGCTCCATTCGCGTGTATCTCCCACCATTCGCCGGGGCCATCTTCCATGATATCGTCCTTGTCGCCTTCTCCAGCAGTGCATTCGACCAAGAAGTCGGCCAAGGCCTGTCCCTTAATTGATGGGCGAGGCTGGTACTCGATCCCGTACTGAGTCAACTCCACTGCCCATTTCACGAGCCGACCGGACGACGTGGGATTCCGTAACACGCTTCCCAGGGGTTGGTCGGTCAAGACCCAAATGGTGTGGGCTTGGAAGTAGGGCGCCAGTTTGCGTACGGTGATTACCAAAGCGTAGAAGATTTTCTCCAAGGGTGTGTATCGCGCTTTGGCTGCTTTCAAAGAACGACTCACGTAATACACTGGGTGCTGGGCACGTTCCTCCTCTAGGACGAGTACCGAACTCACCGCCTTCAAGGATGCGGCTAGGTATAAGAACAACGACTCACCGACCTTGGGGGGGGGGGTAGACAGCACCGGAGGTGTGGAAAGATATCTTTTCAGTTCTTCGAACGATTGCTGGCACTCGGCTATTCATACGAAGCCCTCCTTCTTCTTCATAGCCTCAAAAAAAGGCACAGTCTTGTCTGCCTACTTGCTTAAAAAACGACTAAGGGCAGCCAGTCGACCAGTCAACCGCTGTAGGTCCTTAACAGTACTGGGAGGCTGCATGTCCATGATGGCCTGCACCTTCTCCGGGTTGGGCTCGATGCCTCTCTTGGTCACCATATATCCCAAGAATTTCCCACCTTGCAAGGCGAAAGCGCACTTCTTCGGATTAAGCTGTAAATTATACTTAAGCATTACCTGAAAGCAATCGGCCAAGTCCCCAGCATGATTGATTTCCTCCTGGCTCTTTATTAACATGTCGTCTATGTAAGCTGCCATAGACTTTCCCAATAGGTCTTGGAACAACCGAGCGACCATTCACGTATACATGGCTCCCGTGTTTTTGAGTCCGAATGGCATGACTTGATAACAATATACCCCATCCGGGGTCAAGAATGCTGTCTTTTCCTCGTCGGCCTTGTGCATGAAGATCTGGTGATATCCTCTAAAGGCGTCCATGAAACTTAACAATGCCGACCCTGCTATTTCGTCGACTAGCCGATCGATCCGAGGTAACGGAAATGGGTCCTTCGGACAGGCTTTGTTGAGGTCGGTATAGTCTACGCACATTCGCCAAGCCGGGGGCTTCGGTATGAGCATCACGTTAGCCAGCCATTCTGGATATTTAACTTCCCGTATATGACCGGCGGCCACCTTCTCGTCCGTACACTGTCCCAACATACAATTGTCGAGCCCAGGCCTTTCTTGTGTTCGCAGAATCGCCTCCCTCTGTGTCGCCGACTATCATGTTGATAACCGGTTTCTGTCGCCATTGGATCTCGTCTTCATCAGTCGCCGGCTGCTTGCCGCGACTATCCTCTGCCGCCCCTGTGGGGTCGCCGTCTTCCCGGGCCATTGATCTTCTTCGCCATTGGTAAGGAGGCGGGGTTCCTTGCTGGATGATCGCTTCCATGATCACCTTACCTGGCTCCTCGTTTGTTGCACGCTCTTCGGTCGGGGGAGGCGGAAGAGGCGCGACTGCTTGCACTTCCTGCACTGGGTGCTGGGGAGTCGGCCTATAAGGGCGAATGCTGGGCCTGTCATATGGGCGCCGTGCTTCAGGTCGCCTAGTCGGTTCCGGGCGTCTCTCCTTAGCTTCTGCACGGGTTCTCTTTCCATTAGCGGATCCCCCGGCTTCACGCTGCCGCTTGTGCTTCATGGCCTGTTCCGTGTTAGCTCGTTTGTTAGTCATATGTATGGCCTCTGCGTAGGTGGCTGGCCGGTTGTCCCGTAGATCACGGTACAACTGCCTGGATTGTAAGGATTCGATGAAGAAGGTGAGGGTGGTCTGGTCCTCAACTTCCTCGATAGACTGAATCTCTTTTTGCCATCGGGCCAGGTAGGTCTTGAGGGATTCGCCCTCCTCTTGATGAACGTCTCCCAGATGGGTCAGATCTTTCTGTGGCTTGATGTTGGCCGCGTAGTGGCTCATGAAACGGTCGGCTAGCTCTTCGAAATTGTGTTTGATCCCGGGGGCAGAGCCACCAACCATCTCTGCGCTGTGCCCTTTAGTGTCGGTAGGAAAGCGCGACACATGACAGGGTCTCGGACTCCTAAAACCTGTATCTTAGCCTGGTAGCTTAGAAGGTGCTCCCGCGGATCGCCGGATCCGTCGAAAGTGGCCTGCTCTGGGAATTTGAAGTCGCCGGGCACTTTGTAAGACATGATCTCGGTGGAGAAAGGCAAGGAGGTGAGCAACGTTCGTCCAGGGGACTTGGTCATACCTTTCACTTGCTCCCTCAGGTTTCGCAATTCTCGAGCCAAGTGAGCCACATCGCCACCATTTCGCGTGTGGTTCCCGGTGGACTCCGTGCTTTCGCCAACCTCTGATTCGGCTTGTTGGTCATTGTTGCATATAGGTCACTCGGTCCGTCGTGCCCGAGTCCTGGTCCTTCTAGTACGGGTTTTTTCTCCGGCGGCCTCTCGATTTTGTGGACCCACTGGTGCGCGACTGGGCTCTCTCTCCCCCAGTCATTCTCTCGCCGATTGACGCGCGACATTCGGTCCAAGCCTTGAATGGACTGATCGCACCGGTAAGCTCTCTGCTCGCCGATCTACTTTTCTGCCTTCTCCAGACCTTTGGGGCAGTTGTTGATTGCAAGGCGGCGGTCGTGAAGCCGTCTGTTCTCCCACTCCCTGATTTTCAGCGACGATAGCCCGTCCGATGGCTCGAAGTTGTTCGGGGTGAGGGGTATCATTGGCGGTGGCCTATTTAAGGGTGCCGACTTGTTTTCTTGACTTTGGGCGTTCTGCTGGTTCAGCTACTCTCTCAAGTCAACTTCCGGCACATTGTTACGGTTGATGGCCTGGCTTCGTCCTTCCGACATGTTGCAAAGCCTTTGTCTTTCTTATACTATCCCCGTCTTTCTCGTGGACTCGCCTATTCAAGAACGGACGTGGCTCTTTGTTTCGATCCCCACGGACGGCGCCAGTGTTGGTTTTAGGGTTTTTAGGCCCAGGGAAGTCCAACACAACCTTGGTTGGTGGATACACCTTTCATAATGCGACTTTGGAAATGGTAACAATAGCAGTAAAGAAAAGGGTGCCTCTCTATTATCTGGGCATGGACTCGCCCGTTTTACATTCTCGGAGGGTCCTTTATATAGTAGGCCCTCCTCTGACAGAGTTAAAGTACATTAAAAGACCACTTAAGGCTAATTACATTTTTGGGGGCCGTTGGGTGACGTTACCGGGCCGACCAACGGCTCTTTTGGGCTTCTCAACGGCTCGCTTTGGACGAGCCCCATAAATGCTGCTGTAAATGCCGAGCAACGACTTCTTGCCGAGCAACGACTTCTTGCCGAGTCGTTACCTCAACCCGGGCCTGGCCGACTCCTTGACTCGGCCCAGGCCTCTGTCAGGCCTTGCCACCGGTCAATCCTTTATTCGCTGGGTCGTGCCTCAATCGCTCCGGGCTTTTCACTTATTCATGGACTCTATCTTTTGGGTTTGTTCTTCCTGGGCCGGGGTCCACACCCCATCAATTGTTATAAATATGATTATTATGGACATTATTATATATATGGTAGCAGTTGTAACTGATATGGTTACTACCTTTTATATTTATTCTTTGTTACCTTGTATATGGTGATATCTTTGTATAAGAATTCGTTATGATGAATGAGAAGCTTTGACCTTCCCTCTCTAGTCTCCGACTTCCTTCTTCCCTTTACTTGTGTATTATTTTTTCCTACAATAAATATCACATTTTCCCCCTCAATTATTCATGTAACCACATTAGTCCCCTTAATTATTCTAAAAGTGGTTATTTCCCCCCTTGATATATTAAATTAACACTTCTACCCTTAAAGTAAACATTTTATTTATTTTTCATCTTCAACAAATTATTGCTTATACGTAGGGATGACCACGGTTCAGTTCGAACTGAATCGGACACTATAGCAATCGAATTGAAAATTTCCGGTTATGATTCGGATCTAGAACCCAATATTTAGATTTCAGTTTATTAAAATTATGAATAAAAAAAAATTGGATACTGAACCGTGAACCGGCGGTTCTGGATCCAATTTGCGATTTTGAACCGTCTTTATTTTAAAATAGTCTAAATTCAACAATAAATGTATTTTATTTTTTTTTTTCAGTTCGGAACATGAACCGGCTGTTCTGGTTTGCGATTTTAATAAACCCTAAATATCGGGTTTCAATTCTAAATTGTAATTAGAATATTTCGTTTGGCTGCTATAGTGTCTATTCGATTTGAACCAAATCGTGGTCATAATTTGTTGGAGAAGAAAAACAAATGAAACATTTATTTTAAGGGTAAATATGTCTATTTAACATTTTAGCGGGGGGGGGGGGGGGGTGGTGGGGGGAACAGCTACTTGAATAATTCAGGGAAAAAAAGTACTATAAGTTATAACTCAAAAGCAAAAATGTCATTTTCCCTTTTTATTTAAGGGATCCAATTTCACTATCCGCTCAACTTAGGTTGCCAATTTGACTCTTTTTTTTTTTTTTTTTCCTTTTGATTTTAATATAATGAAGGTATATTTTTAGTTAATAATTAAAAAAAAAAAAGAATCTTTACCAAAAATGAACCCTATGTAACTATGTAAGTATGTTAGTGATTTATCGGATAATGGTCCATGAGATTATAATTCCGTTTGATACATAATGAATTGAATAAAATAATATTTCTGTTTCAAAATTTTAGTCCATTTCAAAGTTAACATTTACATAGTCAAATTAACATCAAACCATCACATGCATTGTATAAATGTAATGATTATCGTTAGACTTTTTTTGTGCATGATTAGTAGTGTTATTGAGTTTGATTAAAAGTGGATTGAAATAGAGTTCTTAATTTCAATAAGATCAAATAGTTATTGACTAAATTAATTATTATAGTTATACATTTATAAAAATAAAAAATATTACAAATTAAATAAACTTTTGAACTATTCTCAAAACAGACAATAAAATCAAAATTCTAAGTACAATAATTGAATTATTGTCTTCTTCTTGTCGAGTTCAATAGTGTCTTTTGAACTTTTTGTATTTTAATGCTCTGAATGTTATTTATTTTGAAGAAAAAAAGATTTATTTAATCTTAATTTTTAAAATAATATTATAAATTTTCATATAATAAAAAAGGTTAGTTTCTTGTCCCCGTTAAAGAATAGTCTTAGTTTGATTGGATCAAGAGAATTCATAGTCTTTAGCAAAGCAAAATTGACTTTTGAAGTAAAGAGTGGGGCAGTCAAGTCTAAGGCAAAGAAACACCTAATTTGTAACTAGCACCTAACTCCCTTGGTTTTTCTTCATAGAGTAATAACCATTTACACCTCATTTTTTAAAAAAAGAAATCTCAATTAAAACTTAACTCTAAAAGAAACTGCAATATTTAAAACAAAAAAAAAAAATTCACTTTCAGTTATCAACTATTATAATATATTATCAAATTTAGTCACACATTTTTTTTTTTTAAAAAAAACTTTGTCACGTTACGTTACATTTATGACTTTTATTTTCTTACCGCAACTAATCCTTCCTTTATTCATTAATGTTAGATATGACAAAAGTCTGAACACTATTATAAATAACTAGTATTTTTCTCGTGTGATGCACGGACACAATTTTAAAAGTAATTTTTTTTTTTTTAATGTTATGATACTAAGTAGATATAATTTTATTAAAATATAAATATAACTCTACAATGTAATATTTAAATTTCTTTGAAATTTAACTATAAAATGTAAAACTTATTCATTTAAAAAAGTATCGATGTAAGAACTATATTGATTTTATATAGAGATTTCTATGTGGAGTCCAATTATAATTGAGGTATGATTCAATTATAATTAACATTAAATACAAATAAAAATCTCTGTATACGCCTAATATTATCTTTTAAAGGTTTCATCTAATTTTAGTATTTAATGAATTTATAACTTTGTATGTATTTTTTTACTTGTATCTTATGTATTGTATAAACCCAACAATCTTTATATATATATATATATATATATATATATATATATATAACTTATTTTTTGGCCTTGCAAAAAAAAATCAATTAACATTTTTTATAAATAATAAAAAATATAATTTTTAATATAATAAATGTTGGGCCAATACATTGTTACATCTTTTATATTTCTGGCCCAAAGCTAATTCATTGTTGCAGATCAATACCTAAAATCCATTAAACTTATAAATATTGACTAACTTTTCCTTCCAAATTATTGTTGCTTTTATATCGCAAATTATGTTGTGCAGTTGCAAAAATAACGTCGTTTTGACTAAAAATACGTGTTCCACTTTTTTTAAAAAAAATTTAGGTTCGATTCCCGATAATAACATTTTTTTGTGCATAATTTGAATTATATATCCACAAATTCATAACTATATATCCATAGTGAATGAATAACACAAAATCCAGAATGAATGAACTAAATATCCATAAATTCATAACTATATATCCACAAATTCATAACTATATATCCACAATAATGTTGTTGAGGAGAATCGAAACTGATTTTTTTTTTTAATGGGACGCGCGTTTTTAGTCAAAACGACGTCGTTTTGTAACCGTGTGCACTATGCATGGTGCACACGGTTGCACAGCATAACTATTGTCCGATATAGTAAAGATATCGAAATAACTTTCGTGTTGGAGCAATTCACAAACAAATTAGAGTTTGTTTTTAAAACTAATCCAAGCGATATATTATTCAACATGAAGAGACTCATCAATTAACTAAAGCTTAAAATAACAAATACGGTTGCAAGATTGCACAACAATAAATCTAAATAACCTTTTTTGTTAATTGTAGAATGACAATATAAATCTAAACTAGTTAGGGACCAATTGTGATAAGAAAATAAAAGTCAAGAAATTAGGAATGTAATGTGATAAAACTAAAAATTAAAACTAAATGTAACAATAGTACAATAGTCAAGTGCTTAAAGCCTTAAAGTGAAATTAACTTTTTCTTTAAAAAATTATTATACTTTAAAATATAATCTAAAAACATAATAAGCTTCAATTCATGTTATATCCCTGGTTTATGTCCGTTTTTCTGTTAACTTCTTTTGTACCTTATACTATAATAGAAAAAGTTGTACTACATAATTGTTTGAAAAAAAATATCCCTACTATTATAACTTATGTTCTCTTTTCACATTATTGTTACCATGCACATGCATACACAATATTTTTTTCTACATTCTTCAATAACAAATTTGATTTAATTTAGATTTTAATTAAATTTTACCATAGTTATATTTAGTAATTTATCATTTTTATAATTCTTACTTCAATAATATATATATATATATATGAATTATATATATATATATATATAATATAATATAATATAATATAATATAACTAAGATTTTAACATATTGCGCATATAAAATATTAGTTATTATTAATATATAATAGCCATGGGTAAAGCGAGAAGATAGAAATTAAATGTAGGAATTCTCAAGTCTTAACCCATTTCCCAAGTCTTCTCCCCACCTTAATATTTTCAAAGAATTAGGCAGAAGAGTGTGGGGTTAATTATAGTCAGCTGAATCATTGTGTTGCACGTGTCTAATGAAAGTTTGGAATATTCACAGCAATATTAATGTTATCAACTATATATAGTCTGCCTGCATTTTCCATTCTCCTTCAACTTCAAACTCCATGCATGTTGAATAAACCACGCCCCTATATATTTACTCCGCTCTATTATTACTCATTCTTTTTTTTTTTTCTTTTCTACAAAGACACAACTCATACGCACGGACTTAGTTCACTGGTTCAATATGTAGTATTTGAAAAAAAAGACTAAGGTTTGAACTTTGATAGCGACAGTGTGGACATTATATGTCCTTGTGTACACTTGCATTTGGACTTGACTACTGAACTATTAAGTCACCGTAATTTATATCTTCTCAAATACTCTGTTGGATCGGGACAATAAAATCCCTTGAGTATGGATCCAGATTTATTATTAGTCTTTTTCATCTGTTCCGACAAAACAGCGGTCAATAATTATTGCATTCTACATTTTTAGGCTGACTTCCATGGCTATATATTGATGATGTGGTAATAACATATATTACCATTATTACCTCCGTTTCTTGACATTTGTTTTGCTAATTATTTTTACACTAATAAAGGTGGTATGCAAACTTGAAAAAAAAAAAAATCAACGTCATTTTTTGAATTTATTTTTCTGTATTTTTTTAATTTATTTTTCTGTGTTTATGTTTATCTAAAGAAATGAAGTCAACATCAAACATACTACATTTGTTCTATTTTATGTGTCTGGTTCCAGGGACGGAGCCAGAAATTTTGTTGAGGGGGGGTAAAATAGGGACCGATTCACAAATTTTTTTCAGTAAAAGCAAAACATTAAAATAAAAGAGATATTTAAAAATAAATAAATAAATTACCTAAGAAATATAGGTGTAAATATTATTGGATATAGGCAAAAAATAAAACAAATCGAAACTTTATAAAAATATTCATAACAAAATATGAAACATAATTAATTTGATAAAATAATTTGAATATATATATGTATGTGTGTATCAAATATTAAAAAAACTATTAAAACGTGATTGTGTTAGAATCATAGGGAAGGAGCCAAAAAACTATATGATTCAAACGCCTAACCTTTATTATAACCAAATGCATGCTCTACCAACTAATTTAACTCATTTCTTATGAACAATTAACAGTTTTTATATACTAATACCCAAAAATGTACTATATACACATATATACATACAAAAATTATATATGGGGTAGGAGTAGGGGTAGGGGTGGGGGTGGGGTGAGGGGGGGGCAGCTGACCCCCCTGCCCCCCTTTGGCTCCGTCTATGTCTGGTTCAATTAATGATGCTTGATTAAAGTTATTTTTAATTTTATAATATTAAGTTTACTATTAATATATAAAATTTATATATTTAGAAACTATATTAAAAATACTATTAAACACAATAAAAAAATTAAAAATTACTAAAGAAAAAATAAATAAAGAGTTGGTTTAACCAATAAATAATAAATAAGACATGTAAAATTGATCAAAGAGTGTGTATTTTAGTCAAATGATAAAAGATTAATTTTAGCTTAAAATAACTTTTGAGATTTGTACTCGATATATAATTTTCAAATTACTATCACACGCTCGACTCTCTCTTTTTTCTCTATGAGTCGTGTCAGATAAATGTGCAATCGTTATGCTATGGACTCGTGCCGTTAGTGGCAGTGTTATCTTCATTTTTTTTTAATATAAATTTCAGACCGCTTCGTTATAGGAGTATATGTTCATAATTTTATTACTATATGTTCATAATTGTAAGTTCATAATGTAAGAGCTCTATGTTCATAATTCCGTAAGTGTACATTCATACTTCCATAACTGTACATTCATAATTCCGTAACTGTACATTCATAATTCAATAACTGTAACTTCATAATTTTCAAAACTCTATGTTCACAATTTTAGAGCTCTATGTTCATAATTTTATCACTATATGTTCATATTGTAAGTTCATAATGTCAGAGCTCTGTGTTCATAATTGTATAACTGTACATTCATAATTGCATAACTGTACATTCATAATTGCATAACTGTACATTCATAATTCAATAACTGTAAAATCATAATTTTTGAAGGTCCATGTTCACAATTTTAGAGCTCTATGTTCATAATTTTATCACTATATGTTCATAATTGTAAATTCATAATGTCAGAGCTCTGCGTTCATAATTTTATAACTTACATTCATAATTTCATAATTGTACATTAATAATTCCATAACTGTACATTCATAATCTCATAACTGTACAATCATAATGGCACAAACGAATAACGTCGTTAACGGCGAGACAAAATCAATTTTTTTTTTAACTGGAATGACGCGTTTTCCGTAAAAACGACGTCGTTTTGAACTCGTGTCCACAATGCATTGTGAATACGGGTCTAGGGCATAATTTGCGATAAATGTGTGAGCCCGCCATTATTTACTTCATTACTATTTGGACTAGATAAAACTGGCTCAATTTAATTTTATTTTTAGCTAGCCGATCTAAGTAGTAAAGCACAACCCGTCCAGCAACCCAAACAAATTAAAATTAAGTGTACTAAATTAATTTGCGGAGGTGTTGGCTATTAAAGAAGGTTTGTTCTGGGTTAAAGAGGCGGGTTTTACGAAGATTGTTATTTATCTGACTGCTAGGTCGCTTGTAATCTCCTTAATGGCTCAGATATTAATCTCTCATATGCTGGTTGTGAGGTTAATGCTTGTAAGCTTTCTGTAAGCACTTTGAAGTAGTGTCTTTTAATTTTGTTCTTAGATTAGAGAATAAATGTGCTTATGCAATAGATAGGATAGCTCTTTCGTAATCTGGTCCATCTGTTTGGTTTCACTCTATACCTCTTGTATAGACTATAGAACATTTCATTTAGGCCCTATTTGGTAAAATGGCTGTTAGCTGATAGCTGTTTGCTGTTAGCTGATTGTGTTAATTAAAGGGTATAAATAGTTGATAACATTAGATAATTGTAGAAAAGTGTTTGGTAAATTAGCTGTTAGCTGATAACTGTTTGGTATAATTTCTTTTCTCAAAAAGTTAATTGAAAAAGTTGCTTGGAGTAGCTTTTTGAATTTTAGTCTTTTGGAGTTGCAAAAAGCTAATTAACCAAACATTTCTATTGATATTTTAACTAAATCAAACAATTAATAGTGGTCAAATAAGCTAAAATTGGCCTATAAGCCAATTTTTTACCAAACACGGCCTTAATAAAATTCTATATTACCTTTCAAAATAAAAAAATTAATTGTCACGATTATGTTACAAGCTAATTAATAAAATCAATAATTCTATACGAAATTTGATAGAAGTATCCTCAATCATTATCGTTTAGGAAAAAAGGCCACCAGGTTTGAACACACATACACCAATCTCGTACTCAGCTCGTGCATTATTATTTCCAATTGTCTTCTAGATTAAGGTTTACATTTCACATTTGATTGAGTCCAACTCTTGCAAAATGTCAAAATCGAAATCTTAATGTATCAACTTAGAAAGCAAAAGGTGTAGAGTTGTGGTTGGGTTTCAATTTTATTCATCATCCTCATCATTATTTTAGTTTGATTAGATGAATATAGTGTGAAAATTATATTTCTCACTTATAGAAGATTCAAGAACAACTCAATCAGAAAGACTAAATAACAAAGAATACATGCATATCAATACCGTAAACGAAAGAAGGGTATTATGAGTACGCTATGAAGATAAAGCCCCTCTAGCTACTTGTAAGAGAGAACACTACTTATTCTGGGCGGGAACTCTCAACTGAGTTGGTTGGGTAGTTAGTTTGGAAACTACAAGATTGCATGTTCTACTATAATGTATAAATGACAGAATTAAAAATCTGTACACTTTCACTATTGGAAATTATGGAATTCCCGACCACCTGAAAGTGATCTTAAATCAAGTTGAAAGCAAAAAGTGGTCGGAAATAGCAACAAAGGTTTTTTCGGATACCAAAAGTGGTCGGAAATAAGGCTTTAATTTCAACTTGATTTAAGATCACTTTCAGGTGGTCGGAAATTTCAGAATTTTCAGTAGTGATATTAAAATTACATCATCGATCGTTTGAGATGGGAGTCAATTGAACTACAACCTTAACTAGTTTGGTTGGCGTGAGTGACTGTGTATTCTCGTCCCTTAAGAAAACTCGGGAGTTCGAACTTTCTCTTGTAGTGAAAAATCAATTTGGCTAACACCCTGACCCGGTGTGAACGATGATTAATCTGAGTATAGTACAGACTTAAATGTGTCTTCTACAATTAGAACATGCTCAAGATATCTCGTGGTTTAACAATAAAAAATGAACTACAACCTTAAAGATTAAAGAACTTTTTTAAGGCATTAAACTAAGAGATATTTACTATAAAAAATGTGTAAACAAAGTGTGATAGGCGTGCAATTATGCACAAATTTATGTTGCATTTTGATGAACAAAGTCGTGAAAATCAATAAAGGTAAGTGTTATATCGTTCAAAAAATGTGGGAAAGAGGGGCCCATCTGCCACGCCTTTGTGCCACAATTGGAGGCGGCAAGGCCTCAACAGGTTTTCACCCTCACCCCCAACCACCTAGTCAAATTAGGCTATGATCCGCAACTGAGGTTGTCACCTGCCGGGACCCACCCACCGCATTTCCATTCTTTCCTTGGTGATGAGGCTGTGACTCATCACAACCAGGATATGACACGAATATGGTGACAACGATAACTGGTACCTCATTCACTTTTTATTACTCATCAAAATCTCAAATTCGAATTTTACTTCAACCAAAATAATCCTCTTTTTTAAAAGATGAAAACAAGAGACACTCTGAAAGAGAATATATACTGAAGAGGGCAGTTGGTCTGCTTTCTCTTTCGTAGGAGAGGGCGACCAGTTGGCCTGTTTTTTCTTTCCTGAAGAAGGCGATCAATTTGGTCGTCTTTTCAGGCGAAGGAGATGGCAGATCAGTTGGTCGTTTCCTCCAAATGTGACCATCGGTCATCAATAATTATTGTCAGAAAGTGTAGGCAAGGTCGTCGGAACTCTAAGTAATTTGTAATTACAAGTTGTCAATCGATTTTGGGCTTACATGCTTTAAAATAACATATTTATGAAGTTTATTGTAACTTTTGAAAGTTTAAGGGTTTAATTGACTTTTTGAGTAAGTTCAAGGGCTTATTCGATCATTTTTCCTATATTCTTTTATGATATTAAAAGTGTATTTGATAATATGTTAAGTTAATAACAATTTATTTAGTTCATATTAGGACTCTATGTATTTGAGTTAGATTATAATTCTCTATCCTAGTCTCTCTGTGATTCTCTCTTGTATATATTCCTATAGTCTGTACTTATTGTGATTATCTCATTCATTACAACTTATATAGTTCTCATCTAGTATCAGATAGCTAGAGTTTCTTTCCCATTGCTGACAGATTTGTTAATTCCTCGGAACGGACCTTCTCTAATGTTGATATCTCTTCGGCCATCTCGACTGCGAGTTCTTTATCCACCGCCCACCACTTCATTAGTATTAAACTGACATACAAGAACTTCCTGTTTGGCAAGCTCAGGTTGATCCTTTTCTTCGCAGACATGATTTGATGGGTTTCGTTGATGGGACGAACCCTTGTTCGCCCGCTTTCCTCCCCGTTGGCGACGACAACACACTGGCGCAGTCGAACCCGGCCTATGCTGCATGGGTTCGCCAGGATAAGGCACTTCTTTCCATGATTATGCCTTCTTTATCGGGGGAGGTTTTGTCGTTGGCGATCGGACATCGCACAAACAAGGCGGCATGGGAGGTGGTCGTGCGCTCCCTTGCGTCATCATCCTGAGCACGGTCTTTGAACCTTCTCGGTCAGCTTCAATCGCTTCGTCAAGGCGATTCCTGGGTTACGGACTATATTGGAAGAACGCAGGTCTTGGTGGAGGACTTTGCTCTCGCCGGTCGACCGATATCTCTTGAAAAACAAAATCTCTATGTCTTCAATGGATTGCGACCTGAGTTTCGTGGGTTGACGTCCTCTCTCAACGTTCGTGGACAGTCGGTTACTCTCAAAGAATTAGCTGACTTCTTGGGAGCGGAGGAGTTCGTCGCGGGCAATGATCATAGTAGCTCTTCATCGGTTGCCTTTACGGCTTAGCGCGACGGGGCGGCCAGTCACACGGTGGTGGCGGTCGCGGCTCTGAGTAAAACAGCGGTTTCCAGCTGCGTGGTGGAGGTGGCGGCCGGAATCGCGGTGGTGGTGGACGAGCCCGTATTGGTCGAAACGGTCATTGGCAGCCCAAGTGTCAGATATGTGGGGTTCTTGGTTATACGGCGGTTACTTGCTACAATCGGTATGCTGGGGACCCTCAGACTCATATGGTTTATCAAGATCCTCCTTCAGATTCACCTCAAGGTTCTCATACCTGGTTCCCAGACACGGGTGCAACCAATCATGCTACTCTAGATATAGCAACTCTCGCTATCTCAAAGGAGTACAATGGTAATGACACATTACGTGTTGGTGATGGTAAGGGCTTATCTATTAGTCGTGTTGGTCATGCTTCCTTTCCTACCCCTTCTAGGTCGTTTCAGTTGTCTGATATTCTTCGTGTTCCTACTCTTTCTACTTTTTTATTATCCGTTCAAAAATTCGCGTTAGATAATAAAGTCTTATTTGAGTTTTACCCATCTTTTTTTTTCTTTTTTTTTTTGTTTTGTTTTTTGTTTTTGTTTTTGTTTTTTGTTTTTTTTTTGTTTTTTGTTTTTTGTTTTTTTGTTTTTTTGTTTTTTTGTTTTTTTTTTTTTTGTTTTTTTTTTTTTTTTTGTGAAAGATATCAACACTATGGAAATTCTACTACGGGGCAATTAGGAATTAACCATAGACAATCCTGTGCTTACACTCATGAACAGAATGGCCGTGTTGAGAGGAAACATAGACATGTTGTCGAAATTGGTCTAACTCTAATGGCTTGTGCCTCTGTTCCTTCTAAATTTTTGGATTTTGCTTTTGAGACTGCTGTTTATTTAATCAATAAAATGTGATATACTATTTTTAAAAACTCAAGTCCTCATCTTCTATTGCATAAATCCACTCCGTCTTATTCCTTTCTACATGTCTTTGGTTGTTTGTGTTATCTGCATTTAAGACCCTACAATCGTCGCAACATGTCTTACCATTCCTCACCTTGTGTCTTCATAGGTTATCCTGAGTCTTTTTTGGGGGTATAGGTGCATGGACTTACAAACTAATAAGATTTCCGTGTGCAAGCATGTCATATTTGCTGAATCAGTTTTTCCCTTTGCTACTAAAAATGCTTTGCGGGAATCCCCGGTCACGCAACCTACCCCGTGGATCGAGACCGTGCTACAGCCGGCCAGTAGCGTGGCTGCCAAACCAGTGCAGTCTGCCCCGCCACTGCCGGCTGCACTGGTTGCAGCAACCACTCGGCCTCCCGGTCGCCAACGAGGGAGGTCCACACGACCTACGGTTAGGTCACATGCCATAGAGACTCGTAGTCGCTCTCAGGCTCCTCCTATGACATTGGCTGCACAGGTTTCCTCTACTTATCCTACTTGTTATACAGAGGCAGTAAAAACCCAAAATGACGTGAAGCAATGGATCGGGAATTTAATGCTTTATTATAGAATCAGACTTGGTGTCTTGTTCATTTCCGTTCGGATATTAATGTGATTGGGTGTAAATGGGTTTTTCGAACCAACAAAAGGCAGATGGTTCAATTGAGAGGCATAAGGCAAGGTTAGTAGCAAAGGGGTTTAAACAGGTTCTTGGTAAGGACTTTTTTGACACATTTAGTCTAGTGGTAAAACCCACTACTGTCATATTACTTCTTTCTTTGGCTATATCCTCTAATTGGGTTGTTAAGAAGCTTGATGTTCATAATGCATTTTTAAATGGGAATCTGACTGAAACTGTGTATATGAAACATCCGCAAGGTTACATTGGTACTCAGTTTCCTAACCATGTTTGTCTGTTAAAACGATCATTGTATGGTCTAAAACAGGGACCCAGAGCCTGCTTTAACCGCCTACATATGTTTTTACTATCTGTTGGATTTCAGGCATCAAAGACAAATGTGTCTTTATTTCATTACTCATAGGATTCTACATATGTGTATCTTTTGGTCTATATGTTGATGATATACTTGTGATGGGGAGTGATTGGAATCTTGTAACTCATTTACTATCAAAATTATCTGCTCTGCTTTCAAGATTAGGGATCTTGGTGAACCAGGTTTTTTCCTTGGCATTGAAATTGTTAGATGTGATGATGGGATCTTACTGTCCAAGCAAAGATATATAAATGGTATAGGAGTATGGCTGGAGGCTTGGAGCATTGCAATACCTCACTATCACGCAGGCTGTCCTGTCCTTTGCGGTCAATCAACTATGTCAGCATATGCATGCTCCTACAGTGTCACATTGGGAGCAACTAAAACGTGTGTTGAGGTATGTTAAGAGAACATTCACTTTTGGTTTACGTATACGAAAGTTAGTATCAAGAGAACTTCATGCATTCTCTGATTCTGACTGGACTGGTTGTCCTGGAGATCGTAAGTCCACTAGTGTTATGCTATGTTTCTTGGGTCTAATCTTGTACCTTGGGTCTGTAAGAAACAAAGAACTGTTGCTAGATCTTCTACTAAGGCTGAGTACAAAGCACTAGCAGATGTTTGTGCCTGAGGTAATATGGATTCTATCACTGCTTCACGAGATCAAGGTTCCAGGTATTTCTATTCCCAAGTTATAGTGTGATAACCTTGGTGCTACATACATGTGCGCAAAACCTATTTTTCATGCTCGCACCAAGCACGTAGAGATTGACTACCATTTTGTTAGAGATAGAGTTGCTTCTAGAGATATTCAAGTCAACTTTATTTCAACCAAGGATCAGCTTGCAGACATCTTTACAAAGACCTTGCCTGGACCTAGATTTTCTTTTCTTAGATACAAGCTACAGGTTTCAGTGTACCCTGCTTGAGGGGGAGTATTAGGACTATGTATTTAAGTTAAATTATAACTCTCTATCCTAATTTCCCTGTGATTCTCTCTTGTATATATTTCTATACTCTATACCTATTGTGATTATCTCACTCAATGCAACTTATACAGTAGTTCTCATCATCCAAACATCAACTAATTATTGATTAACGTATTAATCAATTTATGTTGACGAAATTATACATATACACACATATTCTCTCCATTTCTCAATCTATTAGCTAATAAATGAATCTTTTAGTGGAAAATTAGAATACACCAATGCGGTTTCCTCAAAGTGTTGTGCTTATCATTAAAGTACTTGGTGCAATTATCTTGTACTACCACCATTCCTAGTGCACAAACCTAAATTTCAATGTGCACGTTTTTTTTTGTTTTTTTTTTCTTGGTTTTTTTTTGGCTTTTGTTTTTTGCCTTATGTTTTTTGTTTTATTTTGTTTTTTGTTTTGTTTTTTTTTTTAATAAAGAAATTCGTAGTCACTGGGAAAGGTGCATGTGCATTAGATGATATTTTACAAACCACAAAGAATAGGGCAACCGGACTAAAAAGACTTCAATTCGTGTGACAAGTTCAATCGAAAAAGTTTTGATAGGAATCAAATTTGTAATCTTCATGTACGAGAATCATGTTCCACCCATTTACCTAGCCATGACCATGGTTCTTGTTCTTGAAATGGCCAAATGTTCTATTTTTAAAATGGTCCTAATTCAACAATTAAATTTTTCATCTAGATTTTTTTTAAATGGTTATATAAAATATTTAAACTTTAATGTTAAACTAAAAAATAAATAAAAATAATTTTGGGTTTGCACTTAAAAATTGTTATATTAATTTTTTTTCTTCGATTATTCAACCGAAATTAAACCATCCAATTCTGAATCGAAACTGTCTAGTTCTGAGCTGGAACCGGCAGCTCTGGTTCCATATTATCTGGAACCATCTATAAAGGTTTTGTTCTGATTCGATTTCAACAATAGACGGTTCGTTCGAACGAAATTATGGTTATCTCTACCTTTGTCACCCCTTTTGAGGCAGTGTGCACCTTTTTTTGTTTTGTTTTTATATATGATTGTTTTTTTTTTTTTTTTTTTTTTTGAAAGCATGATTGTTGTTGTTATTAGATAAGTAGCATGAAAATACGTGAAATGTGAACACACACACACACACACACACACACACACACACACACACACACACACACACACACACACACATATATATATATATATATATATATATATATATATATATATATAAATGCGCTCATATGCGGTCATTATCTGCCATGCAATCGTGTGGTCTAATCTGCATCGTCTGATCATTTGTATCTAAAGGCGCGGGACAATTCTCAATGCACCATGTATCACTAAAAATGCACCACAGAACACTCAAAATATGCACCACACACTAGCACGTAATAGACCTCGTTGACGTGTCTATTGAACCCATCGACGGATTGGGTTTGACACCACCGTTGAGTGGTGTAATACAAATTAATGCACCATGAACCATTCAAAAATGCACCACAAAGCACTTAAAAATGCACCATAGAGCACTAAAAAAATGAACCATAGACTAGCATGAAATGCACCACTATTGAACCCATCGACGGATTTGACACCCCTGTTGAGTGGTGCAAAACTAAGTGTACTACATATTAATGCACCACGTATCACTAAAAAATGCACTATAGAGCACTCAAATATGCATCACACTAGCACGTAATGCACCCCGATAACGTGTCTATTGAACCCGTCGACGGGTTTGACACGCCCGTTGAGTGGTGTAGTACAAATCAATGCACCATGAATCACTCAAAAATGCACCACATAGCACTTAAAAATGCACCACATAGCACTTAAAAATGCACCAAACCCTAGCACATAATGCACCGTCAAAATATACATGGTGCAAGAAATTACGAAATTACAACCGCGTAATTTCTCTTTTTCATTGATTTCCAGCCGTTTGATCTCAGCTCATCCTACGGTTCTAATATATCCGCATGACCGCACGAGAGACTAAGGCCGCACCTGAACTCTACTATATATATATATATATATATATATATATATATATATATATATATATATATATATATATAGGAGAGTTCAGGTGCGGCAGTGTCTTACGGTGCGGCGATTTCTTACGGTGCGGCAACACCAATAGTTCAACAAATATGCACCATCAATGTTAGGAAAATACACCACACAAAACAGAGTAAACAGAGCCCTGCATCACCAAACACACACCATTAGGTGTGATTAAAAACACCATGCACTGTTCGGAAATACACCATTAGGGGTGGTGAGTTATATGGTGTATTTTTTTGAGTCTGTTGTGTATTTTGTGATGTTTTATTGCATTTCATTGTGATGTGTTTTTATTACACTATTGGTGCATATTGTTAACACTGTTGGTGTATTCTGGAATTTCGCCGCACCGCCGCACGGTAAGACCCCGCCGCATATGAGCGCTCTTCTATATATATATATATATATATATATATATATATATATATATATATATATATATATATATATATATAATAGTATATTTATACATATTTTTAAAAAATATGTTTGATTATTAACTGCACGTCTACATACTACGGAGTATATATATGTTACTAGGAATTCAGCACCATTTTTTAAAAAAGGGAATGGTTTGAAAACATTTATGAGAGTTCAATTCCTGTGAGTTTTTCGAAAAAGAAGAAGAAGAAGAAGAAGAAGAAGAAGAAGAAGAAGAAGAAGAAGAAGAAGAAGAAGAAGAAGAAATGTGTTCAAAAAATTAAAGTTCTCCATATTAGTTTTTTTGTTGCATCATAAATTACGGTGACAGTATCTTGAAGGGTTGAACCGCCTTGTTAACTATTGCAGGATGAAATATCTCTTTACATGTTCAAATTGATGGGATATATTTTTAAAATATTAATGTAGGAATAATTAGAATAAACATATTATTCATTATTCATTCATTCAAAAAAAAAGAAGAATAAACCTATTATTAAAGATATAGTTAGTTGGATATTGATATGAATATTAATTAGTTAATATTATTATACAATTTATATAATATAAGTCTTTTGAATTGTAGTTTGAGTACAAGAGATTTAACCAATAGTACATTCCATCTACCAAACATTCTTAGCAATTTCAAAAATCTATTTCCAAAGTATTTTAAGACTTATCAAACAAATATTATCCTCAGTCAAATAATAATATGTTGGTCTTAGTACATCGTTGACCACGTATAATTCAATGTACATTGATCTTATGCCAACGACCTTAACTAACAGAATAAATGGTTGTCCTAATAGAATAAATTAAATTTCATTTGGCAATACACGTTTTAGTTAACTGATCTTCAAATTGTGTTTTTAATAAATTAAAATTCATTTGGTGATACACGCGCGTTTTAATTAACTGCTTCTCAAATTACTTAAAAAAAAAATAAAAGATAAAAGATAAAGGGAGATTAAAATAATTTTTTTAAGGCAAAATTTTGTGTCACAAGTGTGACCCAATAACATAAAAATCCTTTTCTAGAAGATAGATAGATCCCAACAAAATTTAATGTGGACCATGGTGACCATGGTGCATGTAGCAGTGTGGTCTATGGAGTATCATTTTAATTACACTTCAGTTTCATTTGATAATATTGTTTTATTTTTTTGTTTCATTTTTCACACACACTAGTTTCATTATAGCAATATCAAAGTATCATTTTAATTCTACTACAGTTTCATTTGACAATATACATTATTGCATGAGCTCTACTTTATAATTTTATTTTCCACATACACTAGTTTAATTATAGTAATATTAAAGTATTATTTTAATTACACTCTAGGTTCATTTGACAATATATGTTATTGTATGACTCTGAATTTTAGTTTCACTTTCCATACACACTAGTTTCATTATAACAACACTAAAGTATCATTTTAAAAGAAAATTTTAATTTTGGTCACACGACTATAGGAGTTTTGTTAATTTCAGCACCTAACTTTCAAAAGTGTCAATTTAGTACCTTGAGTATGTAAATTTTTTTCAATTTTGGTCACTTCGGCCAAATTGCCGACCAAATTTGGCCGGAAAAATTTAATCCAACATTTAGTCTAAAATCTTGGGAGCAAAATGGTCTTTTCTATCTTTTCTCCTAATTGCCAGCCACCACCACTGGTACTCCTCCGCCGTGAATTCTATAGACGGCGGTCGCCATTCCTCTCCACCCAAGCTTGTCTACTCTTACGACTATGCGCTTCACGGGTTTAGCGCTGTGTTGTCGGATGGTGAACTTGAAGCCCTGAAAAAGCCTCCAGGATTTGTTTCGGCATATAAAAGCCGGAGCTTTGAGCTCCAAACCATGTACACGCCGACTTTTCTGAAGCTTAATTCCAGAACTGGGCTATGGCCGGTGTTGAAGTTTGGATTGGATGTGATAATAAGTGTGATTGACTCCGGCGTTTGGCCGGAGTCTAGAAGCTTTGGAGATGACGGTATGGCGGAGATTCCAAAGAGGTGGAAGGGGGTTTGCAAGGAAGGAACAAAGTTCAATTCTTTGTTGACGGTGTTTCCTACTTCGGCTATGCGCCGGGGACAGCGAAAGGAGTGGCGTCGCGCGCTCGTGTGGCGGTGTACAAGGTCAACTGGGATGAAGGAAGCGTCACTTCCGACCTCATCGCCGGCATAGACCAGGCAATCGCCGACGGCATAGATGTAATTTCAATTTCCCTTGGTAACCGACATGTCCCTGGATCAACACCAATTAGGAGAAAGGATAGAAAAGACCAAATGTTATAAGATTTTAGACTAAATGTTAGATTAAAATTTTTTGGCCAAATTTGGCGGCAATTTGGCCGGAGTGACAAAAATTGACAAAAATTACATACTCAAGGTACTAAATTGACACTTTTGAAAGTTAGGTGCTGAAATTAACAAAGCCCCTATAGTCGTGCGAACAAAATTGAAATTTTCTCATCATTGTTAATTATACTACAGTTTCATTTTACAATATACGTCGTTGAATGAACTCTGTTTTTTTTTAGTTTCATTTTCCACACACACTAGTTTCATTATAAAAATACTGAAATATCATTTTAATTCTACTAAAGTTTCATTTGACAACCAGGATCTACCTAGCACTGTGGACCATGGTCCACTGTATAACAACTGGATAGATCCCCCTTTACGAAGGCATTTAGTGGGTTTTTAAAGGTCTCCTTATGGAGGCACGTGTCACAAATCCCGCCAGTTAAAGCACATGACACCAAGACACTTGGTAGACAGATCTGTCACGATACGTATTCTTACAAAAGTGACTAGAGTTGATAAAATAGTTGAGAAGACATTCAATATTACGCATGTTGCTGACTCGATAAAGTGGTGCCAACCTCCCGACCTGAGAGGTTGGGAACATCACCACAATAGATCAAGAGAAATGCATATAGTCAGATATACACTCGATAAATTCTCATCAACTTTAATCAACAAACTTGTCAATTTTATTCACCAAAGAAGAAATATCCTCCTAAGTTGAATACATGTAAATCTCACATGCAATTCAAGTGTACTAACTACATACCATGATAGTATTCGAGCATTATATAAAAATAAAAAGAAGAAGAAAAAGAACAAAAAAAAATAATAATAATAATAATAATAATAAAATGAAAGATGGGTCACGTCGGGCTTTGCCTTTTTTTTCAACTTTTATTAAACGCAAGCAATGATGCATCGATTTGAAACTCCGGCAAAAAAAGTGTGTAGAGAGAAGAAAGAAATGGGGTGGGTTCCATAAATAACCCGTTGGTAGGTTTTACAAGAGTCGGTGGTTTGATGATGCTTGCCTCTTTAATGTTCCAATTTTGACAAAATCAACCTATACAAGTAAAAGCAGTGCATTATTTTCAATTCTTATTTCCACTCTTGTCCTTATGCTACCCAGTGCCCTATCATATCCTTATTCGTTTCCACACATAACCTACTCATTTTATCATTATCTTCATCACTAAATCATCATCATTTTAACTATGTTGCATTAACTATCAACTACAACTAAATATGGTACATTTAATTATCTCACTATTATCAACATTGATATTAATAATATTTTATAAAATTAGAAATAATATATTTCGTTGGATATGCTTTCAAAAAAAAATATTTCGTTCGATATATCATTATCATTGATTGCTGCCAATAAAATATAGAGAATATATATTGGGATAGGTTCAATTGATTGAGAAAACATGTCATATGTAAAAAGTGTGAATTAATCTCATCAATCCATTTAAGCTTACCGAGGGTGGGAAATTAATGAAAAAATACAATGATATTTTCTAGAGTGAATTCCATTTTTGGTCTTACTGTTATAGGGGCGTTTCTAATTTTGTCCACCTTAATTTTTTTTTTTTGCCACTTTATAACCACTATTATTGAATTTGTAACACTTTTAGTCCCACCGTTAGTATTTCCATCAAGAGGCCGTGTAATCTAGGGGTATTTTGACATTTCTTCTCATCCATGACTATGTTTGACTAAAGAAATGAGAACATTAAACCTAAAACCTAAGAAACCTCGCCGGCCCATGTTGGAACGAACGAAACGATATAGCTTTGGCTTCCCATTATCGGAGGAGAAGGACGAAGCGCATGGATTAAAAGAGAAGAGACAAACATAAAAAGACCAAAATACCCTTTGATTATACGGCCTCTTAACGGAAATATTAACGGTGGACTAAAAGTGAAACACATTCAATAACAATGATTGTAAAATTGCAAAAAAAATTAAAATGGACTGAAATTGAAAACGACCCTATAACAGTAGGACTAAAAATGGAATTCACTCATATTTTCTAATTACAAAAGTACATTCGAAATTTCACGATAGTGCATTCGTAAATCTGTAATAGAGAAACTAATAGTGCACAAACATACATATATATATATATATATATATATATATATATATATATATATACACACACTATTATATGCGGATAAACTAATTAACATAAATCCAATAATGTGATTTGTCTCATCTAAAATGATAAATCGATAATTAAATTACACATCTAAATTTTTTATATTATTGGTTCAACGTAACACACCATTTTATGGCTCTGTTTGACATATATCGCTTTAGCTTTATAAGCTAGCTGAAAGTTGAAAAGTTAGTAGCTAATAAATTAACTGATTAAAATTAAGGTGTTTGGTAAAATTAGCTGTTGAATAAGATGATAAGTGTAAAATAACATAAACAGACATTTTTATATTCAAATTTAAATATAGATATTTAATGCAATTTAAAGTGTGTGTGTGCGCGTGCGTGTGTGTGATTTTACTCTCATAATAAAGTAGCAATGTTGTTTGTAAATATCCTTCATCTCATTAGTTATGTCACTTAAACTTTCATTGTGTTTGATAATAGTTTCAAACTCTTGTTTGCTTTCAATCCATTTCATTAATCCACGCCCATATCTCACAAAATATCAATGTACTTTTATGGGTCCATTTAAAACTTTTTCCTTCCACATTTTTATTTATTGAAGTCATCTTGAAAAATTAGAATTAAGTAACATGAGAACACATTTAATGCGCGTTCGCACACACTTAATCTAATCTATACCATTAAAAATATTATATGAATGCACATGATGTGTTCTCATGTTTTCACCTAAGCACATGTTCTCACTGGAACCCTTATATATATATATATATATATATATATATATATATATATATACACACACACATACACTGTGTATTGTGAAACACCATTTAAATTAGAGATTATAGACTGTGAAAAAATTGAAATTATACATTTATATTGTGAAAGCATTGAAATTATACTGTGAAACCATTGAAATTAAATTATATTATGAAACCATTACAATTATACTGTGAGTAAGTGGATTGTGAATATATTATTAAATCATTCGAATGTTTATTTGTTGGTGTATTAGATGGTATATTATGAAACCACTTAAATTATTTAATCATATAATTGTTTTTGTGTGGTGCGTTGTTTTTTTGCTTAAGGCGCGTGAGTTTTGTGCTTAATGTGTTTGAGTTTTGTGCTTAAGGTGTGTGGGTTGTGTGCTTAATGTGAGTATTTGTTGAAACTTAAGGTGCGTGATTTTCCTTCTTAAGGTGCGTGGGCTTTGTGATAGCTTAAGATGCGTGTGTTTTGTGCTTAATGTGAGTAGTAGTTGAAACTTTAGGTGCGTGGGTTTTGTGCTTAATGTGAGTAGTAGTTGAAACTTAAGGTGCGTCAATCTGAAGCTTAATGTGCGTGATTTTCCTTCTTATGGTGCGTGATTTGTATGCTTAAGGTGCGTGAGTTGTTGAAACTTAAGGTGCGTCATTTTAAAACCTTAAGTGCATGGTCTATTTTCTTAATGTGGGTGGTTTGTGTTCTTAAGGTGTGTGTGGTTTGTGTACTTAAGGTGCGTCACTTTAATGCTTAAGATACGTCAACCGCACAACCGCACGAGAAGCTATCTGCACCTAAACTCTTCCCTGTGTTATTTTAAATGTACTAATTACTTGTAAATTAGTATTTTTTTTTTAGTTTTTTTTTTCTTTACCACAGAGTGTAATTATATAAAGTAATAAAACCGACACTTAATAAAACATAAATTGATATATGCATGGAATATTGTTCTTTTCCTATTATTAGTTGGTAAAAAGCAACCACTACTTACAAAACATCCAATCGTTATGCTATAGACCCGTGTCCAGCATGCATGCTGGACACGGTACCGGTGTCTTCATTGGCACCGTTATCTTTCACTTTTTTTTTTTTATTTTGTTATTTTATTTTATAATTTCAGACCACTTTGTTATAGGAGTATATGTTCATAATTTTATCATTATATGTTCATAATTGTAAGTTGATAATGTCAGAACTCTGTGTTCATAATTCCATAACTGTACATTCATAATTGCATAACTGTACATTCATAATTCCGTAACTGTACATTCATAATTCAATAACTGTAAATTCATAATTTTCGAAACTCTATGTTCACAATTTTAGAGCTCTATGTTCATAATTTTATCACTATATGTTCATAATTGTAAGTTCATAATGTCAGAGCTCTGTGTTCATAATTCCATAACTGTACATTCATAATTCCATAAATGTACATTCATAATTGCATAACTGTACATTCGTAATGCCACAAACGAATAACGCCGTTAACGGCGAGACAAAATCAAATTTTTTTAACTGAAAGGCCACATTTTCCCTTAAAACGACGTCGTTTTGGACTCATGTCCACAATGTATTGTGGATACAAGTCCACAGCATAATTTGCGCAAAAGATCGTATCCAGATTGTCCGTGACACTAGAGAAAGACGCTTTGGTCCTCAAACAACAAGTACGATCTTTTTAACATAAAGATCAATAAAAGGGTATTTTAAACTTTTCATGTTGCTTTCCAGTATAAAATTGCTACGAAGAATAAAATAGATTTTTGTAATGTTGATTACAATATAGCTTGCCCACTAATTATTAAAATGTATACAATAATTCAACATAATCATATTGTGTTAGGGTATCTTTTTCCCTACAATACTCTCTAAATCTTTTAAAAGAAATTCTACTTTCACATCATTAAATTTACCATTTTTTTTACTATCTTTATTAAAATTTCTGCACTATTCTCTCACTTTCAAAAGAAGTTGCACTTTCAAATCAAATTATAATATAATAATAAATTAATAATAATAAAAACAAAAACAAAAAAATACAAAAGGCTGCCAAATTGGCAACCTTTTGTTCCATTTGAAAGCTTTCTAAGGTTGTCCTCAACTCAGTCAATATACCACTTGCTAAATAATGTGAAAAAAGAATTTTTTTTATTTTTTATTGTACACGTGATTAGCAAGTTTGCATCTATTGCAAGCTTGCTAATGGCAACTTTTACTGCTAATTGGAAGCTTTTTATTGTACACGTGTAACTTTATATTTTTTTTAATGATTGGATTGGCAGTGATGTAGTGTGAATAGTAAATAAATTGTAAATTTAGTGATATGGAAGTATGACCCACTTTTGAAAGTAGAGTATTACATGGATTTGGATAGCCTAATTGTGCAAGCTTTCGAAACATATGTAGGACTAAAAAAAATTATAATTAAAATAAAAATGTAGCTTAAGCGGTCCATAACTGACATGTTTAAACTAAGAATGCCAATAGCTAGCTCATTTGAGAAGTCGAACTTAGAACCTTGTAATTAATAGGTCAATTAGCCGACCAACTTGGTTGGGATCGTACGTTATTTGTTGATATTGTTGGAAATTTTAGCTAAAAAGAAAAATTTTGAGTGACTATTTTGTGGTGCAAATATATGTGGGGTACACTGCTCGATTTGGGTGGGATAAAAGTGGATTCACACTTTTCATAGTAAGACGAAGAAATCTATATATTGTACGCTTAAAATAAATAATAGGTAAATGAGAAATTGATTTTGAAAGTAGACCTATTTGAGAGAAATAAAGACTTAAACTTAATTAAACTGCTAATTATGATTAGCACTTACGACGAGTGCAATACTGCAATTCATGCACTAATGTACTTTAAGGTACATGTAGCACCAACGAAGAGTAAAAATGTATGTAGTATATATAATTGCACCTTACTAGAGGTGCATATATTGCATGCACTGAGATATGCAAATTAATCACCTTAATTGGTGCTTAATTCCTAATTACGAAGGCTGCATGAAGGCTATGTAGCACTTGCGGAAATATGCTCACATAAAAACCGTAAGTTTTACCTTTCGGAATGTACTCACGAGAGGTTAACTTTGTTTACCTTTTGGAACTTTTCGAAAGGTTGTTTACTCTTCAGATCGTACAAACTTCTTTACTACTCAAATGATTTGAAATAAGTTTCAAATGGTTGGTACGAATTAATTGTATATTAATTTCATAATCGTACATATTATTATAATAATAAGTATAACCGTTTCAAATAATATAATCTGATTATTAATTCAGATTTACGGGTCATATTAATGTTAGAATTTATAGCATCCCCTTTATAAGCTAAGTGTTTGGGCAGATTTTAGAACTATTAAATTCATTTTTCTCTCTACTCCTATGTCGTTTTCTTCCCAAAACTCTGCCCATTCATTCTGTGAAATAGCTTGTGTTCAAGCATGTTGTTCTAGTTCGCCGATGGTACAATAGTTTGAGAGATCGAACTATAATATCGTTGACTCATTTTATCCGGTGAGACTGATGCTACGGTGTTCCCAACACCCCCGGAGGTAGCGAATCGATTTTAAGGAAAGTTTGTTTCGCACTACTTGGATCCTGAAATTGCACCGTGACACTTGAAAACCAAAAGCAATGTATTTTTACTTGTTATTTAAGTTATGTACCAGTTACGTTCATTAATTAAACTCGTTTAAGCAAGTGTAAATAATAACTGCAGCTAGAAAACATAAAGTAATGTAAAAACACAAAGAAATTGTTACGCAGTTCGGAGCTCCTTCTCCTACGTCTGCGGGGCAACCCACGTCTGCCCAATCCACTATAGATGTTCACCAAAAGGAGTATTACAAGAGGTAAATATAGATGGCCTCCAGCCTTTACCACTACCACTCTTTCTAACACCTATCCAGGACTGACAAACGAAAACCCGAACAATCTTCACAAGATACTTCAGCAGTACCACGTACTAATCATGTAGTACAGATTAAATATTCTTAAGAATTAAACACAGAACATATTAAAATAGGAAGCTTTGTAATTCAGATGTGTGCTCAGTATATTAATCTCAAAAATCAGCAATGTCTTCTTTCGAACAACATCCTTTTATAGCAGATATTGAGCTTCATTTGTGATCCTTAAATGTAGCCTTTTTCCTTGTACGAATAAACCTCAGCCACGTTCTTTTTATTTCTCTGAAAGCTTCATACGTAGACTTCATTCTCCAAGACATACCATCCACACATTTAGATATCACATGGTCCAAAATAGAATTAATTCTAACAACTCTAATTAATTTCTTAATTAAAAACTAATAAAGCTACTACTAAATAAAATAGCCAATAAGTTTAATGTGTAAATAATTTTACACTTACAATCTCCCCCTTTGGCATTTTATTTGGTAAAACTTGAGTATCAAATACTTTGGGCAAGAATCAATTTAATTTTATTAATAGCCCTTAGTATAGGTACTGAACAAGACACAAAGGTATAATAACGAAAAGAAAATAAACTTAATTCCTTTTTGGACCATTTGTGAATAGTGTACCTGATTATAATTCTTCAAGCCTTGGATCACACACAGTAGAATCGAATACACAGCAGACCACATCATAATTCAACTTGTTCATGTGAGTAGTAGCGTAAAAGAACCATCAATTCAATTTGTTAAGAGCACCAAAGAAACTACTACTCCCCCTAACAAATATAATCCTATTATTTCCATAAAAATTAACAGAAACACGTCCAAAGATATACCACTGTCAAATACTCCATAATAGTCCTATTATTTCCATAAAGACAGAAACTTCCAAACTTCCAAATTACCATACTCCCCCTTACTCCAAAAATACAAAACTCCCCCTTTTTGCCAAATAAATGACAAAGCTAGGAATGGTGAACATCAGCATAGTGGATTAGTTTCAGCGTGCAGACGGGGTGCCCGAAACTGAGTCGTCGTCAGTATCATCAGTTTCATTGGTAGTAGCGCCAGTATCAGCCCTCATATTTACTTGCTGGTTTACACCCATGTATAATTTTTTTCATATCCAATCTTGCATCATATTGATCAGAATCAAATATCAAACACCAAGAAGATAAAGCCTTATAAGCAATCCCATCCAAAATAATCTCATCAAGTAGATAATCCAAGAATAATCCAAATAAGGTGATGATTATAAAATGAGACCCCAGAGTTTATGATGAGCCAAATAAAACTATAACCAAACGAGATAATTCAAAATCTGAGAAATTCCAGTAAGAGAATCCAATGCATCATATAGCCAAATAAAGGCTTTATATTTGGCGAGAGATTAATAACCATAAACTTCATAATTGGAGACTGATATAATAGCAAGAGATTTACCAAAAGAAGATTACCATAAGAGTAGTAGTACCAAAAAGAATACCATATGCAACAGTCAGAGTCAAGCCAATACCTAAACCATATTAACTACTACTCCCCCTTTCTTACTTACCCCTTTATTCCAACAAAAGCAACCAGAATATACCAAACAAAAATTCGAACAATTATATCAAAGCAATTTTAACAAATAACATATACGCACAAGTCAAGTTGGAGCAGATTAAGTAGATAAAATATACCAAGTAACAAACGTATTCAAGCACAAATTCGTAGCAAATAACACAAAAAACACACAATTGGGTCACTCAAAAGGACAGATTGGTAAATAAGACAATAAACACATTCAAGTAAAGCACATTTACGCACAGATTCATATAAATCAAAGTCAAGCACAGATTCATACCAGATAGCACGGTAAAACACACAAACAAAACAAACACGGTTATGAAAAACATATTCAGCCAGAGATTCAAATAGATCAAAATCAGGCACAGATTCATATAAATCAACTTTAGGCAAGAATTCATAACAGTTTAGCACAATTAAGTATAAAGAAAACACAGATACGGTCATGACCGAACCAACAAAACACATTCACATATTGTGCAAATATTAAACAAAATGCATCAAATTTTCATTCAAATAACCATAGAGAATTCAAAAGATGCAACACGAGAAACACAAATAAAGTAACGTAAGTAAAAATAGGCTTAAAAGCACTCACAACAACACAAGTAGAACATTTAGTAACACATAGAAAATAGTCAAGAACAAAACGCAAAGAATCAATCTGCAATTTTGAGAAGTAGGTAATGAAAAGAACTAATTGCGAGAAAATTAAAAAAAAAAAAAGGAATAGAGGACAAATCAATCATAGAGAGACACACCCACAAAAAAAATGACATAGATGCAATGTAAGAGCATGTAGGAACAGACCCATTAATTCAAAAGATAAATTCCCTTATCCTGAAACAGATTCTATCACAGATGCAGAATATTACACTGGCAAAGATGAAGAATTTCAAGATTTTGATGAATGCAAGGATTTTGAAGTAGAGGGCATCAAATTAGATAAAAGAACACATAAAAACTCAGCTTTAGATATTGGAAAATTTGCAGGTAATTCACAAGACACATTAGACGAAGACACCCTAAACACATCCAAGGAATTAACAAAAGGAATTAGAGAGTGATGAACCTGTAAAATTTATCACCAACGATGATGGCAAAATTAATTTTGAAGATGGGTGATCTATTGTGGATGCGTGTTGGAATGTCAATGTCATCTCGATCGTTGTCTAATTCTGACTCTGGTTCAGGTTCTGGTTGATTAGATATGGGCGATGAGGTAGATGACTCAGGATTTGGTTCCGGAGTACCAGCGTCAGGGGATTTAGGGCGGTTAGCTTCAGGATTTGTCACTGAGTCGGGTTGAGTAACTTCGATAATCTCATGTGGTTGATCATCGATTACGACATTTGTGGACACCATGATGGTTTTGATCACCTTATTGTATACTCTGTAGGCTCTGCTATTTGTTGAATAGCCGAGAAAGATTCCTTCGTCGCTTTTTGGTTCAAATTTTGAGACTGGATTCCTATCTTTCAATATAAAACATCGTGAGCAGAAAATGTGAAAATATGTAATGTTCGGCTTCTTACCTTTCCATAATTCGTATGGTGTTTGTGGTGTGCCTGGACGAAGGTAGACTCGGTTGATGATGTGACATGCTGTGTTTACAGCCTCTGCC
Source organism: Ipomoea nil (assembly GCF_001879475.1). Lineage (NCBI taxonomy): Eukaryota > Viridiplantae > Streptophyta > Magnoliopsida > Solanales > Convolvulaceae > Ipomoea > Ipomoea nil. The sequence continues at coordinate 2,438,568 of NW_017619627.1, read as the reverse complement.
CAGAACTTCTGTGGTAATAAAACCCTTCCCATTTGCTGAGGAGTCTTTGGAGCTGAATACTCATGAGTGATTCCTGATTGGTTATAGAAGTCATCGAACAGCTTGTTTTCGAAATCTATGCCGTGATCACTTCGGATTCGAACAATGGATTCATTTCTTTTTTTTTTTGGGAGTTTTAATCCCAGTGTTTTGAATGCTTCAGGTGCTTCGGATTTTTCCTTGAGAAAGATTACCCACGAAAAACGTGAAAAGTCATCGACAGATACCAGTATGTATTTCTTACCTCCGAAGCTTTCTGTTTGAGTTGGACCAACGAGAGATCCATGTGGATCAATTCTAGGCACCGACTTGTGTTTATAGTATGTTGAGCTGGATGAGATTATTTGGGTTGCTTCCCAGCTTGACAGGCACCGCAGATAGTTGACTCGACTTTCATCTTGGGTAAACCACAAACACCTTCTACTTTTACAAGTTTATCAAGGAGTCTATAACTTAGATGACCTTTTTTTTTTGATGCCACAGCTCGGCTTCATTCATGCTGGTCCTGCAACATAAGATATGTTAGTTAGAATATAGCAATTGTCAGTTGACCTTTTACCTTCCATAACGCATTGATTTGTTTTGTCCAGGATACTGCAGTTATTTTTGGAGAAGCACACGTTCCAGTTTTGGTCACATAGTTGACTTATACTAATGAGATTAGCGTGAAGTCCACTGACTAGCAATACTTTTTCTAGCTTTGGCAGGCCAGCTACATTTAGCGTGCCTATGCCAGTGACATGACCTTTAATACTGTCACCGAAGGTAACTTCACCTTTGCTTGCATTTACGTTACTTAGAAATTTTGCATTTCCTATCATGTGACGGGAACCCCCGCTGTCAAAGTACCATTTCTCTTCTCTTCCTGCACTTTTAGAATGAAAAGAAACAAATGAAATATAGTCAGTCTTTTTAACCCAAATTTGTTTTGTGAATGGTTGTATGTTCTTGTGCCTGAACTTCTCGATTCTTTGATCCTTGTAGAAGTAGTAGCATTCAGGTCTGGTATGACCTCGTAACCTGCAATAGTGGCAAACAGGGTTATATAGTTTATAATGGAGCTTATTTGCGCTTACTTTACCATAGGAGCGTTTCATTGTGCTGGATTCAGGGATGTCCTCTGGATCAGGTCCAGACGCTTTGACAAATACTGTCTTTATCTTTGGAGTTACTTCCGGTGAAGCCCAAACCATATTTTGCAGAAGATTTTCTTCCGGAATCAAGGATTTTATCAAGTGTTGAAGTAGTATCCATCATCATTTGGATTTGTCATTTGTAGGTGCTGAGCTCCTGTTTCAAGGTCTGTACTTCTTGCTGGAGTTTTTCTTCTCGGTCGGCTGCCTCCTTGAGTAGTACATTGCCAGTTTGTACTTTGTTTTGTAGTTTTTCTTCTCGGTCAACCGCTTCTTTAAGTAGAACATTCCTATCTGCTATTTGAGTTTGATATACTTTACTAGCATTGGTTACAATCTCTATCTCACTAGCTTGCAGTTTACTTTTCGTAGAGCTTCCCATTTGGGATACAACTTATTAAACTCAGCTTCAAAAGATAAAGTAGTATTTAATTCCAAGTCTTCTGCGGAGACATATTCACCACCCTCTGAGTCAGCTTCTTCAACGGATTCGGAACAGCCAGTAACACGTGCTGTAAATGCAACAAAGTTACCCGAGATTTCTTCGACATCCGATCCAGTTGTTTCAACGTCAGGCTCGTCATCACTCCAGGTAATGGCTGACATAGATTTTTTGCGTCAAAGGTAGGTAGCACACTCAGCTTGTACATGTCCAAAGCCCTCGCACTCATAACACTTGATTCCTTTATTGTTGGATCTTTCTTTGGACTGACCTGGACGTGAGACAGAATGTTTGAAGTTTGACGCACCTGACCTAGGACCAGTTTTGGACGATGTTGCTCCTCTTTGTGAATTTCTGTTGCGCGTATTTTTGGATACCTGTTTTAGAATTTTAGAAAACTGTTTAGTAAAAAACACAACTGTATCATCATTAGTTTCGTCTGAATCAGATACAACATTATTTTCTTCAGCGGCAAATGCAACATTTTTTTATTTTTTCGTGTGATCAGTTAAGATTTCCATTTCATATGTTTTAAGATTTCCCATTAACTGAGTAACCGTTTTATTCTCCCAGCCATCATGCTCTTGGATGGCTGTGACTTTCATTCGAAACCTGGGAGGTAGAGATCTCAGTATTTTCTTAACAAGCTTTGCTTGCAAGAATGGTTCACCAAGGACCATTGCGCGATTCGCCAGTTCCTGTACGCGTGTGTGAAAGTCGATAATTGTCTCATCCTCATTCATGCGAAGCTCTTCGAATTCTGACTGAACCAGTTGCAGCTTTGAGTGTTTTACCGACGTAGTTCCTTCGTAAGTAGACTCAAGAGCTTCCCAAGCACCTTTAGCTGAAGGAATACCTGCAACAATTGAAAACTGACTTTCATGCATAAGAGAATAAATTGTGTCTAAAGCCTTATCATTGTTTCCAGCGTTGGTTATCTCTGTTTGAGTCCACTTAGTTTCAGGCTTAGCTACTTCTGTTCCGTCAGTGCTGGAACTGGGTTTGGTGGGATGTGTCCAACCTGACACCACAGACCGCCACACGGCTTCACCTTGAGCTTTTAGGTGCGTACGATTACGAGCCTTCCAATAGGCGTAGTTGTCGCCGGTCAACTGAGGAATGACTTTAGTTCGATCCATTCTGTAACACTTAACACCCCGTGAGATCAAACAAATAAGCAATAAACAGATAAATAATAAGAGCCGCTGAAGAGATGAATTCAAGAAACACGGAATCGCCAGATCGATAGATTAATAAATTAAGTTTACTGGCTCTGATACCAATTGAAATTGCACCGTGACACTTGAAAACCAAAAGCAATGTATTTTTACTTGTTATTTAAGTTATGCACCAGTTACGTTCATTAATTAAACTCGTTTAAGCAAGTGTAAATAATAACTGCAGAAAGCATAAAGTAATGTAAAAACACAAAGAAATTGTTACGCAGTTCGGAGCTCCTTCTCCTACGTCTGCGGGGCAACCCACGTCTGCCCAATCCACTATAGATGTTCACCAAAAGGAGTATTACAAGAGGTAAATATAGATGACCTCCAGCCTTTACCACTACCACTCTTTCTAACACCTATCCAGGACTGACACACGAAAACCCGAACAATCTTCACAAGATACTTCAGCAGTACCACGTACTAATCATGTAGTATAGATTAAATATTCTTAAGAATTAAACATAGAACATATTAAAATAGGAAGCTTTGTAATTCAAATGTGTGCTCAGTATATTAATCTAAAAAATCAGCAATATCTTCTTTCGAACAGCATCCTTTTATAGCAGATATTGAGCTTAATTTGTGATCCTTAAATGTAGCCTTTTTCCTTGTTCGAATAAACCTCAGCCACGTTCTTTTTATTTCTTTGAAAGCTTCATACGTAGACTTCATTCTCCAAGACATACCATCCACACATTTAGATATCACATGGTCCAAAATAGAATTAATTCTAACAACTCTAATTAATTTCTTAATTAAAAACTAATAAAGCTACTACTAAATAAAATAGCCAATAAGTTTAATGTGTAAATAATTTTACACTTACAGATTCCTTTGTTTCTTTCTTCTCGTCTTCTTGTTCGTTGGGTTATAATTTCTAAAAATTCTAAATCCCTTTGTTTATCTACAAACCTAATAAGAGCGAATAATGTTAGGCCCCTAATAGACAATCATTATATTGTGCACCAGCGCACACAATGCATTGTGCACCCTAAAAAATTCCATGTTTGGTATGTACAGAATTGTATAGTAGAATACACATAAACTCCTTACATAATACACATAATCTAACATAATACATAACACACATAAACTCTTAACATAATACACATAAACTCTTAACATAATACACCTGAATTCTTAACATAATACACATAAACTCTTAACATATTACACATAAACTCTTAACATAATACACATAAACACAAAACAATATATATATATATATATATATATATCTACAATTCTAATAAGAGCCAATAATGTTAGGCCCTTAACTGGAACAAAACAATGTCGGTAGTATTGTTTCTTAAAATGAATGGTTCATATTATTTTGATTTTAGTATTTTTAATGATTTTCCTTATTTACCCTCTATTATATTATTTTATACTCTTAAATAACCTAAATTCCGTTAGTATAAACTTTAGTAACGGAATATTCCATTAACTATTTATTATTTTTAACTTACTCATTAATTTCTATAAGAAAGGCCTTAGGTTCGAACCTCATCCCAATTTGAGGTTGCATAATTGTTAAACATATACTACGAATATGTTAAAATGTATTAAAAATATATATAATATAAATTTTAACATAAACTTTGGTCAAATAATTAGTTCGACTAAATACATAACATTCAAAGTTAAGCATCAAAGATTATAAATCAAGAACTTTAAAAATCATTTGATTTTTATGCATTTAAAAAAAAAAACAAATTTAGGTCAAGTTTTTTTTTTTCGTTTAATTAATCTTCTTTTGATTATTTAGATCAGAACAAAATTTAATATTTCAATTATACTTTTACATTATTAGTATGATTTAGGTCGTTATGGTATTAAAATTTTTGTATGTATTTTTATAATAGTACAATTATACATTACTTTACAAATATTATACTATTATTTTTTTATCAGACAAAATTGTTCTTACATCATTGTCAGACATGTACGACCTAACTACAAAGTTGTTGATCATAAATACAATTACACCTGGACTCTTAAAAAATATGACCATTTTCCAAAGAATTGACATTGTTGACATCCCACTGGCTCCAATTGAACAAGTTTACACATCAGAATTTTATCAATGCATGAAAACTTCTAAAGAAATTTGTAAGTTAATTTTTACTATATCATTATAACAATATCTATTGTAACTATATATTTTGAATTATTTATTATCATCCTCTATTGACAGGAATTGTAACAATTGTCATTGACACTCTCAAAACAATTTGTCTCAACAACAAATGTAAATTAAATAAAAAAAAGAATCAATGATTTCATTATTATTGATAGAAAAGTATGTACGCCACTTTATTACTCTTATTAAATTAAATAAATTAGTAGCTACAACAAAAATAATACATATGCATTTAATTAATTTAGAATTAGATGTCTATAATGCCTTTATTTTTTTTTAAAAAATATCCATTATAAAAAATTTAAAAAAGAGATATAATTTCATTAGTTATATTATCTTTATTTTCTATAATTCAAAGATTCATTACCTTCAAATTATTAATTTATTATATTCACTACATTATCCATTGTCTTATTTTTGCATTATCTTGTAATTAAATATCAAAGTTATAATACGAAATATGTTATATATATTTATTTACCAATTATTTTATACAAATATAATAAATATCAATATTTTGTTCAATACTTTCACATGATAACATATGACACACATCTCACAATGCATGAAATATGTAGGGAAAAACTGCCACTATCAAATATCAATAGGTGCTTGTAAGATAAAGAGTTAATAGTACAACTAAGATCCCATCATATACACAACAAGGCAAATATAAAGTTTCTTACACCATAATCTCATTGCACCATGAATCCATCTATGCTACCACCAGTAACCCAATTGTACATGACACACTACAATAATAAAAAATAAATAAAAAAAGAAGAAAAAAAAAGAGGACATGTACTGAAGATGAAGACAATGACAATGCTATCCAAAATAGAATTAAGAAGAATTAGAGAAATTTAAACCAAGAGTAGTATTTATTTAGACTATCGTTTTTAGACTAAGTATTTAGACTAGCGTTATTACAAAAATAATTGATAACCATATACTATGAATACATTAGAGTGTATTAAAAAAATACAATATAAAATTTAACATGGACTTTGATCAACTAATTAAAATCACGCATTAATCATTGATAAACGGCACACCCAAATTATAGTATCTATTTTTGAAATATTTACTTTTATGAAAAAAATTGATAATCTTACATTTATATACGCCAAGATACCGAATTATACTTTGATAAATTATAAAACACTAATTTGAAAATACACATTGAGCATATATATATATATATATATATATATATATATATATATATATATATATATATATATATATATATATATATATATATATACTAGTTTTTTACGCGCATTGCGCGATTGGGATAATGCCCAATGCTTTTTTGTTAAATAAGTACTTTAAAGTATATTAAGGCAGGATTATATTGAAATTGTTCATGCATAGATAATTGAAGGTTGAATTTGCGTATTTAAATAGGTAATTCTTCTCCCAAAGGTTGAATCCCCAACCCCAAGGGCCCCCCACACTCCGACCTGACAGAGCATTGTGGGAAGTTGTATATATTAAGGCAGGATTATATTGAAATTGTTCATGCATAGATAATTGAAGGTTGAATTTGCGTATTTAAATAGGTAATTCTTCTCCCAAAGGTTGAATCCCCAACCCCAAGGGCCCCCCACACTCCGACCTGACAGAGCATTGTGGGAAGTTGTAAATCATGGTGACTCAATGGTTCAGCAGACAGGGTCAAATGCTGATACGCACAAGGAATCTGCCCACTTTGGACATAATTCCCGCACTGCCGCCGCCGAGGTTCAAACCTTGGTCTCTTCTCCCAAATACTACCCACTAAACCATTGAGCTAAGCCCGTGCGGGTTAAATAGGTAATTCTAAGTTTACAAAAGCAAGATAATATAGTCAAGATTGATTATAATTGTCAATAAAATAATTGTATAGGTATAGTTGAAACCAAATACGGGACATAAGGGAGAACAAATAAAAATTAGGGCATAAAATATTAAATATATACTAATATTGTTTGAGGAGATTCCGACATTAGGATTTGTGGTTAAGTTCTATTAATTCTTTAATATTAGAATTAGATTAATGGTGTAGTTATAATTCTATATTAGACTTTAATATTAGAATTAGACTAACGGTGAATTAACGGAAAAGTTAAATGGATAATCATATAATTAAGGATAAATTAGAAAATCTTAAAAGAAAAAAATTAAAACCTGAACAATATGAACCATTCATTTGATTTAATAATTTGGCGGTCATTTTTTCTACCCAATGTTAATAATTAAATAAATTCACTGGTCAAATCTGCTAACGCTAACCGCTAACTGCTGATTGTCAAACAAGGACATTGCGAGGTAGTTCTCACTTCAATTTGTTGTGTGATTTGAATACTCTCTTGTCACAAAATCTCTCAAGTAGTTAATATGGTTGGATTTATTAATTATATTTTTTTAATTTTATCATGGTATTAATAAAATACTTGGTAAATAAATATATAGCATTATTTTGTATTATAACTTTGATATTTAATTAGAAAAATAGTGCACAAAAAAGATAATAGATAATGTAGTGAATATAATCAATTGATGAATTTGAATGTAAAAATTTTTACATTTGAGAAAAATAAAGACAATATAACTAATGAAAATATTTCTTTTAATTAATTTATTGATAATTAATAATTTTTTTTCACTGAATAAAGACATTGTAAGGACAATGTAGCGAATATAATCAATTAATAAATTTGAATATAAAGAATTTTTATATTGAAGAAAAATAAAGACAATATAACTAATAAAATTATTTCTCTTATTTAATTTATTGATAATGAATATTTTTTTTTTTGAATAAAGACATTGTGGACACATAATTCTAAATTAAAGAAATGCATATGTACTATTTTTTTGTTGTAACTACTAAATTATTATTTATATAATTTAATAAGAGTAAAATAGAGTACTAATTATGCCAACTTTGATTGGGATGAGGTTCGAACCTAAGACTTTTTTTTTTTTTTTAATTTTATTGAAATCAATGAGTAAGTTAACGGTGAACTAACGGCAATTCTTAAAATTTTAACGGAATTAGTAACGGTGTGTGGGTATTTTAGGAAATTTTAGTGTAAAATTTAAATCTGATCAATTCTTTATCAATCTGAGCCATTCATTTGATTAAAATCTGTGACCGCCATTTTTTCTACCCATTATAGGCCTAACTCTCTTGGGCTCTTATTAGTATAGTAGATATATATATATATATATATATATATATATATATATATATAGACACACACACTACTGGAAATTATGTAATTTCTGATCACCTGAAAGTGATCTTAAATCAAGTTGTACCAAAAAAGTAGTCGGAAATAGCAACAAAGGTTTTTCCGGATACCAAAAGTGGTCGGAACAAGGCTTTCGACTTGATTTAAGATCACTTTCAGGTGGTCAGAAATTCCATAATTTCCAGTAGTGATATATATATATATATATATATATATAAGGGATTAGGTGCATTTGAGACTTCCCGTGCGGTTGTGCGGGTGGATGCACGTTAAGCATTAATCTGACGCACTTAAAGTACACAACACACGCACATTAAGCACACAAACCTCATGCATGTTAAGCACAAGCCTCACACATGTTAAGTACAAGTCTCACACATGTTAATCACAAAAACACACGCACCTTAAGTTTTAAAAAACAACTCACATTAAGTACACACTCATGCACATTAAGTACAAAACTCACGCACCTTAAGCATAAAACTCATGCACTTTAACGTTTCAACAACAACTCATATTAAGTACACACTCATGCACATTAAGCACAAAACTCATGCACCTTAGGCACAATACTCACACCTTAAGTACAGAACTCACGCACATTAACATTACACACTCACAGTGGCGGAGCCACAATGGAGGCAGTGGGGGCAGCTCTACCCATATAAATGGTATATATACTAAATATACCAAGACTTAAACAAAGTTTGTATTGTCTTGGATGGTAAGGCCATTGGTTTATCTCCTAATACAATGGAAGGTTAGCAGTTCAACCCTTGTTTAATGGTTATGTTAATTACTAAGGACGAATACATTTGCTGGAAATTCGTTAATGTTAGTTGGCATAGTTGTTTATTTGGAATAATTAGTTAAGGTTAGTTAGCATATAGTTGTTTAACAATTTTATTCCTATTTGATATTTTGTATTTGAACATTTTTTAATTCATTTTACCTCTTTTTGGCCCCCACTCAACTTAAATCCTGGCTCCGCCACTGCACACTCACGCACATTAAGTACAAATCTCAGACACATTAAGCACAAAACTCACGCACATTAAGTACACAACTCACGCACATTAATTAACCGCACGGGAAGCACTCAACCGCACTGGAACCTTTCACTATGTATATATATATATATATATATATATATATATATATATATATATATATATATATATATATATATTTATCTTTTGTGAAATCGACTTATTCGCCCTACATATATAATTAGTTGTATGATGATCTTGACATCATTTAAAGAAAAAATAAAGAATATATAAAGGTCGATATAAAGCAGCTTCAGAAAATAAAGAAAAAAAGATCATTTTTGTGAATTGAATGCAAATGGATGCCTAAAGAATAAATATCATAATCCTTTTAGAATATTATTTGTTGACTTAAATTATTTTTAAAAAAAAATTGCTGTGGAAATAAAAATATATGCTACCAGAGAAGAATGTTCAGCCAATCGTTACCTTATCTAGTTGAGAGAATATCCACTATCTATCTAATTTGATCAAGTGCGCTATTCTCCAGTCAAAAAACACATGCAACTAATTTGTAGTGTTTGTTTGCCTTAAAGGGTAGTTCAACTGGGCGGCGGAATAGGATTCTTGTAATATAAGATTATGAGTTTAATTTTTGTTAGTATACTTTTTGTTGATGTTGTCATATACGGTACGATTTTTCTAGTATAATTTACCAGAAGTTATTCGCATATACCTAATGACGGAATGCTGGGGTTTTAGCTTCTTTTTTTTTTAAAAAAAAAAAAAGAAAAAATATTTGTTTCATGGTTGCTGGGAAATTTCTGATCATATGTTTGTTCGAAATTTTGGATGCTCGGAAGTAAAAGATCTGACAATATAATCATTGGTTGTTGTCAATAAATTTTCAGTACAAATCTTTTGACAACCTTATTCGGTGGTGAGTATTATCAAGTGTTTGGGAGAAGAGTATTATCAAGTATTTATAGATGTATGTACTTGGAATAAACGGTTAAGATGTTTTTCCAAATATCAAAACTAGTCAAAAAATCATTTATAACCACCAAATATAAGAAATTTTCAACAATTTAATAATTTGAGAGTAAACATTCAGATAAAATACATTTTAGTTTCTCTTAAATCTAATAATCAGAAAGATGGTATAGTCATATACTGTTGGAACAAGAACAATAATTATATGTGAACTTTTTTCGACAGTCTAACATGTTGGTAATATATTGTTGCATAAATTAAAACAGAAAACCTTTTTAAAAATATTTTATGTAACAAAAGAAAAAATAAAGGGTAAAGGATGGATAAAAGAAAATAAGGAATTTATTCGCGATGACACTGCACACACACCCTAAAAATTAAAAAAATAAAATAAAATAAATTGACAATGATGAGGATTATCTCCATAAAATATGGGAAATGAGGGAGCTAAAGAAAGTAAAGTGGGGACAACATTGGAGGGTTGTGGCTGCTAACTACTGTAATCAACCTTGGTCGGCTGACCGTAAAGACAGCAACCAAAATTATAAAAGCATCCGAAAATAAAACTGGGTGAAGTATGATTTTCGTAGTTAAAATTATAATTTTAGGTATTTATAATAATTTTTTAATTGAATTTGTCGTACAGGATTTTATAATGCTATTTGTTTGTCATGTGTGATTTATATATTACTCTGTATTATATAAAATAAGATTTATCAAATGCACATCTTCAAATAACAGATACATATTTCTTTGATATTAAAAAAAAAAAAAAAAAACCTAAAAGGGACTAAAAAGGCCAACAAACGTTGTTGAAAGTTGAAACCTTATCGGCACAAAAAATTCTAGCCTCCATCATTGCCATCTTCGACGCTCCATAATCATCACTCCCCCACGGAATCAAATGCCCATCATACCAAATCATTGGTGGGTCCTGTTTTGTCTCCTCTCTCACACATGTGTCACTACTGTTCTTTAATACTCTATGTATGTGTGTGTATCATTTCTCCTTTTTTTTTTTTTTTTTTTTTTTTTTTGAGAATTGTATCATTTCTCCTTGAAACGCACTATGTATGAATACTCATGAAAATTATAATTTTGGGGAGTAAGTAGTTACGTACACAATAACATTTTCAAGAAAATGACATTTTTACTCATTCATTTACATTTATTATAGCTTTTCATCCTTAAAGTGTTTCCAAAGCGATACTCTATTCGTTATATTTTAGGTGTCTGAGTTGATTAACGATTCTTAACTGAAGTTATTCTAATTTATAATTTTCATAATGTTAAATTTAATATTATACAGTATTATATAAAATTTATATGTTTAGAAATTATATTAAAAATTTTATTAAATAAAAAAATTAAATAAAAAATAAAATAAAATACTTTAAAAATTAACAAAGAAGAAAAAAATTAATTTGATCAATAAATAATAAATATAAAATAAGACAAATAGAACTATTTTTATCGCTATATTTTAATTAGGGTTTAGTTAAAATGCCACTTCGTATACAATCTGGTAAAGACATAATTATTGAACAAAAATGCTGTTTTTCTATCATTCATGATGGGTGAGATCGAAGTGCCATTTTTTATATTTTATTTTTTAAAAAATAATACTTTTTTGTTCTTAAATTATAAAAAAGTAATAATATTTATCTCTTGATTATTTGTGAAATGATTTTTTTAACCAAATCTAACAAGATTAAATGACAAAAACGTCACCTCATAAATAATTGAGGAATGGAAAGTAACAACAATGCGACTATAATAGGTGAACCAAACGTACTATTTCTCTATAATTTAGGAACGAGAACTCTTCACTTTTCTTGTTAAAAGAAATTAGAATATACAATTTTTATTATAGGTAAATTTCAACTTAGCGTAGTTATTTAATACCAAGTTCTATTATATATATATATATATATATATATATATATATATGTTTTTGTCTAATAAATTAACAACTCTAGATTCAACACAAGTCATGCTTTTAGCTCATACTAAAAAAATCAGACCTAATATTCTTTATTAACATGACACATAGTTAAAATTTTAAATTTATAATTATATTAGCCTCTAAATCCAATGGGTTTACTTTTTAGCCTTTTGATTACAAGAATGTTGTGTGCTTTACTGCTTTTGTTGATTGGATTAGTGGGGAGAGTGCAGTTGGTTCAAGTTGGTGGAATAATGGATTTGTTATTTTTCCTAATCATCAACACAAATAAAGTAATACAAGTTAGGAGGGATGGCACGTAGGGCGGATACATACAATAGAATTGCACCCAATATACATATATATGTAATTAAAACACCATTGCATGTTAAAGTCAACGTCCACCACCACGTTGCTTTTTGGCACTTGTCCACTCACACGGTCACACCAAAGACAAAAAGCTTATTCCTATCTGAAAAGATGATCGAATGGAGTATATTTCTCTTATCTAAAAATCATCAGTTTAATTCTTGTCAAATATTTTTTCGATCAATCCCGTCCGATCTACGTGGTCTTCTTAGTACAATTTACTTCATGATTTGTGAGTTATTACACCGAATCATAATTTATGCAGTATATATTTTGAGATAGTGATTGCGAGTTATAAAAAAAAAAAAAAAAAAAAAAAAAAAAAAAAAAAAAACTAATGACTCCGCAGTTTGGGCCAATTAAGGATGATTTAGATTATCAAGTTGTGGTTTTTGCAACGTGCGGTGATTCATGCATTATCCACAGTCCGTCGCATGATACACACCGTCAGTGTTACGTTCATCATTGTGTTTCCACGCATAATTATAGACTAGGTCAAACAACACTGCTTTTAATCGATCGATGAGATTTAGGTGATGTCTTGTGGTGAAACACTGCCACTGGGAAATTCGAATTTGGTTTCAATTGCACTTACATTTACAAAGTTTTATTCTTATTCGAGAAAAAAGAATTAACTTAAAATATTATTAATATGAGTATTAAAAGTTAGCAGTTTACATATTAACTATCATATGTTAATAGAGATGAAATGGGTTAAACGTAACAAGAAGGGGGATAATTAATTAAATATCACCGGTTGACCACATGAGTCATATGACCTAACATGCATGCCCATCATTGCTTTAATTAGATTCAACTGTAATAATTCCAAAAAATAATAATAATAATAATAATAATAATAATAATAATAATAATAATAATAATAATAACCTAAGTGTATATTATACGACAAACAATTAACATTAAACAATGCTATATACTATTATACTAACATACATATAGACGGCAATTTATATGCTGCGCCACGGCGTGCGTTGCATTGTGCGCCCAGATGCAAAACGACGTCATTTCAATTTTTTTTTTTTTTTTTTGAAATTTCGCTACCCAGTGTTTGACAGTTAATTTTCCTTTAAAAAAAAATTTCATGTTCAAAAATGTACATAATGTTATACTAGAATACACATAATTGTATACATGAATGTACATAATTATATAACAAAATACACATACTCTTTTTTAAAAGATAATACACATAATCTAACATAATACATAATAAACATAAACTTTTAACATAATACACATCAACTCTTAACATAATACACAAATTTTCTAATTCGAACGTACATAATTGTATAAAAAAATTGTACATAATTGTATAAAAAATGTACATAATAAAAAATATACATAATTGTATAAACAAATATACATAATCATGTCAACTTCCTACCGTGCCTCTCAAAACGACGTCGTTTTGGGAGGCGCGGGGCGCACAGTGCACTATGCGCCGTGGTGCTGGGTATAACGATTGCATATAGACATACCACTTCTAATAAAATCGGGTATTTTTAACTCCAAAAAGTAAGAACAATTTACGAAAATTTTAATTTTCTTAACTACACCTCGTTAGGTGATTAGAAATTTCAACTTCTTAAAAAAAAAAAAAAAAAGTGGTTCTATAAGCAAAAACCACCAAGTTTTGAAAGGTGTATACCTTCCAACAAAACATTTGCCAAAACCTCGTTCATGTATAATAACTTGTAAATCAGGTAAACCATGTACAAAAGAGTATTAGCATGAATTGAACTCATGACCTTCTAGTACGAGAATAATATTTTACCCCCTTAACCACTCACTTTTAAGGGATTGTTTGATTTTTTGACTGTCTGCATTGGTGGTCCTTGACCACTTCGATTGGTGGTTGGTAATATTGACAAATATTTTGTTCAGACCCCAAAATAATTGATTGACAACCTGATTTTTACTAATTAATTTTAAGGAAAATGACACTTTTTCCCTCTGAATTATATGTTAAGAGCACATTTTCCTCCTCAATTATTCATGTAAGCACATTAGCCCCTCAATCCTTATACCAATATAGCCAGGAGATTTTGCCTCAACTATTCTCCCGCCCAACCACTAAATAATTTGCTTATAATTTTACCTTTTTTTTTTTTTTTTTTTTTTTTTTTTTTTTTTTTTTACTTTATATCCTTGCATGTAGTCGTATGAGTGTTTTTGTTGGTTTTCGATAGCTATTCTAATGCGCATGAGTGTTTTGGAGTCCTACTTTATAGGATACTAATTCAATTGATTGGTTTTGGGGATGAGTTTCATTTCCCGATTCATGTGGTAGAGGAAACGTGTGATATATGAATTACAAACATGAGTTTTATCTACTAAGCTAATCCTCTAATCTTCTAATTTTTCTCTTTCTATAAGTATACTATTGCTGCGACTTTGCGTTATCTCCCTCAGCCGGCTACCATGTCTTGGAAATATCAGCTCTTCTTCTTTTTTCACTCAGCTGTGATGATTACTTACATAGCATAAGTGATGGCTTTCAGTATAAATACACATGTTTATACAATCAATTTCACATTATAACCTCTTAATATTAGTCAATTCCAATCACAAGCTCTTCTTCTTTGATGGCTGGTCAGTTTGTTCTTGCTTCCTAGCTCACTCCACTATGCAATAGGAAGGTCATTCGAGTTAGGCTTGTGCGAACATATGTTATTTATGAAAACAGAGAAAACAATGGGATTAGCAGTCTGGAATGCGTTTTCCATGATGTTGAGGTGTAGTATATTTGATTTTATTAACATAAAATTTCTTTATATTTACTTATGTTCGCTAATTTCCAGTTTAATACCTTTGAATGTGTTCATCTAGAGTGTGTTTGTTCATTGTACTATACCTAAAAATCAAGTGCAAAAATGGACCAAATTCAAGGAAGGTTGTGTTTATGGGTTAAAGAACTTCATTTGCATTACTAACTACTTGAAGTTCAAGACAAGTTATCATCGTTACATGCTTAAATTTAAGCATGATACGATGGTTAAGGAGTACAAGAAAGTCAGTTTTCCTAACATGATTTTTCGTTTAAAATCGATATCTTCCTTGGTTAGGAAGAAAAATATCGATGAGAAGATGCTCATAGGTATATTCTTAATTTCTTATTTTTAAATACAACCTCTTTTACTTATAAATCTATCCTTATTTAATACCTAACTGTTTCTATTTGTTTTTTCTAGATGTGATTGGAAGGGTCACTAAAATCTATTTTCCTGTGGGGAGGGTTGTAGCAGGACAAAGAGCTAGGCTTATTGATTTTGTTCTGGAAGATATCAAGTGAGTGTACATGTCTATATTAGATTTCTGTTTTTTTTTTTTTAAAGTTTTAATGGAATGACTTCAATAAACTATTCTTTTTAAAATAAACTTTTCTTTTATTTCTTTTAGTGAAGATCAGATTCAATGTACTCTTTGGGGGGATCAAGTGGACAGTTTGCTGCCTATTTATAGCTCAACAGTCACTGAAGAACCAGTGATTGTTTTGCTGCAGTTCTGTAGGGCAAAGATCTTTGATAGTATGTGTTCTCTTATTCTTCTACTCCATTGCTTCAAGTTTTATTAATTTATTCTTTTATCTTTTAGTGGCATTATCCTGAAATTCTATATTCTTTATTCCCATATGGAGATGTGCACATATCAACTTCATTTAATGCCACAAAAATTTGGATAAATCAGAGAATGCCAGATTTTGAGGAGTTCAAGAAAAGGTTAAGGTATAAATCCTACTGTTTCTATTTTTAAATTCCACAGTTCTTAATTGCATCTGTTTACTTTTATTTCTTCTATTCTAGTCTGTCATCTAACATAACTCCTTTAAGAAAGTTGGACTCAAGCTCTAGATTGACTGGATTTAGGCCAAATTGTAACATTCTAAGTGATGATATTGTGGTAACTTCTCTAAGTGAGATTTATAAGAGGAAGGAGGTAATAAATTATTTTCTTTTTTTTTTTCCAGATTGACTTACTAACTTCTTTTTTGCCATTAAACAGCTCTATGAGTATTGGGTGGCTGTTAAGATTATGGATGTTGACAGTTCAGATGGTTGGTATTACAAGTTCTGTAAGCGAACTAACTGTGGGAAAAAAGCTAACTCCAAGAGAAGGTATGATGTACTGTTCTAAGTGTGACCGTAGCTGGCATGAGGGAGCTGTCAAGTATAAGGTGGTTGTTCGTGTAACGGACAGTACATGTGAAACAACTATGCTCATTTGGAATAAGGAATGCTATGACTTGGTTGGTGTTTCAGCTTCAACTCTAAGAGAGAAGTATGTTGAGGTAAGAATGGTTTTTCTAATCTAATTTGGGATTGGGAATGCTATATATGTTCTTATGTTTATTTCCTAATAAAATTTATGTTTTTTTTTTCAGAATGCAAAAGGTTGGATCTCACCTGAGTTGCAGTCTATTTGTGAGATGCCTATACTATTTAGGATTTCTATGAAGAAAGATCAAGTGGACAGTCTGATCTCTGCATTTGGGGTGTTAGGGTTCTGTAAACTGTTGGAAAAAATAGCTTAAAATAGCATGTTAAGTGGCTATTTTGTGGTACAATTATCAGTGGGGTCCACTTCTGATTTGGGTCGGGTCAAAGTGGATTCAGATTCTTCGTAGTAAGACGAAGAGATTGATATATTATACGTTCAAAACGGATAATGGGTGAATGAGATATTGATTCTCAAAGTAGACCCATTGGGATCGAAAAGGCTTGGCTCAAGCCTAATCTCGTGTGCGCCGGCACTTGCAGGCACGAATGTCGTCCGGAAATTGGCAGGCCTTGAGGGCTAAGTTATGTCAAACTTCGGTATCATTTTTCAACCAATATATCCACTTGGGAGGCCGAAACCGAGAACACAATTCTCGTGCTACAAAGAGCACGAGAGTTGGAGGTGCACCGAGAGCACAATTCTCGTGCAACAGAGAACACGAGAGGTGCATCTCGGGTTGCACAACACGAGAGTTGCACTCTCGGGCTGCACCACAGAGCACAAGAGTTGTACTATCGTGCTGCTGGTTCGGCCTTTTAAGGCCGAACTTCGAACTCTCGTGTCCTGAACAGCGAACCTGTACACCAACGGTCTGAAACCCGAAAGTTCGGACTGTTGTGTAGATTAAATTCATCTGTTACAGAATTAATAT
This sequence comes from Ipomoea nil, assembly GCF_001879475.1. Taxonomy (NCBI): domain Eukaryota; kingdom Viridiplantae; phylum Streptophyta; class Magnoliopsida; order Solanales; family Convolvulaceae; genus Ipomoea; species Ipomoea nil. The sequence goes on along the minus strand of NW_017619627.1, from coordinate 2,420,874 downwards.
TGTTTTAATTCAAATTTTTGAATTCTGAATTTAATTTTTCTGTTAGTGGGTGGATGTTACAGGTGTTACACAATTGGTTTTAACACCAATTTAATTGCCATGTTGAATGCTATCACTCCAACAACCCTATATAAAGAGAGGTAGGGCATAAGCTTTTTATACACAAGAAATCAAAGGAATTCCACTATGTTTTTCGGCTTCCAAAACTCTGCTTCTACTCTCTTTCTTTTTAGCCAAGTGTGTTCTTTCTTTACTTCGTTCGCCGGATTCTTTGTTTGGGTGCTCAATCAAGGAATCATAGCATGTTTTATCATGAGAAACCTAGGTTACAACGCTCCTAGCACTTGTGGGAGGTAGCAAATAAGGTTTTAAGGAAAAGAACGATTTGTTCAAACTTGTGCCAACCTCTACCCGAATCATACATCTTTTCCTTCCCAGTTTTTTTCTGTTTTTTTTTCCATATAATAATAATCTTTCCGTAATTACCCAACATAGACAAGCTAACATTTTTTCAAAACACTGTGTAATATAGACTGTGATGTAGATGCAACAGAACAAACTCATGAGGTTTAACTATTTTCCTATTTACATTGTTTTCTTCTTTATAAATTTGAATAACACTGTGTATTATTTAATTTTTTTTTTTCAGGATTCATTTGGCCTTGATGAATTTGGTGATTTTGAAATGGTTGGGTTTGACGAGGGGGGTTCATCTGGAAATGTTGCAAGCACGCTGAAGAGGTCTCTAATGGATGAATTCAATCATTCTAATGACTCTAAACGACTTGAAGTTGGAAAAAATGTAATGTGATTGCGGTTTCTGTGCAGCACACTAAAGAGTTCTCTAATGAATGAATTCAATTAGTCTGACTACTCTAAGAGACTTAATACTTAAGTGATTAAGTTGGAAAAAATGTAATGTTTTTACGGTTTCTATGCTATATTTTGTAATGTTTCCCTAATAGGTCCAGTCTATGTACCACTTTTAAATTCTGTCTTATGTTTTGGGACTCTATGGACAATATGAATATTATGTGTACCTATTTTTGTTTGGTACTTCTATGCTCAAGTTTATTTTATTTATGTTTCCAGTTTAAATAGTACTAACTAATGAAGTGGTTTTAGGGATACATACCTTTTCATGTTATGATACTTTGGGATTTCTATCTTCATTTGTTAACCGTATCTGGAATGAGATAATTAAATACAGATTAATCAAGTTATAACATCTATATAAGTAAATGTAAAATCTTTTGGATTATTTGAAAATAAACTTACCTATTGAATCTTGACTACTATTTGATGCCAACTGTTCTGTTATATTTAAATCCAGATCCAGGTCTCTTTGTATCTGAAAACAACTGCAATGATGAACTATCAATGTCTGACTACTTTTTCTTTTTTTTTTCTTTTTTTTAAAAAAAAGGTTGTCTATCTGTGTACTAAATTACAACTTATCAAGTAAAAATATAAGTACTTAATAAGTTAAGTTTGCATGAACTTATCAAATAAGAATACAAGTTAAATTTACTCAATTAGTAAATAGATTTCAGTAAGAATATGACAAAATGTTACAGATCTAAGCTGGAGTGATGAAATGGAGTATTGCAGATTTGACAAAAGGTTCTAACTTAGTTTTTGAGTACACTAATAACCATGAGTTACAGATCTAAGCTGGACTGATGAAATTCTAACTTAGTGTTGTATTAAATGTATCTATGGAACCTTTAATACTATTTATTTAACCAAACTTAGTATATATGTTATACATTCAAATTCAATAATTTATGTAAAAAAAAAAAAAGTTTTAAGCTATAAGTAAAAAAGAAAAAAAAAACTTTTTTTATGGTGAAAGAATAGGACTAGGTTAGAATGTGAGTATGAAAGGGTTTAGGTAGGGATTTACAGTTGAAACCAAATAGTTTGACAACAGGGATTATATAATTTTTAGGCTCATTTGCACAAAAAAAAAAAAAATGCATTGATCAATTTTATCAATGAAGTAAAATTTTGAAATTAAAAACTAACAACTAATTAACCATTACGGAGAAATCCAAATTAGATACGACTGCACTTTGGATTCGTAATAAAAATCAATGAGTTTATAGATGAACAGAGGTATAATGTATGGCAGATGAAATACTATACTCAATTTATGTCATGAGTTTGACATGTGATATTATTAATCTGTAAACTCATTTAAAAAATGATAAATGTAGAAAACCATGGATGAAGATCAAGCCAAAATTTGATCTTATAAACTAATAGCCAATTAAACAATATGGGGAAAATAAAATCAAGTATATATCAATACACTGTTACATTCCCAATAAAAATGAAATTCAAACCTAACCAAAGGCTATAAAATAGTAATCATTTACAAGTATTCATCAGTGTTATACTAGGGTAATCAAATGCTATTGCCACTATAAATAAAGATCCAACACTTGGAAGATACTTTCAAACTGCAGGTTCTCTGTAACTGTTCATGCAAAGCATCAGCTTAAACAAACATGAGAAAGTTAGAAAAATCTACTACTATTGGTTGCAAGAGAAAGTATGGGATTTCAAACAAAGGTATGAAAGCATTTTATATTACACTATACTTTATAAATACAAGTTTCATATAAATACTCAAAATCACATCAATTAATGCCTAAACAAGTAAAACAATTAATGTGTATTTGTTCCTTTCTGGGCTTAGCTACGTACATATGCATACATAGAAATTAGGGTTTCAGAAGTATATAAATAAATTAATAGATTTTAGAGCAAATACCAATTAAAACTTACTGCATGTGGGAAAATTGTTTCCTGAAAGATCCGATCCAGTTTAAGCTTGAAAAGTAGACGATTTGCTGGAACTTCTTCCGATTTATGGTTTTGATTTTTGGATTAATTCATCTAGGACGAGAGATTTTCATGGTTTACAGGATGAAGCTTGAAGGATTGAAGAGAATAGAGGTAATTGGCTTCTATTTCGTGAATGATTTAGGGTTCGTGAATAGCGAATGGTACTGGTGTTGCGAAGGAGACGGTGAATCGCAAATGAGAGGACAGAGCGAGGCAGAGGGAGGTAGAGCGAGAGGGACTTCTAGAATTATGTTTTGGGTTAGGTAAGAAGGGTTGGTAGGTTTTGGGTTGGGCAGGTTAGATGGGTTTCGGCCCATTATTGTTGTTGTTATTGTTGTTGTTGTTCTTATCATTGTTATTGTTGTTGTTATTGTTATTGTTGTTGTTGTTGTTGTTGTTGTTGTTGTTATTATTATTATTATTATTATTCCTGAATTTGTTGTTATGATTAATAGTATTGCATTATTATTATTCATTATTAATTATTAATTATTAATTATTAATATTATTATTCATAATATTGTTATTGTCAATGGAAATATTCTAATTATTTTTATCATTATTGATATTAATATTACTTTTTTTTTTTGTTATTCCTATATTCTAATGTGTGAATTCTTTTTATTGTTTTGTTAATATATTTATTAAATAGGTGATTTTTTTATTGAGTTTTCTTCAATATATTTGTATTTATAAATTGTGCATCTCAAAATTTGCAATGACTTTATCCTAATAATATATTTTAAAGCATTTTGACACTTTTTCCTCTTTTGTCCAATTAAATATTACGTTAAATAATGTTACAAGTAAGGATTTTGTCTATTTGATATAATGAATTTGCAAATATTTTTAAAATTTTCATTCTGGGAATCAATAAATTGTTAACAATTTCATCTTGAATTTTTGTTAGAGAATGTGGATAGTTTAACTCCTGAGCAACTAACAACGCGAAGGATCGATCGGATTGGGATTCAGGCATAAAAATCATGCCTTTTGGGTGTGTTTGAAAATTCTCTTTATACAAGTTTGAGTGTATTAACAAATTGTAAGTGCTACACTAATTTTATCACATTTCAAATTAAATTTTGTCTTTTTTATTTTTTTTAAAATGTATTTTCTTTAATGTAAGCCATCAAATCAATACTACAATATCTTCTAATGTTGAATGTTTGAATAGGCATATTGGGAGTACTAGCACCGAAGCGGGTAATTTATTTTTTTTCTTTTAAAATGTTATATTAAATGTTAGGTGAATTTATATTGTGACTTGATTTATTTGGTGTGTAATCATACAGTCGACATTGCTGATAATTCTAAAATCGTATTGAATATTGTTTGTGGTTCAAACAGAAGGAAAACAAATTTAACTAATGAAGGTATTTTGTGCATTTTTTTTCTAATCCTACATTATAATATATTGATTTATTTTATTCTTATAGTAATAGATTAAACTATCAATAGGACCATCAATTGTATGTAGATAACCTGTCCAAAATAAGCGAAAAGTGCAACATGATCCTCAAATTATACGTACAGGTAACAAATTGTTAAAGCTATTATATACCTTTGGTAGCTTAAATTAAGTTCATTTATTTATATAATTACATTTTTGGTGACATTTTTTTTAGTAGGCATGTATTTAGACAATGGCGATCCAACTTTTAAGCGTCAACATTGTGATGCATTGTTTTGGTATGATGAGAGATTAAAGAGTGTAAAGGTGAATAGTTTGCCTAAATATTTCATATGTTGTGGTAACGGAAAAATTAAGTTGGCACCTATCATTCCTCCGCCCAAGATGATATCTAATTTGTTTTTTAGTGGCGATCGTAAAAGTAAAAATTTCTTGCAGAATAAACGATCTTACAATAACATGTTCAGTTTTACATCAATGGATGGTCGAATTGATAAACAAATAAATTCTGGATCATCTCCGCCAATCTTTCGCTTGAATGGTCAGAATTTTCATTTGATGGGGAGTTTATTACCCATTGAAGGTAATTCGGCCAAATTCGGACAGCTATACATTCATGACTCTGAAAATGAAGTTATGAATAGAATTAGCGCTGTCAGGTATGTATACTAATTGTTTCTCATATTTTTATAATATATTTGTTTAATCAATTTTTAAAATTCATTTTACTTTGCAAATTTTATAATTTTGAAGGAATGAAAGTGATGTACAAGATTTACACCCTCAAAATGTTGCTGATATCCAAGCTGTTTTAGATTATTGCAATATTTTGGTTAAGTCATTTCGCATGGCGAAAGAAGCAATCCAGTCAAATCCAAGAGTAGAAGTTAAAATGAAGTTGATTGGGAAGCGTAGCACAGATGCCCGTACATATAATTTGCCCACAGTTTCTGAAGTTGCTGCACTTATTGTTGGGGACTTGGATGCGCATCTCGGTGAGCGAGATATATTAGTGGAAACAAAATCTGGATTGTTGAAGAGGATTAGTGAACTCAATCCAGCTTATCTTCCACTACAGTATCCAGTGTTGTTTTCGTATGGTGAAGATGGTTATACGGAGGATATTGGCTTCAACATTATTCGAGTAGTTGAAAATGGATCTAGACACCGTATTTCACCTCGCTAGTATCTTATTTTTCCTATTCATGAGCGTTCATCAAAAGTTTCAACAATTTTATATGCTCTGAGATTATTTCAACAATTTCTGGTCGATGGTTACACCATGGTTGAAGCTAGTCGATTATTGTATATTCGCACCAATAAAAAATCTTTAAGGTGTGGAGCTTATCAGGGATTGTCTGATGCATTAACACGAGGTGATGTTGAGCCCGGTCGTCATGGTAAACGAGTTATTCTTCCTTATAGCTTTACTGGTGGGGCAAGGTATATGATTCTAAACTATCAAGATGCGATGTCGATTTGTGGATGGATTGATTATCCTAATTTATTTATTACATTTACATGTAATCCAAAGTGGCCTGAAATAGAGAGGCATTCGGGAGAGCGACATTTGAGTGCTGTTGATCGACCTGATATCATATGTCGCTTATTTAAAATGAAATTGGATGCGTTGATTAGGGAGATCCGTTCTGGATTAGTTTTTGGTAATGTAACTGCAGGTACGTATTTTAATTTTTCTACATATACACGAGAATCATTCCTATCTTATTTTTAATTTGTATTTTAATACTTCTTTATGTAGTTATTTATACTGTTGAGTTCCAAAAAAGAGGACTTCCGCATGCCCATATATTGATATTTCTGGGCCGAGAAGATGGTCAAGCTTTATGTCAAAATATTGATACTATCATTTCAGCTGAAATTCCAAATAAGGAAGTAGATAGTGAGTATTATAAGGTTGTTGAAGAGTTTATGATTCACGGTCCTTGTGGTCATCTTAGGAAGAATTCTCTGTGTATGGTCAATGGTCGTTGTTCTAAACATTTTTCAAATAAGTTTGTATACTCTTTAAATTTTGATCAAGATGGTTATCTCATTTACAGACGAAGAGATGATGGAATGTTTGTTTAGAAAAATGGAATTGAGCTGGATAACAGATTTGTTATACCACATAACAAATATTTGTTGCTTAAATATAGAGCAAATATTAATATTGAGTGGTGTAACCAGTCCCGTTCTATCAAGTACTTATTTAAGTATGTCAACAAGGGGCATGATCGAGTTACAGCTCATTTCTACAAAAGTTCCGATGATTTAGAGAAAGGTCAAGTTGTAGATGAGATATCTATGTTCTATGATTGTCGTTAATATCTGCTTGCGAAGGAACATGGCGTTTATTCGGATTTGACATTCAATTTAGAGTTCCTGCAGTTGAGATGTTGAGTTTCCATTTGCCTAATCAACAATTAGTTGTTTATGGCGATGATGATTGTGTTGACAATATTTTGAGTCGCCCGAGTGTTGGAGAAAGTATGTTTTTAGCTTAGTTTGAAGCTAATAAAAAGTTTGCAGAAGTTAAAGAGTTAACTTATGGTCAGATGCCCAACAAATTTGTTTAGAAAAATGATGTTAGAGAGTGGTATCTTAGACGTAAGGGGTTTGCTATTGGACGTATGTTCTTTGTTTCGCCAGGTTCGGGTGAAATTTATTATCTAAGGTGTTTGTTGAACTTGGTGCGTGGTGCAACATGTTATGAAGATCTTCGTATTGTTGACGGAGTGCAGTATAGTTCGTTTCGAGTTGCATGCTATGTTCGTGGTTTATTAGCAGATGACAAGGAATATGTTGATGCGATTAATGAAGCAAGTAAATGGGCATCTGCAACTTCTATGAGGAAACTATTTGTGACTATACTTACTTCAAACGTTCTTATTCGACCAGAAGTTGTTTGGGAGGCAGTATGGATACTCTTAGCCGAAGATGCGGAGTTCAACCAACGGATGCTACTAGATGAACCATGTTTTTTTTTTATTTACATTCTTTTGTAGCTTAAATATACATTTTATTTACATGATTGTGCTATATTGGATCATCAGATGTAAGTATCATTCTGATTTTATTCTCTTTTTTAGGTCTAATCCTAACAGATGAAGAAAATGTTAATTATGCTTTGGTGGAAATTGAAAAGCTTTTACGTGTATTGGGAAAAAGTATGTCTTGCTTTCCGTCTATGCCTGTGTAACAACTCAAAATTTCATTTTATAAATCCAGTATTCAGAAATTCCAAAATAGCTTTTTCACTCCATTAAAAAATTTTGCGATCAATCGGTGTTTGAATAAAATAATTTCGGGTCGCATTTTAAAATTAATTTGACACCGAAGAAATAAATTCCATTCGAAAATCCCTAAGTTTTTGGGTACTTCGCGTACCAAGATTTAAATCGAGAATTTTATCTGAGTGAGACCGGGAGAATTCAAAAAGGATTTTTGAACAAGTGTTCATCCAAATAGCTTTTGGGAAAATTCACTTTCAACCTCAAAGTAATAAAAGATAACATTTCTAGCCTATGGTTCATGTTACATGGTGGACCACAAGACATCCAAAAATCCCTTATTGATTCATCTTTTAGCTTGGGAAATTACCCCTTTTGTCCTAAAAAATCATTGTGAATCATCCTAGGGTTTTGAACCCTATATAAACCACCTTATTTCATCTTATTTTCCTGATCTCATTCTTTGCCTCCTCCTCACCATTTGTCTGCCAAGAACAAGGAGAAAAACAACAACCTAGTAAGCTTGTTCATCCTTCATTCTAGTCTCTTTTCTCTTCTAGTTCCTTTAGTCTTTGAGGTTCTAGGCTAAGGATAGAAGGTGTGTTTGAGAAGTGTAGGTGGTGAAGGAGGCTCAAGCTAGGTCAAGAGGAAGAAGAGATCCAAGCAAGAAGATTAGACTACAAGAGGTATAACCCCATGGATTCTTCTCTAAATTTGGCTCTGTGAAGCCTTAGTTTTGAATAGAAATCAGTAGAAACTATGAGTTTTTGATGTGTTCATGCTTAGAAGGTTTTTAGTATATGTTTGTGAGTTGTTGAGATTGTTTTGGACTGGTTTGGATGAGATTTTGCAGGTGAAATAACATCTGGTGCACAACACAGTGTGCACCAGATCAGAGTGGAGGCCCTAGCCGCGGCCCATCAGAAGGGCCGCGGCTAGAGCTGTGGTGGCATGGGACTAGGGCACGGCCCTAGAGGAGGACTGTTGCCTAGTCCCGGCGCATCAACGGGGCTTCAGGGGCGGACCATGAAGAGTCCCGCCCCAAGTCCCTGAGTATAGTCTATGAAGGACTTTTGTGCAGTGGTCGGACCCTTGTGGCTCAGCTACATGTCGTTTCGGACCGAGTGTTACGGGATATTGTGGCTCGGCTCTTCGGGATCGTCTCGATGCACGTTTTGGCTTTGATTTCGTTGAATTTGGTTTAAAAACAAGTATGTTATGAAGGATTTTGTGAAGAATTGCTACACAGTGAATAATTTGCTAGTTTACTGTGTATGAAGAATTATTTGATTATTGTGATCTGGTGATATTTTATTGAGTAAAGAAGTATGATCCTTTGAGAATATGATTTATTATGAAAACATGATTAAATTGTACTATTTGATCAAAGAGAATAGAAGCATATTTGTTGAGTGAAATGTATAGAAATTGCTATGTTGCAAACCGAGCATGATGATATATTCTTGAATACTTCATGTTAGTTTATACATGATTTAGAAGCATGTTATAGAGCATTTTTACATTTCACATGAGTCATATTTCAAAAATGCATAAGGTGCCAACGTGAGTCCAAGAATACTTTCAAAAACCATAAGCATGCGGTATATCATTCTTTGATGCATTGAGAAGTAGTAGAATTGTTGCATGCATGAGAGATATACTTATGTATTATCTATATCTGTGAGGTTTTGGAGGATACCGTTTGGACTATGTTCCTCTCGGGAGATATTTATGGACATTGCGGTCCTAGTTTATGTAACACAACGTATTCCCACGTTACGAGGTTGGATACTTCCCGCCAGGCTTGGAATCCTGGTTAGGGGGTGTGCACACTAATAGTTCGATACCTGATTCCACAGAGTTCGAACCACGAGATTGGTTCCGTAAACGGTAGGAGATATTGGGTCAGAATTATGCCGTTCCCGATGGGGTAATTCACACTTTTGTGAAACCCTAAGCCATCTACGAGTATAAGAGAAAGAAAGAGAGTCAAGAGAGACTCAAGAAAGAGAGTCAATAAAGACTCGAGAGAAAGAAAGAGAGTCAAGAGAGACTCGAGAAAGTAACAAAGAGACCTCCACAGAAAGTACTCTAATTTATAAAAGAGTGTATGAGTATATTATTGCACTAGATCACATATGAGTATGAGTATGTTATTGCACTAGATCGCATATGAGTATAAGTATATTATTGCACTAGATCGCATATGAGTATTATGCACTAGATCACATATGAGTATGAGTATATTCTTGCACTAGATTGCATAAGAGTATGGTTTTATTGTTGCACGAGATTGCATATGAGTATGAGTATATTCTTGTACTAGATTGCACGAGAGTATGATTATATAATTGCATTAGATTGCATAAGAGTATGATTATATAATTGCATGAGATTGCATATGAGTATGAGTATATTATTGCACTAGATTGCATAAGAAGTATGATCTTAATGTTATACGTGTTTGTATGTGAATAGAGCATCGTAAGATATTGTATAACGAGAAGTTTGACTTAAGATATTCTTTTGAGCATGTTTGTCGTGTTGTAGTAGAGGAAGCTCTACTTATCAAGTTACGTGATAAGAATGTGAAAGCATGTAAACACCTATTATATGGTCTTTTAGCATGAACCTATCTGTAAGCATGAATTGCTTGATAAGCTATTTGAGAAGTCTATATGCTGATGTATCTACGTGATCAGTCTTACACAAATATGAGCATTCCAACTGATATTATAGGGTGCAAGCATCTAGAAAGAATGTGATAAATCTTAAGATGATTTGAGATTAGTTTATTACTATAAAGATATCTATTGTTTCAAAGTATTTGCTAGAATGCTTTACAGGGTTGAGTGTGGTTATACTTAGCTTTGTGCTAACGGGTGTTTTCCTATTGGTCTATGTGTTGCTTGCAAAACCCCTTTCAGGTTCGCCCAGTAGTGAGAAGAGATCGAGTTAGATTAGTCTCGTAGTTAGAGATGTCTAAACTCTAGATTGATTGATGATCGTGTTTTAATGACTAGACTTATTAACTTTATGTTCTTTTGAGGATGTTGTAGACTTTTGGGGTGACGTTTTTCCCCCTTACATTTTCAGTATTTATTTTTAGTACCCAGACTTAATCTTATTTCTAGTTTTACCCCTTTTCGTCTGTTCAATCACCAAAGAGTGGTGGTTATGGCGGTGACACTCCCACTATTTATCTTTTGGTTAATATTTCCGCTGCTTAGTTTATGTTAATGAATGTTTAGAGTCGTAATTTAAGAGTTAGAAAAGTGGGGCGTTACAGCCTGTGCCAAATATGAGTTTCTCAGCTTCTCATGGAAATCAGTTGTTAGATGAAGAATTGGCATACGATTATGATGCTCTTAAAGTTGAACATGATAATTTTGTAGAGAAATTGACAGATGAACAGCGACATGTCTATGACACAGTTCTTAGTGATGTTACGAATGCTAGGGGTGGTTTATTTTTTGTTTATGGGTACGGAGGAACTGGTTTTGTTTGGAAAACATTATCAGATGCTCTGTGTTCTGAGGGTCACATCGTCTTAAATGTCGCCTCGAGTGGTATCGTAACACCCCACTTTTTATAAATCTTAATTACAATTCTAAACCACAATTAACATAAACTAAGCAGCGGATAAACAACTTAATAAGTAACTAGTGGGGATGTCACCGCAACAACCACCACTCCGTGGTGATTGCATAGGCTAAGGATGGAACTAGAAGTAAAACAAATAACTAACATCCATAAAACTTAATTTAAAAAAAAAAAAAAAAAAGCATAAAGGGGAAAAACACACCCCGATGTCTACATCATCAATCATCATCAAAACAACATAAGTCTATAAATCCGACAAATAACATCATGATAAAAGACTATGAGTTCAGACTACTAGACACACTAGACTAGTCTAACTCGATCACCTCTCAACGCTTGGCCCACCTGAAAGGGGTTTTACAAACAACACATAGACAAATAGGAAAACACCTGTTAGCACGAAGCTAAGTATAACCACACTCAACCCTGTAAAGTACTATATAATATACTTTGGAAAAACATTTGCTCACACTCATACTCAACATCACATAGCCAACTAAAGTTAATCACAGACTTTCTATATGCTTGCAACCTATAGTATCAACAGGCATGCTTCAAATATAAAAGACTTAACAACACAAATATTCCAACACATAAATATCACAACGAACTCCTCATAACGAATACATGCTTACAAGCAATTTTATACTATTAATCAATACGACAACTATCGTCATGCTATCAAGTTCTCATCATGCAAATTGGATATACAAGACTTCAAAATGTAACTAAAGCGATCATGCTCGATAAACAAACTTGATTCATCATTCTCATTAAGTAATCTCGTGCAATACTATAAATGTACTCAAATGCAATTTCGTGCAATACTATAAATATACTCATACACTCGTTTATAAAATAGAATACATTTCTGTGGAGGTTTCTTAGAGTCGCAATGACTCGCTTTCTTTCTCTTGAGTCTCTTGACTCGATTTCTTTCTTGCTCAAACTTTCTCATACTTCTCATTTCACTTCTTGTGCGAGGCAGGTACTCCACCACAGCGAAGCCCTAGCGTACGGTGTAATCTCGTCCATCTGCCACATCTGTAACTACGAAAGCTCTAACTCGTGGGGAGGTAGGTCTTCACGAATCGTGAATGGACCTAACCGGCTCGGCAATCTAGCCGCCACATACTCAACTCGCCCACAGATCCACTCTCTTGGCTCTATCTTTCTTTCTTTCTTTCTGTGTGGAATTAGGTATCGTACCTTTAGTATGCACACCCCCTAACCAGGATTCCAAGCCTGGCGGGCAGTCTCCAACCTCGTAACGTAGGAATACGCCGCGTTACATAAACTTGGACCGCAATGTCCATTTCTTTCTTCCCGAGAGGACGTAGTCCAAACGGATCCTCCAAAACCTCACATATATAGATAGATAATATATATATATATATATATATATATATCTCATGCACCAAAGTTAAGCATGTCACTTCTCAACAAATTCTCAATTCAACAAGATAAAGACTTTCCACATACTCATGAATTTTGGAAAATAATACTTAGGCTCACATTGGCCACTTATGCACTTTTAAAACATGATATGCTTAAATGCAAATGCTATAAAACATGCTCTAAAACCATATATAAAGATCACAAAATTCTCAAGAATACAATATCATACTCGGTTTACAACATAACAAATTCTATATATTTCTATCATCAAAATATGCTTCAAATCTCATTGATCAAACAACACATTCTAGTCATGCTTTTCTAATAAGTCATATTTTCAAAGTGATAATGCTTCTCTACTCAAAACATAAATAACATCAGGCAACAAGGCAAAGCATTTCTCTTTCACAGTGAACTTCAAAACACATACTGTGTAGCAAAATCATCACTAAATCCAACATAAAATGCTCATTTTTAATCCAAATTCAACGAAGTTAAAGACAAAACGTGCGTCGAGACGACCCTGAGGTACTGAACCACAAGGGCCCATGACACCTATCCCAAAATGACACGTATCTAAGCCACAATGGCCCTGCCACTGCACAAAACACACTCAGAACATACTCAGGGACCTGGGGCGGGGCTCCTCATGAGCCGCCCCCCTAAGGCCGCAACATAGCCGGGCCTAGGCAACGGCCCTCTCTTAGGGTCGTGCCCTAGGCCCGATTGGCCCCGGCTCTAGCCGGCGGCCCCCTTGATGGGCCGCGGCTAGGGCCGTTACACTAGTCTGGTGCACACTGTGTGTGCACCAGATAGGTTGTTTCACCTGCAAAACACATTTCAAGCAAGTCCAACACATCCAAAATATTATCAACACTTCAAAGACAAATACTAGATCACTTCCAAGCTCAAACACAACAAAAATCCACCATTTCTATTCATTTCTTCAAAGACAAATACTAGATCACTTCCAAGCTCAAACACAACAAAAATCCACAATTTTTACTCAAAATAATAGGCTTCACAGAGCCAAAAATCAATGAGGGAGCCCATGGGGTTATACCTTTGTTGTTTCCTCTTCTTGTTGGGATTCCTCATTCTTCCCAAGCTAGACATCTCCTTCACCTCTTAGACACCTCAAACAAGCCACACAAAAAATCATAAAACTAAAGTCTCAAAGATAGAAACATGAAGCTGGAGAAATGGAAGGCTTGGAAAACTTACTGAGTTTTCTTGTAGAACTTTTGTTTGGGGAAGACAAGGAAGGGAATCAAGAGGCAATGGCTGAAAACATCTCATTTTATAGGGTTCTAAACCCTAGGAGAATCACCAATGATTGGTGGAGGGCAAAGGAGTAATTTAGCTTGGCTTCCAAAAGATCAGACAAAGTTTTGATAAAGCTTATGGTTCACCTTGCATCACGGACCAAGGTCTAAAAAGGGGAATTTTAAATAGTTTGGGGTCAAAATGTATTTTTCCAAAAATGATTTCCAAACCAACACTTGTTTCAAATTTATCCCGGTCTCAGAAAGATTGATTTCTCAATTTAAAACTTGGTACGCGAAGTACTCGAAAATTTAGGATTTTGGAATAAAAATAAGTTTTGGTGTTGAATTAATTTAAAATGTAACCCAAAATAATTTATTCAAACACCAATTTATCGCAAAAATTTTCAATAGAGTGAAAATAGCTATTTGGGAATTTATTAAAATTGGATTTATAAAATTAAATTTTGGGTTGTTACAGGTATGGCTTCTCTACTTTTGCCAGGTGGTCGAACTGCTCATTCCCGATTTGCTATACCTATTAATATAATTGAAGATTCTACATGTAACATCTCTCAAGGGGGTGACTTGGCTCATCTAATTATAAACTCCAAACTTATTATTTGGGATGAAGCTCCGATGATGCATAAACATTGCTTTGAGGCTTTAGACCGAACCATGAGATATTTATTACGGTTTCTAAATCCTTTGAGTACAGAAATGACATTTGGAGAAAAAACAGTGGTTCTTGGTGGTGGTTTTCGACAAATACTGCCTGTGATTCCTAAGGGAACAAGACAAGATATTGTTGGAGCAAGCATCAATTCATCTTATCTCTGGCAAAATTTTAAGGTGCTAAGATTGACTAAGAATTTTAGATTACAAAGATTGGGAAATTATGACAGTGCTGAAGATATCAATTCATTTTCGGAAAAGTGGATAGCTGGTATAGGTGATGGTTTGATTGGTGGCCAAATGATGGGTGTGCAGTAATAAATATTTCGGAACAAAATGTATTGCGGCCACATGGAGATTCAGTTGCAGCCATAGTAAATAGTACGTTCCCGGAATTTTGCACAGGTAATTTTGATATGGAATCTCTTAATGGTCGAGCTATTTTGGCTCCAACTCTGAATGTAGTGCATGAAATCAATGATTACATGAGTGGCTTGAATCCGACAACTATTAGAACTTATTTCAGTTCTGATTCCATTTGTCAATCAGATTCTGGTGTCGACACTTTAGCTGGTTTACATACTACAGTGTTTCTTAACACGTTGAAATGCTCGGGTATTCCAAATCATTGTCTTATGTTGCAAGTTGGATCTCCAATTATGTTGTTGCGAAACAATGACTACAATCTTGTCTTGTGTAATGGTATGAGATTAGTCATTACTAAATTGGGAGATCATGTTCTTGAAGCGAAAGTGATGTCAAGAAGTTGTATGGGTACACGAGTTTGAATTCCAAGATTGTCATTGACACCGTCTGATCCTCGATTTTCATTTAAGTTCCAAAGAAGGAAATTCCCTTTAATGTTGTCAGCAATGACAATAAATAAGAGTCGAAGACAAAGTCTTATAAATGTTGGCTTACTTTTGAAAAAACCTGTTTTTTGCATGGACAATTGTATGTGGCTTTGTCTAGAGTTAACAATCCAAATGGTCTTAAATGGTTGTTTTAAGTGAGAATGGGGAGTATTCTTCTTCAACTGTAAATGTTGTGTATCACGAGGTTTTTTAAAATTTGTAATTCTTTTTTTTTTTTTTTGAAAGTTAAAAATTTGTAATTCAGTATATATAATTATTCCAATGTTTATGACTTTGGTATATTTACTATTGTTTTGAACCTTTTTGTACTGCATATTTCGCATTTTTGTACTGCAAAATTTTATGCGTGTTATTAATTCAAATGTTATTTATAATGTAGTTTAATTTTCATCCCGTGCAATACTAGTTATTCTAAAAGTGGTTGTTTTCCCCCTTTATATTAAATTGACACTTCTACCCTAGAGTAAACGTTTTATTTTTGTTTTTCATCTCCAACAAATTATCGCTTATACGTAGGGATGACCACGGTTCAGTTCGAACTGAACCGGACACTATAGCAATTGAATCGGTTATGATTCAGATCGAGAACCCAATATTTAGATTTCAGTTTATTAAAATTATGAATCAAAAAAACTGGATCTTGAACCGTGAACCGGCGGTTCTGGATCCGGTTTGCGATTTTGAACCGTCTTTGTTTTAAAATTGTATTTTTTATTTTAAAATAGTCTAAATTCAACAATAAATGTATTTTATTTTTTTCAACGATTTGAACCAAATCGTGGTCATAATTTGTTGGAGAAGAAAAATAAATGAAATATTTATTTTAAGGGTAAATATGTCCGTTTAACATTTTAGGAGGAAACCAGTCCCTTGAATAATTCAAGAGAAAAAAGTGCTATAAGTATATAACTCGGAGGAAAAAAAAGTGTCATTTTCCCTTAATTTTATCTAAAATACACATTTGAATAATGAGGTTGAGATTCAGTGTAAATCAAAGTAGCGGAACCAATTAATTGAAACGGCTGGATGCACGGCTTCTGGTTTGTATAATAATAAAGATTAAGTGCTGCATGCTTATAAGTTATAGCAATCTACATGCTGTTATTAGGGATTGTTAATTATAGAGTGGAAACTGTACTGCAGGGTGGTCTGATCCTCACCTTGAAGAGGGATGATTGGGCGAGCTGAGGGGACCATTATATATTTATATTGATGCCATATGTGGGAATAAATCCAACCACACTCATCTTAAGTCCAACCAAGAATAGTATGTAGGGGATGGAGATTACATATATTAATGAATATAATCACAATTAAGAGTCATAATCATGGCGTGTTAAATATTATTGGTGACCTAACTTAATTGTGATGAGATGAGCTAAATAGCGCAGCCGACAATGCATTATTGAGTGTATGTGTACTGTTAGTTGTGTTGGTAAGGGTATGGGTGGGGTCAAGCTACCTAAGCCAACCACGCACACTACTACTCCATCTCATCAACTTTCTAGTTAAGCAAAGATCCTCATTCCACCTTCTTCATTATGAATCATATTCTCCCACCATTCCCACACCCCAACTAGCCTCCCCCTCCCCCCCCCCCCCCCCCCCCCCCACCCAAAGTGTCTTCTACCTACTTTTTCCTTTCTGCATGCATACGGTATCCCCACTACTATAAGACTAATGGTCATAGTTCGAATCAAGTCGTGCTTAGTTAGGAGTATACCATACAATTGTTTGAAATAACTAGAAAAGTTTGAGATAATTGTAAAAGAGTGATAACCCGCTAGAAAAACTAAAATGACTGAATTTTTTAATTAACTATACTTAAATAATGATAACTGATTGTTGTGAACCTCTCATTTTAAGTGTGGTGAAACCATCTCAAAATAGCAGTAATGAACCGATAGTCAATTAGAAAACTAAAATAACCAAAATTTAGTTAAATGCGGGCATGACCGGTAACCAAATATTTTAGCAGATTTGATATGGTTATTTGTCCTCAGTTATACAGTCGGTTGGATTTTTTTATTCACCCAACCCCTAGTTGTGTTCATAGAAATGAGACTCTTATTCGAGAGTAAGGTGTAACTCAGTGCTCTTTAACATGTGATACACATTCAAAAGTCAATTTTTCTGATATTTTGTTTTTCTTTCTTTTTTTTCCACTACAAACAACTACTATACAATGAATACATAAGCTTAGCTTCTCCTCTAATTTTTATGTACACTTCCCATAGTGTCCATCTCTATCTCATCTTCAATCCCCACCCCACCCCCCCCCCCCACCCCCCACCCAAAAATAATTTGTGTTACTAATAATAACCCTTTTGTTCATGCCCTAAAACACTAGCAAAATTAGCAAGCCAAGCCCCGATAGTTGCACTTATATAGTAAGTTAAACTAATTAAGCACATATCCTATCCGCTATACTAAACACCACTTAGCCACAATAATATAATAACCTAATTATTTACAAAAGCATTGTTCTTTATATTCATAATGTCGACATAGTTTATAAATAGATTCTA
This sequence comes from Ipomoea nil, assembly GCF_001879475.1. Classification (NCBI taxonomy): domain Eukaryota; kingdom Viridiplantae; phylum Streptophyta; class Magnoliopsida; order Solanales; family Convolvulaceae; genus Ipomoea; species Ipomoea nil. Next base: position 2,403,030 of record NW_017619627.1, on the reverse strand, counting down.
TTGAGATTTTTTTACATGAAAATATGAAATAAGCCAACTAATATTGCACTTAAAATCTGTAATAGTGCATTCAAGTATGCAAACTATTAGTTATCCACTGATGCACTATTAAGCGTTTTCTCCATGTTTCGTTATTTTTCAATCATTAATCAATCTTGATGAAAGGATGAAATAAATTCACACTTTTTACGAGAGCTTGTTTACACACACACACACACACACACACACACACACACACACATATATATATATATATATATATATATATAGTTCGATAAATGATTTTTTGATTGCATTAATGACAAATTATTGTGTGGATCATGCTCTCCACACAGTGTTGTGTGGACCATAATAAAAAATACATTTTTAATATACTTAAAGTACATTATTTGTGTACTGAATGCGCGCGCACACACAGACACACAGATTTTTTGATTACATTAATGGCAAATTATTGTGTGGATCATGCTCTCCACACAGTGTTGTGTGGACCATAATAAAAAAAAAATACATTTTTAATATACTTAAAGTGCATTAAACAAAATAATGTACTTTCAGTACTCAAATAATGTATCTTTTTTCTGAATATAATGTACATTTTTAATATACTAAAAGTACATTATTCGTGTATTGAATGGTCCACATAGTTGTATAGACTATGTTCCACAGAATAATGATTGGCATATGTGGCACTAATCCAAGTTGAGTATAAAGAATAAATTAGTCAAAAAAATGAATGAGATAGGAGTAAAATACAAAGACTAAATAATTAATTTATACTTTAATTAATAAGATATTCTAAGTAGATGGGCAGCCAAGAAAATTGAGTTGATTAATGGATCGGATGAGTACGTAGGAATTGAAGGTCATTGGGGCTGTACCTAATAATATGCCGCAGGTTATTGGATAGTCACCTCATGGGCTGCTGTCACACAACTTGCTATATATACGATCAATCATTTATGTATGTTTTTATTCATCATTTTATACGAAAAAGATTCCGGAACATTTCACATCTTATTCTGGTCGTGTCATACCATCGAACAAATATCAAATAAGAGGATAATTTTAAAAGTAATCACTTTTTTTTCCTACTTTCATTCAATTACTTCTCATATCCGGAATACCTAAAAGATCAAATGCCTACCATCAAATTGTGGTGATTGCGCCTTGGAAGGGGTGGGGGAGTAGAAGGAGCATGATTCGTGTCATGATCAGGTGATTATCACTGCATCAAAAGTTATAGCTAGTAACGAAAACGTAACTTTACTTTGTGTATTCTTATGTAGTAGTCAACATTACGTTTTGATGACAAGATGTTGACCTGACTTTTCGTGCTGCCGTTCAACACTTTATTATTAGTTATCATTTTAGACGTTATAATAAGTGCTTGATCATGACATGTATCATTGTAAAAGGTATGGAAGTTTATTTTAGTTATATATTAGTCAAATATTTAAAGTAAAAAACGTGAAGAAAGGGAAAAAAGGAGCCGTAGAAAGAAGAAAGGGGAAAAGGGAAGGGGTAACAACAGTGAAATTTGGTACGTAAATGGGTGGCGGGAGGCAGAGGAATCATACACTGTTGTAGCGTTCCAGTTTATTTAACTTCCCATGTGGATCCACGTATTCATTCATATGCATTTGATTCTTCTCATCTCCGCATTCCAAAACGGAAAATAATAGTGTTTATTTTCTATTCTTAACTTTTACTTCAACATATAAAATTTTGATGTAAACATTTATATTGAGATTCAATTCACATGAAAAAAAAAAAAAAAAAAGTAATTTATCAGTATCCACCACATCAAACAAAAATTTAGTGAGTAAGATTTAGTAGTTCATGTAGTAGAACTCTTCCAAAAATCTCGATCATTTCGCTGTACTTAACTCTATGCCTTTTTGGTGTGCCATCAAAACTACCCAACCCTTCCCCCCCTCACCCCACCCTCTCCCTCCAAATTAATTAATTCATTTAATATCTTGCCTTTAACACATCAGAACCTTTAGTCATGAATTAGAGTCTTGATTCTTAAATAACCTTTAGTCGCAAATTTGAGTTTGATGATTCTAAGTAATCTTAGCGAGATGTATATGTTAGCATTTTCAATTCTTTAAAAAATTACTTGTTCTCCATAATATATCAAGTAATCTCACTAATTAAATAGTGTGTTTAATTTGAATTCAAACTCTCATAATCTCATTATGTATTAAATATATATCAAAATTATGTGTAACCTTTACAATCTCACATATATAGGAAATTTCTATAACGATGGTTTGTATGCATTTTAGGAATATATGGATAGATCATCCTATCCATTCATATATAGCATAGAATCAATACATTTATATGGTACTTCCTTTGATGCATTTTATATTATTGTGTGTATATTTGCAAATTTAATTAAAAGTTTTTTTAAATGCAAATAATCTAATATTTAAAATGTTTAAACAATAAGCAAATGAATAAAAAGTCTGCTTGACAAATAATATTAATCATGACATGTAAGATGAAATATAAATTTACTATTTATCTATTTTGTCATCATATTTTTAGTTCATTGATTGCAATATGTTGTATGCTGTTACGTTATAGGAAATATATTTTCTTTAAAAAAAAATTATTTGCACTATTTTTTTCTATTACTATAGAAGTAGTTGTGCCTTAGGGCTCGAATTAGAATTACCACTAGTTTGTTCTAGGGAAAATTACACTTTTTCTCCCTGAGTTATATATCTATAGCATTTTTCCCCCTAAATTATTGAAGTGGCTGTTTTTTCCTCTGAAATGTTAAATGGACATATTTACCCTTAAACTAAATATTTAATTTTTTTTTCTCCAACAAATTATGACCATAATTTGGTTCAAACCAAACAAACACTATAGCAACCAAACCGAAATATTCCAATTACAATTTAGAATCAAAATTCGATATTTAGAGTTTAGTAAAATCGTGAACCGGAACGGACGGTTCATGTTCCGAACTGAAAAAATAAAATACATTTATTGTTGAATTTAGACTATTTTAAAATAAAAAATAAAATTTTAAAATAAAGACGGTTCAAAATCACGAATCGGATCCGGAATCGTCGGTTCACGGTTCAAGACTCAATTTTTTTGATACATAATAATTAAAATTGACATTTAAATATTGGGTTCTAGATCCGAATTATAACCGGAAAACTATTAATTCGATTGCTTTAGTATCCGGTTCAATTCAAACCGAACTGTGGTCATCCCTACGTATACGCAATAATTTGTTGTAGTAGTAAAATAAATAAAATGTTTACTTTAAGGGTATACATGTCAATTTAATATATCGGTCGGGCGGGGGGGGGGGGGGGGGGGCGAGAAAGCACCACTTTTAGAATAATTGAAGGGGCTAACGTACTTACCTAAATAATTGAGGGGAAAAAAGTACTATAAGTATATAATTCAGGGGTAAAAAGTGTCATTTTCCCTTTGTTCTATCATAAAAAGTAAACCACCACCCCCCCCCCCTCAACCTCTCCTTCAACTTTATTTTATGACAACATTATCTCATTTCATTTATGATTAGTACGGAGTACAATTGTATCAACTACATCACCTTTGAACGTTATAACATTTAGTAATAAATTTGAGTCTCATTAAAATTACTTCACCTTTAATGTGGATACTTTTAATAATAAAATTGATTCTAATTAAAGGTAATCTTTTGCAAGATTTATATATTAGATTTTTTAATTATGTAGAAATTATAGTTGCTAGTCCCACATAATGTATCAACTAATTAAGTAGCATGTTTGGATTGAATTCAAACTCTCATTATTTAATAGATATATACTAAAAATATATACATAACCTCTACAATCTCACGTATATAGAAAAATTTCTATGAGGATGGTTTTTGTTATTTTAGGAAGTATGGATAGATCATCCTATTCATACATATATAGCATAGATCGAATATATCAATACATTTGAGCATACTTCCTTCATTTTATATGATGCTCAATAAATGAAGGTTAACTCATTTTATCCATAATTTACTATTATACATTTAGAAATTAAATGTTTTTTTATAATTCTAATCTAAAAAGTATTCAAAAATGATAAAATAATAAGTAAATGGATAAAAAGTTGTTTGACTAATAATATTAAACCTAGCATGTAAAATGAAATATAGAAAATATATCTATTCATCTATTTTAATTTGTATCATATTTTTAGTTTAATGATTGCAATGTTTTGTATAATGTTATGGGAATAAGGACTATATATGTATATTTTTAAAAGGTAGCACAAATTTTGTTATACAATATTATTAAAAAGTTAGGAAAAATGAAACTTTTCCCTTAGAATTATATGATTATAGAGTTATCAAGGACCTTGTGGTCCAATGGCACCAAGTTGCACCTTATGTTGGAGGGTGTATGTTCGGGCCTTAGTGGAGTCAATATTGACTCTTTATGCTCCAATTGGTTGAGAAAATAGTTATGAACAAATATTACATTGTAATAGAGTCAGTAGTATTCAAAAAAAAAATATGATTATAGAGTTTTTTTCATGAATTATTCATACATCAACATTAGCCTCATCAATTATTTAAAAAGTGATTATTTTTCCTTCTTTTATGTAAAAATAGACATAGGTAAATATAGACATTTTTACCCTTAAAATAATGACAAAATATGTATTTTTTTTTTCTCCAGCAAAGTATTGCTTATATGTGAGAATCAAATGCTAGTGAATTATTTGTGTTTAATTATTTACTAGTATTAGTTTAAAATTATAATATTTACAAATGGTGTCTTTTAAATACTTAAACACGTTGAATGAATTATTTGTGTTTAAGTATTTTCTAGCATTTGTTTACAATTATAATTATAATATTTGCATAGTGTTTGTTTTCTTTTTCGCATTTATTTTGATTTCACATATAAACAATAATTTGTTGTAGAAAAAAAAATAAATGAAATACTTTTATGTCCTTATTTTAAGGATAAAAAATTCCACTTAATATAAAGGGTGAAAATCAGACACTTTTAAAATAACTGAGATGCTAATGTGGATACATGAATAATCTAGGGGTCAAAAACGCTATAAGCATAAAAAGTGTCATTTTCCCAAAAAAGTTATACATCATGCCTTTTGTTCAAAATTAAAACAATTAAATAAGAAAAATACCATTTGAGCCGATCAGCTATGACAACTTAGGTTGGTTTACTTCATTATGATCTTTTATCAGCTAAAGTCGCAAGCAGAATTCACTCTGAGCCACTTTCAAATGTAGTGATTGTGGCTTTCTCATTTTTTTTTTTTAAATCATTTGCTCTAATTTATTTATTTATTTTATCTCACCATAGTTTTCTTAACTAGTTAAATAGGACTACACACTAAAATTAATCTTGTTCAGGTTTGGTGTAACTCCAGAGGTGACTATTTTTGTGTTGTTGGTTTTTATTTTTTATTTTTAAATATGAACTTATCATTCTTCCAAAAGGCTGAACCCTAACCCTAAGGGCAATATGAACTTATCATAATTGTAGGAATGTAGTGAGAATAGTAAATGATTTATAAATTGGATGACGTAGAAGTCAATCTATTTTTTAGTGTGGGAGAAATTTAAGAGATAATGTTAACCTTAGTTTATGTAAGTGGTAAATCCAATCAGGACATGTTTGTGTTTATCGTATTGATAAATTACATAATTTGTAATGAGTATTATATGGCGTACTTATTATAAAATTTTATATTTGTTGACTTTTTGTATTAATAATGAGATAATAATGTAAATTTTAGTGTGGATAATAATAATAATAATAATAATAATAATAATAATAATAATAATAATAATAATAATAATAATATTATTATTATTATTATTATTATTATTATTATTATAATATTTTTTTTAAAATAAAGGAGTTAATTCATTAATCATAGGCTGAAAATATTTGTAATAAAGATCGATAGAATGGTTAAACATTCTTTACCGTCAGACATAGAAATAACTTTCGTAGCAATGCTAAAGAAAACTTAATTCGCTAACTATTCCACACATTTGAAGCTGGATTCTTGGGAGGAACTTAAAGCTTCTTTAATGATTTGGTCAAACGTACCCAAAACTAACCGTGGTTGAATAGTCTTGCACGCCACTTGAGTATCTATTTCCATTCTTCTATCCCTGGGCAATATCTCCATCGGGTTGAACTGCATATCATAGTTCAGATGAATCTCTTTTTTATTGTCATGTTTGTCACTCAGGAGGACATTCACATACGTCATAACCAGTTTTATTGTTTCACGCTTAATGAAAAAGAACTCGCCAAGTAAACGAGATGAAGTAAACTTGTCAAAACAACGAGAGGAAAAACACAGAAACAGCAAACCAAATTAAACCAGTAAAACAAAGTAAAAGGGGAATAGCCGTGCTAGGCGGATAATGAAAGAAAAAACAGTGAAGGCAGAGAAGACAATGAAGGCGGACACTGTCTGCGGTGGAGAATGGCTGCAAGGAAAGAAGATTGGACGCTACCTCCGATCCGCTTGCTTCACGGAGACAGCGGCCCTGTAAGAATTTGAGTAGTCGAAAAGCAAAGACAAGAGGGAATTAAGGTTATTTATTATTATTAAATAGAATTCCTCCTAAGAGAGAGAGTCTGAAATCATAATAATTTCTCCACACAACATATTCGTTTCTGTACTCATTTCATTGCTTTGATTATTATTTGATTATTAATCATCACAGATAGAAGATAGATAGCTACCACCCCAACACAGCACAAAAGTCTCCCTCAAATTAAATTCAATTCTTTTTCCATTGCCCTTCCAAGACTCTTAAATATATACAATTCAACAAACCAAAAGTAACTCCCCAAGTCTTCCTATATAACCCCTCTTCCCCCACTCTCATCTCCCCAACCATTTGTTTTTTCACCTCGCACTACAACCTTAATTCCCGTGTCTCTCGTTCCTAGCTAGCTCGCTCTGCCAAACATATATATATAGATGGGTTTTGATGATATCTGTAGCACCGGCCTTGTCTTGGGATTAGGCTTTTCGTGTTCCGATCAGGCCTCCAAGGTTGACGTAGTTCACAAGGCCGCCAGGAAACCGCCGCCGATGAGCTTCGAGCCGTCCTTGACGCTCAGCCTGTCCGGTGAAACGTTTGATCGTCAGGCGGTTAAGAAGGTGGTCGCCGCGGCGAACAATAAGGTTTGTGTAGATCAGTCCGCTACTGATTTGTACCGACAGGACAGCGCGGCTTCCTCGTACTCCAACGCTAGCGTGAAGCGGGAGAGGGAGAGCGAGGAGGCGGAGATGGAGAGAGTTTCGTCGAGAGTCATCAGCGACGAGGATGACGACGGCGGTAACTGCAGGAAGAAGCTCAGGCTCACTAAAGCACAGTCCGCGCTTTTGGAAGAAAGCTTCAAGCAACACAGCACTCTCAATCCGGTACTTAGCTACCTCGTACCTATAATAATATTAATCTCTGCTTCATCTAAATTCGTTGATGAGAAAATTGATGATGATTGTTCAATTTGTTCCTCGGAATTCCAGAAACAGAAGCAAGATCTAGCCAGGGAACTCAATCTCAGGCCTCGACAAGTGGAAGTCTGGTTCCAAAACAGACGCGCCAGGTTAGATCGATCAGATCATCGTACTCAATCGATCTCTGTATTCTATGCTCCGACATCTGAACGATGTTTAAATTTTCCTTAATTAACAGAACGAAGCTGAAGCAGACAGAAGTCGACTGCGAGTTCCTGAAGAAATGTTGCGAGACGCTAACCGACGAGAACCGGCGGCTACAGAAGGAGGTCCAGGAGCTAAAAGCCCTGAAGCTAGCGCAGCCGTTCTACATGCAGCTGCCGGCGGCGACTCTGACGATGTGCCCTTCCTGCGAGAGAATCGGCGGCGCCGCCGTGGAAGCCTCCAACAAGAGCCCTTTTACCATGGCTCCGAAGCCCCATTTCTTCAACCCCGCCTTCACCAACCCCTCCGCAGCCTGTTAGTTACTTTACGTGTTTTAACCAATCATCATCACCTCCGCCCCTGCTTGCTTAGCTTGCTATAATTATTTCATCATCAAAACTATCATTAATTATTAGCCTCTATAAATATCATAGTGGATATATTATAGTACAATCTGAAACGTCCCCCCCACCCACCTTTTTTTGGTGAGGGCTTGTCATCATCCCAAAGTGGTAATTAGCGCTGTATGTTAATTAGTTCATCTGTAGAAACATCCCAAAAAAAAAATAGAGATTACTAATCAATCTCTTTAATTTCTTTCTTTGTCATATTAAATTAGAAGATCATATGTTTTTGTAAATCTTAATTACTAATGGATCATATTATACTATACATATATGAATTGAAGTGATTATTGCCTTAATTATCTCTTTAATTTCTTCTTTTTCGTCAATTACTGTGGTGGGATAGATGATTCAAGCAAAAGTGCAAAGGACAAATGATTCCGGATATTGAATATGAACCTTCCATCTTCATTAATAAAATTTTAAAAAAATATTATAAACAATCTCAACTAAATTTGATCAGATTGTTGATTTGGTAATCACAATATTACAAGTTTGATTTCAAACAGTAACAGTCTATTAATCTCTTTGTGATAATTTATCGACTACAATTATAAGACTGATTTACCTAGTATATGTTATCTTATAGTCGATCTGGATTTCTTGAAAAGAAAAATGAATATTTTTTTGAGAATGCCGACGATGAGTGAAGTGAGATATTACTGAGGGTAAAGAGAGATAATAATGTGACTGTAAAAAGAGGGAATGGATGGAAATATGAAATACAGTATAAAAGTTGCGTTTGGTATAATTCCAAGAAAAGGGAAGGGGATAGTGGAAATGTGAAGGGGATTATGGCTTTAACCAAACAAAAAGAGAAAGATAATGATACTCGTAATTCAGTTGGTGGTTATGTGATGTGGCGCTCACGTGTATTTGTCTCCTCTTCTTCTGTTAGTTTTCTGATTTAGAAAGTGTCAACACCCACCCCCCCTCCCCAACCACCCACCCCTCCTTCCTCACTGGCGTGTACTGAAAGAAAGGAATTCTCAAATATCCATTTTAAAAAACAAATAATTGAAATCCCCATAAAACTCATCTCTCTCTCTCTCTTGGACGCCCGTCATGGGCCTCGTGGAAACCCGACTTTTAGGCGACCGGTGGGTCACGCATCACGTGATCCCCTCATGCTTCCCACGCCTTGTGGCCCTCTTACGTCTTATGGACAAATTATTGTATAAATCATGATTCACACCGTGCTATATGAATCATAACAAAAAGTATATTTTTAATATAATAAAAATACATTATTTATATATTGAATGTACATTATATAAAATAATGTACTTTCAATATTCAAGTAATATATTTTTTTGAATATAATATATAATTTTTAATATACTAAAAATACATTATTTGTATACTAAGTGTACATTATTAATTGATAGTATGATCCACATATATACCTTAATTGCATAATTTTCTAAAATCTATTCTCGTTCATGCTTTTTTTTTTTTAATGTACCCATCGTTAAAGAAAGGAGAAATAAAAAAAATTTCTTTTAAATTATTAATTAACACATCTCATCTTTCAATTATCTACAAAATAATTTTTTAAATCAAATTTTGTTAAAATTAGGTTAAAAAGTTACTTTGTATATTACTAAGAACGAACAAAAAATTACTTTGTAAACAATTGAGATAGAAAAATATTGACAATATAATTAAGACGCAAAAAGTGTTATTCTGTATTTTACTATAATTTAAGAATAAAAGTGTCACTCTCTTTTAAATAAATTAAAATATCGGTAATATCTAATATTTATAATTATTCAACTTCTCAAAATGCAATATTAATTTATCTGGAGTAATTGTAATTGTATGTTAAAATACTATTATAATAACATGACATACAAAATGAGACGGGTGAGCAGTGAATGAGGAGGCGAGTAAGGATAAAAAGGGAATATGGTGCGGAAATGATGTGGGATATTAAACTTTTAGCGCCCGTGGGAGAAATGTCATAATGTCATGATGAAAACATAGGAAGCTTCAGGTGGACTTTAGGCCATGGCAACAAAGTAGGCGTATGCGTTCAAAAGCATCCCAAAAAGTACACTAAAAAAATGTATTTTCTTTTCGGACAAAAGGGTGGTGGGGGTGACGGAAAAAAAAAAAAAAGTGGGTTTTGCGTTATCCGCCATGAAATGGTCCAAACATTTTAGTTCAAAGTCCTACGTCAACGGTCCAGATTTATTCTCACCGAAAAATGTTATTTTTTTCTTTTTTAAAAAAGCCATGTCTCCGTGACCATTCACCCCTAGAATTTGATTAGATTAACATCGTGGGCATCACTTGGTCATAGAGGTAGAGTTTGAAAATAATGATCTTAGAATTGAGTCTCACCAGTGACAGTGTAGAAGCAAATGTTTAGTTGAGTTATTATGATTTACATCCTCCCAGATGTTTTATCAGGCCGGGGCATGGGGGCTCGTGGGGTTGGAGATTCAACCTTTTCAAGCAAATGTTTAGTTGAGTTACCATGATTTACATTCTCCTAGATGTTTTATCGGGCCGGGGCATGGGGGCTCGTGGGGTTGGGGATTGAACCTTTTCAACTTTTCATTAGAATTGTCTATTGAACTTCTTGCTTTGATCTGATTTACCTCAAGACAGAGCTCAATCAGAGCGCGCATTTGAATAGTTGATTTACCTCCTTTATAATCTTTTGCTGGCTAAAGTTACAAAACAGATTTTACTCAAAGCGCACATTTAAATAATTAATTTACCTCTTTATAATCTTTTGTTGACTATAATCATAATGAGAGTTTCACTTAGAGCAAACATTCAAGTAGTTGCGATGATTAGTGTATTCCAAATCAAAGGATTTAGGAGGAGATAATGTATGCTAATTATTTGCAGAAACATATATTTTTGAATATATTTTGCTTTGTAGACACGTTATCATGATTGGTCGTCGGCAAAGTCTTGAGGTGAATCATTGGGATGGATATATCATAGATTGGTGGTCCACTTTGAAATCATTATTGTTTAGTTGCCTTGAATTTGTCCGTGTGTTTTGGTGTGTTGTCTGTGTGTGTATAGTGTCTGGACTCAACTAATCTTTTGGAGATTTTCTATGTCGTATTGTGTCTCCCCATACTCTCTACCGTACACCCATTATGCTCACTTTTTTTTTTTTTTTTTTTTCAAATTTATACTACGCCTTTTATTTCATCAATGCAAAATTAATTTAGATTTCATTTAAAATTGTACTTATAGTATTTAATTTTTACTTGAGAAAACACATTTATTTGTTCGTACGATACTTAATACTTTTATTATTGTCAGACTAATTCATATTAAGAGCGAATAATGTTAACTGGAATTTGATTCTTGTTTTGTGAAAATATGGTACAAAGCTCTTTAAACTTATTCGGCTTCAACAAATATATACATTTTTTTAGTCATTTTTTTTTTAATTCTTCAATTTACTGGAAAGCCCATAACGCTTTAAGTGTGACACTAGCTCGGTAAATGACTATAATGAGATAAATCATGTTAAGTTATTCATAACTGATTGACTTAAACTAAAAAGAGAGAACGAATATACAATTTTCACAAGAAATTTAACTTTAAATCTTGTCCATGGTTAAATTATATTCAAACTAAAGTATATAATATTTCAAATATATAGTATATATTTGAAATACAGGTGTATAGAAATGTATACGATGTATTAAAGGTGAGTACTAGGTACGAGGTAATACCTGTTTGAACCGTGACTTTAGGTGACTTTCCTGGAAGCTCACTTGGGCAGATCAAATTCGTCAGCGCGGGTGTCATCCACAGCGGACCACAACCATTTCCACGCTGCATTTAGACGCCATTCTAGATTACATATTTACATACTATATATTATAATAATCTTAATTAAAGCAACAAAATTCTGCTTCTCTCCACCACATTAATTCCTCATATGTAATTACTTTAATTCAAAGCACTATATATATATATATATATTAGGACAGATCGAAACCGTTAGATGAATTCAGATAAATTACAATAAAAAAGAAAAGGAAAAAATGTGAAGACATTTTGATAATTTTTTACACCAAGTATATTTTTGTTGTGTACTAAGTGATGGTCTGTGGTACACTACGGGATGGTCTGTGGTGCACCACCAAATGCCAGTCTTACACGGGAATGCTTGGCGGTACATTTGATCCAAAGTACCACAAAGCATATGTAAATGCACCAGCATATCATTGAAATTACCAAAATGTTACTATTTTTTTATTGATTCATAGCCGCAAGGAAGGAAGGAGTAATCTGTACTAGAACCAAGCTAAGGTTATAAATATTAGGCTTGATCCAAGCCTTTTCAATCTCATTCTGCGATTTGATTTGCAATCCCACAACCTGCATAGGATAGGTAGGGATCACTATACCCTTTGAACCTTCCCTTGTGAAGACATGTTTACTCTACTAGCTGTACGGTAGAACGCGATGTCTTTGAACCGACTGTCGTTTGTGTAGACGATGACATATCTCACACAGGAACCTCCCAACCATGCTCTGTTCTCATGAGTGTGCCCATTTTGGTCGTGGGTCACCGTCCTGGTTCTGCAAGAGTTTGTGAAGAATTGTGCCCATCAATTCTCCTTTGAAGCGACCCTCACTTCTCTCTCACATAGGTGATTCTTTTCCAAGTATCCCGCATACTCACGTATGTCAACCGACATTCGAATCATTAAAGCATCAACATGCTAACCTCGTGCGGGAGTCACTGTTCCTAACGAGGAGTGATAGGGAGTCCGAGACCCCCACAGTGACACGCTCCGTTTCATAACTTAGTTGTCCCATTGAACCTAGGTGCTAGCTAGGTTGGGTATCCACTATAAAACTTTTAGTCCAAGGGCTTTAGACCCATTCCTCATTCCAATTTCTCAACAACCATTTGCTTACCCTCGGTTTAGCGAGTTAGCGGCCGCTACGTTATCTTTTGACATCACGTAGTCAATAGAGATAACCCCTATTGTGAGAAATTGTTTAATGGTATTATGTCAACGACTTATAAGTCTAGACTTACCATTCCACATCTAACTCTATACTTAACTAGTTTTGGCTTGACTATCGCAACGCACACAAATTGGAGGTACGAGTTTACCTCTGGGAACATTCCCGAAAAATGGCATAGCCATTCGGCCTACTCGTTCGCGACACGAGTCTAAGGCTCTCAGCTTAGATCCCGTCGGATCTTAGCTATCACAAATCATTTCGAGAATTTCCATAAAACCAACTGCACTGGCCTACGTAAACACATAGCTTTTAATGGACTTAGCGTCCTTTGATATCCGTGCTACACTTTCCAAGTGCAACTGGATATCCCACGTAGTGCAGTCCAAAGTCACGAGCATACCTTAAGTATCTCATAACTTTTATTGCCTTCTAGTGCGCAACACTAGGGTTACTCGTATGTCTACCGAGTTCGTTAACCGCAAATGCAATATCCGGCCTAGTACAACCCATTTGATACAATTAAGCTACAAATAATTTGAATGTATTCTCCATGAGAAATACAATCTTCGTGATTGTTGGCTAGTTGTACGTTAGTATCTAACGGTGTCCAAGCCACTTGATTAACATCCTTTGGAAGGATTCAATCAACACAATGAGATAGGCCTAACACGAGACCATACGGTCTTCCCACGATTTCAATCTCGAAGATTAAATATGCCAAACTCACTCGTCTCATGTCAAATCTCAAATTTAACATGACCATGGTTGAATTTATCATGTGATCGTTACTACCCATGTTGAGTTTATCGTGTATAGACAAATAGTGATTACCTTATCTATCATACGCCTTACGTAGACACACTTTCACTTCCGTTTATACTAAACTCGTTGGTCATCACTGCATGATCAAAACCTCACATGCCAAACACTAAGGCAATTGTTTCGAACAATACAATGATCTACACCAATTACACACTTTCTTTCCATAGCACGGAACCACAAAACCCTCAGGTTGTTCCATGTCTATTAAGAAAATGATACATCCATTTCGATGAACTTCCAAGTCTCGCTAAACAGCTCTTGGCAGGTATCATCCTAATGGATTTCATTCTCATTACAAGAGAATATATATCGAAGTAACCGTGGCACTCGCGTTGCATGTAATCTACAATTACAGGCCCGGCCATTTTACTTCAATATAACCAACCGGTTTTATCTTCCGACTGATGATCCGTATAGGATCTAGAGGTTTTACAACCCGAAGGAAGAACAACCAGTTCCAAGTATGATTATTTAAGATAGAATCTACTTCACTCTCGGTAGCCTCTCTCGGGTTGGTCCATTTGTAAAAGTCACCACTTCTACATACGTTCGAGGCTAATTTCTTAACAACCATGTCAGAAAATCCGGTTTATTTTCTAGTAAACAAGTTAGAATATGTGCATCACATTCTAGTATGTTTGTTAGAAATCTGGACCAAAGGATTTTTCAATCCTAGCTCTCTTGCTACGTCTAGCTTCGAGCTCGGGTTATCTTTCATACCCTTCAACCATAGCTACGCCGAAAGTTCCTTTCAACGTGCTAGGTCCTTTATTGAACCTTCACAAAAATACATCTTCAAAGAACGATGAATTTCTTGATTCAATTTATTGTGTTCTTATGTACATCCAAACTATAGGACTCGTGTACTAAGAACCAATACGCACCTTTGGAAAGACACTCCCACATTTCAGGCATTAGTAGGAAAACTTCCTACGTACTTATAATTCGTAAGAATTTCATGTGGGTAACCTTATTTAAAAGGTACTTACTTGTCCAAAGTATTGTCTCACCCCACATACTTTGAGGTAGACCCGAACTTATCAACGTCTTGATATTTATGTTCGGCAACAACGTTCGATTGAGATGAATACCGTACCGTACGCTCGAGTACGACACTAACGCTTGCGCCGAAATCACCAATAGGTGTTTCATATTCACTACACCGATCGTTCGTAACCGCATTAATCCACAATTAATTTGGTTTTCTCTTTTATTCTTATAAAGAATAGACATGTGCTACACGTTAGCACATCTCGTAGGTGCGAACAGATCAGCACTTACGAATCCATTCGATTTTGACCGAAAGGCCACAAACCCGAATCAGTGCTTCCGAAATTGAAGCACGAATCAGTGCTTAGTAATGAAGCACGAATCATGCTATACCAAGCACGAATCATTACTTCCAAACTAACGCACCGATTCCAAAACAATTTCTATTGCTTTAAATAATAAACTCACAGCAACATTCGGTTGCTTAATTTATAGTTCCGGTGCTACTTAGCACTAGGATTATTAATTAATTCCACAATTAACCAAACCTCCTTTCGTGCTAATCACATAGCACTTTTACAACGCTAAATTTAATTAGCCACAGACAAAAGGTTTAAGCTAAGTGAATTAGCATTAAGAACAATCATAATCTAGCACCTTTATTGCTATTACCAAAGCACCAAATGCTTAAGTTTTCAACACCTAAAGGTGCAGCCACAAAGTGGCCGAAAGTGCCTAATTAAGCACTCTCCCTAGTGCTTAATAGCACTGTTACAGTGTTTTAATTTGCACTTCAAAGTGTCAAATTAAATTGCACTTTCCATTAGTGCTACAAAAGCACTATTCACCAAAACACAATTTTTCTCAAATTAAATATACTAGTATAATTTGGAATTTTTGATCAAGTTAATTATAACACAATTAACGAGAACAAATCAACCAAATTTTCCCGACTAGTTGAATCAAGCTTATATAATCGTACTCAGAATATTATTTAAAATATTCAACAATTGAGTTGTGACGTTCACGATTATATAACTATCCCAATTTATGACAAATTGATTCTTGAAATCCTTATGGTTCTACATGAACCAGAACCGAAGTTCACTACGGGATTTCAGCATGTAACACGCTTGTTACATTTCGTTCCGGGCGTTAAGTCATTCTAGCATTTTTCCATATAATGCTACGTGATGCTCTACGCACCCTTATTGAATCTTATATATATTAAAAATATCACACAAGAATATTTTAAAATATACAAAGTTCAATACACACAAATGGAACAATTCATTTTATTCAACAATAAAATGTATCACTAGGATACTACAACATTTATTCAAAATAAATAAATAGAAAAAATTACATTGGAAACACATTTCCTTATTCCTATCTCGTAGTAATCCTTCAACCCGTATGCCTTGTTCCATTTTCCAACCGTCCACTCCACGAAGGATGGTCCATAGCGCACATCGGGGTACCTCGGTTGTGACCTCACTCGTCCAACCATCTGCATGTTTTAAACATTGCGAAATTGTCCTCAACCTTTTCACCAGGACGACGGTTCGCTTCATAGTGGCATTTCTCCTTCTTCTCATAATCTTCTTGAAAGCTAAGCTTCCGCTTAAGTTTCCTTTGATTACGGTTGAAGTCATTGGTCACACTACAATAGTCCTCAGACCATGTAGTAATTACACCATCATAGGATCCTTCGTGGCTTTTAGCCGATCCGTTAGGCAACACAATAGGTACCAATTGTGTGCCATTAGCCACAGGTCGTGAACCAACGTTCTCCGGAGCACCATCGTGTGTCTTTACAACTCCCATGGAAACAACATTTCCAACGTTGCTGCTATCAACTGGCATCACGGAATGTGCAACATCGTTGCCGTTCCGACCATTTGAATGTGCACCACGAGCAACATTGACGGATCCAACACTTTTGGAATCGATCGACTTGTTGTTCATTATCAAAATTATAAGGTTTTAAGATTGTTGGTGATAATGAACCACAATCAATTTAATATCCCAAAAATAATATTTATATATACACACACAAGTATATAAAATATTATTGGATATTTATCCGAAATATATATATACACACAAATATATACATATACATATACATATATATATATATATATATATATATATATATATATATATATATATATATATATATATATATATATATATATATATAAAATGGACCCAAAGGTTATATATACATGTATATCTATGAAAAAGATATACCAATATATATCAACCAAAATTAGAACTAATAATCCTCAGATTGTAAGTCCAATTCAGCGAATATATCAAAAGATGGAGAACGGATTTTTGCTTAAAAGCATAATCCAAACAAGAAAGAAGGAGAGGAAGAAAGATTAGTACGAGTTAGGCGAGGTACCTTTCTTTCCTTAAAATCTTATTTGCCACATCCCAAAAGTGCTAGGAGCGTTGTGGCCTAGGCTTCCCAGGATAAAACGTACAACGGTTCGACGTTTGAGCACCCAAACGAACGAACCCGGCGAACAAGAGCACGGGCAAAACACAGCTTCAAGAATGGAGTAGAAGCAGAAGTATTTTGAGGCTGGAAAAATAATTTTTCTTGTGTGTTAGAAAATGCTACTGCTCAACTCCTTCTTATATAGGGAATGAGGAGTGAATAGCCTTTATTATGGCATTTAGGGGCACCCCTACAACTCCTGTAACAGCTACCATTTACATAGGTTTTAATTCAAAATTGAAATTGGTATTAATTAAAAAATTAAATCCAGTAACAGCTGATGAATTAGAACCCAACGGTCATAACAGGGATATGCTTTCTGGTTCGTGTATACTTTGCAAGTTTCGGCCACTACCTTTTCAATGTAAGTTTCAATAGGTTCGGCCACTTGGCCGAAAAATGAATACTGAAGTTTGGAATAACTTAACCCGCAAGGTCTGTCAATTTTTGGACGACATTCGTACCCACGCACACGAGATTAGGCTTGATCTAAGCCTTTTTTATCTCATTTTGGGATTTGATTTACACCCCCCCCCCCCTGCATGCAAGAGAGAACCTCTATGCTATACAATTCAATAAGTTTAAAAAGAGCTCATGTATAAATAGTGGGGCAAATCCTCTTCCCAAACCAATGTGGGACAAAAGCTCACTTTTTCCCTTCATTTTCCAACTCAAATGGGTCTACTTTGAGAATCAATATCTCATTCACCCATTATCCATTTTGAGCGTACAATATATCAATCTCTTCCTCTCACTACGAAGAACACGAGTCCACTTTGATCCGACCGAAATCAGAAGTGGACCCCACTGATAATTGTACCACAAAATAGCCACTTAATATGCCATTTTATGCCATTCTAAGCTATTTTTTCCAACAGTTAACACTACTAATCATAAATAGGGGTGTAAATGAGTCGAGCGGCTCGCGAGCAGTTTGCGAGCCGCTCGGTCAAAGCTCGGGTCGAGCTCGGTCAAAATTGAGCTCGAGCCAAACTCGAGCGGCTCGTTTATTAAACGAGTCGAGCTCGAGCTCAAATATTCTAGGCTCATGGCTCGTCGAGCCGCTCGCAAGCCATAATTAAATAAATAGATAAATATTATATATATGGTAATGATCAATGTCTACTATTGACTTGTAATTAAAGTGGAGTTGTAAACTTGTTTTGAGTGTTTGGAGTCTTTAAACATTGAAGTTTGGACTTTCAAATTTTTTAAAGTTTTATTATTTATGTATGGATAAAACAATGTTTATTATTAATTGAAATATGAATTCAAATAGGTCAAAATCGAACCTGTGCTCGAACAATCGAGCTGGTCGAGCCGAGCTCGAGCGGCTCGAAAATTGTCGAGCCGAGCTCGAGCATCAAGTTTTGAGCTCGAGCCGAACCATGCTTATCGAGCTCGAGCTCAAGCCAACTCATGCTCGAGCTCGACTCGACTCGTTTACACCCCTAATCATAAACAAGGGAATAAAACCAAAGATATTTGAGACAATATGGAATGCTATTTATGGCTTAGGGTAACAAGTATTTTGAACTCTTTACAATCTAACTTCCGGGGTATTCAAACAACTCAAAAACTAATTAAAATGCTCAACCTAAATTTAAAAAGTAGATCTCACAAATCGTGTGAGTATATTACAAATTTATTACCTAAAATATAATAAAAGCAGTCCTTCAAACTTGAAAATCTATCATTTTAAAAATTGAATAGTCGTGTCCCACAATTCTAAATTGGAATGGGCCTAAACCCACGCCTTAGGTTGAGACCAATTACCTGGATAGAGGCGAAACATTAGACCACTAATTAACAACCCATTAACTCTATATTGCTTTTAGTTTGCCCAAAATGTTACATTATTAATGTTTTTAAACACATTTTTGCTTATTGATTACTTTTAAAAAATTTCAACAACTTTTTATTAGCTAAGAAAAAGAGTAATGATACTTACTCTAAAATTTTTCTCTTCAATCTTTTCTTCTTTACATGACATTTTTTAACAGTGGAATCATGCGATTAATGAACACTCAAGAATTATAAGACACATCATAATTGAAAATATTAAGTAAAAATGACATCTTATAAAAAATATATATATAAAAGTGTGGGGTTGTTAGAGTAAAAAATATTTTTAAAAATAAAAAAATAAAGAAAACACTTGTCGAGTTGAGGCAAAATTGTCGGCCTCTCCGGACACTGCAACCTAATATTAATGGCAAGTGTTTGGTTTTCTAGAAATATATTTAAAAACAAGAAACAAAAATACTAAAAAAAGTAATTGATTGATCAATCATGGCGGAGAGCAGCCAATGAGGGGTCTATGTTGAAGACACGAAATCAAGGTTTTTGGGGTTAATAACTCTAATCATCAGTATGCAATTACGCAAGCAAAGCAGCGTTTTGGGGGATATTATTGTTTAAAGACTCCAATTATGGAATACTTTTCTTTCTTTCACTTTACCTTTCATTCTTGCCACACATCTGGCCCTTCATTCATTTCATTTCAATTTGTCCAACCACCTTTTTCCACCTCCTCAAATCTAGCTTTAATTTTCCCAATATTCCAGCCACTTTAAAATTGATTCAGATTCACCTCGAGTCATACTTATTTGGCTAATCGAGAGAGCTTTTTAACATTGTACACTCATACAAAAGTTGATCATCAACTTTACAGTTGTATTAGTAATTCACTTACGAACTCTCTCAAACCGTTAGATTTTACATACTTTAATGATTATCAAATACTAAACGACAATAATAGTTTCGTCAACCAGAAAATTTTCAAGATTACGAATATGTGTCAATTCCACCGCGTCTATGTGCACGTTGCGCGCATGTGTCTATGCATCAAATGTTGAGATATGACATGCATGTACATGATATTTAATTTCAATATTTTTTAAAAATTTAAGGATGGTGTAATAGATTATTGTGGATTAATAATTATGTATAATAATTACATATTTAGTTATAATGATTATTAATAATACAATATCTATTTTTTTTGAAAACAATACACTATCTATTTATTGTCTTGTTGTATTAAAAATAATAATAATTACTATTATTACAATAAATTAGGAGTAGTAGTTGGAAAGCGGCAAGCTAGCTAATGATATTTAGGTTTACAATAAAGCTAGATTGGTAAGGTTTGATGTGTTGAAATTTAAAATGATTACATGTTTGATGTGTGTCGGATACTCCAATTCTAAGTTGAATACTAGGTCTTAGAGTGGCATATTTTTCAATATTTGATATTTAATATTTTTTTAAGGGGTGGTGGGGGACTACTCACCTAATTACTTAGTCTAATTAAGTGACTAATCATCATTTTTAGAAAAGATGAGAAATAAATTATAGTCAAATATAATGTACCATACTTTTCTTTATTGATGCGAGATAGTACATGATATGTATGTGTATGATTTGATATAGCACAAAGCATGAAATGCAACATAATATATGGACAAAACAAACCTCAAACCAGTTGCCAACTACTCAATTGAACACTTTTTTCGGAGTAAATTGTGTTTTTAATTTTTACATAGTATATTAGTATTTATATCCCGCTGTGTTTGAATCAAGTCTTATAATTCCATTCAAAACCAGTCCTTTCATACATTGATTAACCAAACCTCTTATTGTTGTATTAGTAATTTATTTACCAATTATTTAAATTGTGAGGTTACTTGTAATTCCTGTTGGAGTAGGCTCAGATCATTACAAGAGATGAGCAAAGGAGAAGAGTGGAGATGATTCTTATTCAGAAGCTTGGAAAGATACAGTACAAAAGAAGAAGAGCATAAAACGGCTCTTATATACAAATGGCAGTTATAACTGCCAAGAGAAGGGAAAGGACAAATAAGCCCTTGGCTTGCTGACTGGATTTTGATGGCTTGTTGACTTGACTTGTTTCCAACTTACTTCATCACCCCCCCCCCCCCCCCCATAAGCTGGAGCTGGAGCATGGATGTCTTGAAAGCCCAGCTTAGATTGGAACACATCAAATAAAGGTTTTGGTAGAGATTTTGTGAAACCATCTGCAATTTGGTTGTGGGAATTAATACTTAGGAGTTTGATGATCCCTTCATGGACCTTTTGCCTCACCACATGACAGTCTATTTCAATGTGTTTGGTACGCTCATGAAACACATAATTTTCAGCTATGGCCACTGCAGAACTATTGTCACAGAATAGAGCCACAGGGCTGTTTTTCTCAATTCCCAAGTCTGCTAGAAGATATAAAAGCCATTGAATCTCACATGTTGTTGAGGCTAAAGCTCTGTATTCTGCTTCTGAGGATGACCTGGATACAGTAGCTTGTTTCTTAGTCTTCCAAGAAACCAAAGAATTTCCCAAGTATATGTAAAATCCTGTTACAGATTTCCTGCTTTCTGAGCAGGTTGCCCAATCTGAATCAGAGAAAGCTTGTAGCTTGGCTTGTTGATTTGAAGGATAGAATAAACCCTTTCCAGGTGAGGCTTTGAGATATCTCAATACTCTATGGGCTGCAATTAGATGACTGTCCCTAGGCTTGTCTACAAACTGGCTGAGCTGTTGGACAGCATATGTTATATCAGGTCTGGTGTTGGTGAGATATAGCAGCTTGCCAACCAATCTTCTAAATTCTTCAGGTTGTGCAAGGAGATTACCATCTAATGAAGTAAGTTTCTGGCCAGGAATGGATGGAGTCTTTGTAGGTTTAGCCTCCAAGAAACCATTCTCATGCAAGATTTCCAAAGTGTATTTCCTCTGACAGATGTTGATTCCTTCTGCATTCCTGAATGCCTCAATGCCTAGAAAGTAGTTTAGAGCACCAAGATCCTTTATCTTAAAGGAATTATCCAGAACCCCTTTCAACTCCTTTATCTGACTGGAATTTGTACCTGTAACAAGGATGTCATCCACATAGATCCGTAGAGCTGTAAATGAGTGTCCTGATTGCTTTGTAAATAGAGAGGGGTCTGCTGATGATTGATGAAAGCCATTGTCTTGTAGGGCTTTGGTGAGCTTAGCATTCCATTGTCTACTAGCTTGTCTGAGTCCATATAGAGACCTTAGTAATCTGCATACTTGATTGGGCTTGCTGGACTGAAATCCTGGAGGAAGAACCATGTAAACCTCTTCCTCTAAATCTCCATGCAGGAATGCATTATTTATGTCAAGTTGCTGGATGTCCCAGCCTTTGGCAACAACAATAGCTAAAAAGGTTCTGATGGTAGTCATTCTGGCCACAGGAGAGAATGTCTCAATGTAATCCACTCCTAACTGTTGAGTATAGCCTTTGGCAACAAGCCTAGCTTTGTACCTCTCTATGGATCCATCTGCTTTATGCTTGACCTTGTATACCCACTTGCAACCAATGGGTGTTTTTCCTTTTGGTAACTCTGTCAAAGCCCAAGTATTATTCTGTATTAGGGCATCTATTTCATTCTGCATAGCTTGTTTCCATTCTTCATGCTGCACAGCTTCTTTGTAGGACTGGGGTTCATGAATGGAGGCTATGGAAGAGGCACATATCATATGGTTGGGAGAAAGATTGTCATATGATATAAACTTGTTGATAGGATGTGGTGATGTCCTGGTCATCACACTTGATTGACACAGATAATCTTGCAGTTTGAGAGGGGTATATCTAGCCCTTGTAGACTTTCTGAGTTGTGGCTGATCAAGGATATCATCAGTTAAGTAAACTTCCAGCTGTGGTTGTTCAACAACATGATCACTTGGTAATTGCTCCATGGGAGAGAGGACATTATAACTTTCTGGTCTACCATTGTTTCCAGAATCATCTGCTAACTCATCTGTGTGGACAGATTCAGTAAATGAGGCTGGTGAATGGTCATCAGTGTTGAGCCCTTCGTCATGCTGATTATGATTGTGATTCTCAGCATTAGGATTCTGCTTAAATGAGTCCAATATGCTATCATCTATTTCATCAGAAATGGGAACTAGGGGCAAGGAAGGATTAAAGATCACTTGCATATCATTGTTGTGTTGATGCTCAGGATCTCCCTTGAAGGGGAAAATGTGCTCATAGAAAGTGACATCCCTGGATATAAAGGTAGCTTTGTCAGTCATATCAAACAATATGTAACCTTTTACATTGGCTGGAAAGCCTAAGAAAATGGCTTTTCTGGCTCTTGGTTGTAATTTGTTCCTTCCTTGTGTTATGGTTACAGCAAAGCACAGGCATCCAAAAGGCCTTAGTTTTCTATAGTCCACATCCTTTTCACAGAGCACCTAGAAAGGACTACTTCCATGCAAAACCTCAGTGGGTAATCTATTAATCAGATATGAAGCATGTAAAACAAAATGGCCCCAAAAGATATCAGACAAGCCAGACTGAAATTTTAATGCCCTAGCAACATTCAGAATGTGCTGATGTTTTCTCTCAGCCACCCCATTTTGCTGAGGTGTATAAGCACATGATCTTTGGTGTAGGATTCCTTTCTCATTGAAGAAGCTGCTCAACATAAATTCTCCCCCATTGTCTGTTCTGACCATCTTGATTCTAGCTGAGAACTGATTCCAGACATAGTTACAAAAGTTCTGAAATATGGATTTCACTTCTGACTTGTGCTTCATTAAGTGTAGCCATGTGAATCTGCTGTGGTCATCTACAATGGTTAAAAAGTAATGGTCTCCTTTCAAAGTTCCCACAGAAAATGGTCCCCACACATCCATGTGAATCAAATCAAATGAACTTTTTGTGTTAGTTGTGCTAACAGGAAAGCTGGATTTCCTGTGTTTAGCATAATGACAAGTATCACATACAAAATTGGGACATTTATATGAAGGAGGCAGCTTTATTCCTTTCAACAGATGCATTTTATTCACAGGATAATGGCCTAATCTATTATGCCATTGTTCTATGGAAAGGCTATTACAAGAGAAATCAAAAGCAGTGCTGGAAAAGCAAGTCCTCTTCTTTGTTGGGGGGTTGCTAATCAGATACAATCCATCTCTTTCACTAGCAAAACCATCCACTATTCCAAGCTGCCCCTGAAGGATACAAGAATCAGTTCTGATGATAATTTCACATTTTGATTCCCTTATCAACTTACTAGCAGAAATGATATTGAAGCTGAAAGATGGAATGAATAACACATCATTCAGTACTATGTCTATGTGTAGTCTGACTTGGCCTATGTGTGAGACCTCCACAGTATCCCCATTAGGCAATTTTACCAAGATTCCACAAGCAGCATGATAAGTATCAAAGTAATCCAAGGAGCAAACAATATGGTCTGTTGCACCTGAATCTAGAATCCAAATGCTAGAAGAATTCAACACAGTGTTAATACAAGGATTAGAAATGGACCTGCCTTCATTGTGGCTGTTTTCCATAGAGTTTCTGAATTCAGGAGTGAGACCAACACCACTAACTGTAACAGCTGCACTAGTTGAGTGCTGACTTCCTTGTTTTTTATTCTGTAAGAGAGCTAAGAGTCTCTGAAACTGATCATGAGATAAGCCAACATCATTGGCCTGACTGACAGATGCATTGGAATTATGCTGAGTATCTTGGCTCTGCTTCCCCTTGGATTTATAACCTGGTACCCACCCAGGGGGATACCCATGTTTCTTATAACATTTCTCAACAGTGTGGCCCAGCATCCCACAATATGTACATTTAGGTACATTCTTCTGAGATCCAGTATTAAACTTCTTTCTATTATATGAACTTGAAGTGGCAATCATCATCTGTTCATATGATTGTTGAACTTGGTCATTCTGTATAGCATTGGCCTGAGCCAGATCATTACATTTGACACTAATTGAGTTCTTAAGCTTTCTTTCCATCTTTAAAGTCATGTTCAACACTTTTTCCATGACTGGAATGGGATCCATCACAAGAATCCCTGCCTTGATACTTTCATATTTTCATTCAGGCCTTCTAAGAACCTAATGATCTGGTCCTCTTCCTTTTCCTTTTTAATCTTACTCATAAGAGTGCAAGAGCACTTAGGCACGCATTCACAAGTGGGAATAGGTCTCATAGAATTTAATTGAACCCATAGGGCATTAGTCTTAGTAAAGTACTCATTGATAGACAGATTACCTTGAGAGCTCCTATAAATTTCATTTTGTATCTCTGCAACTCTGTGAGGATCCGCCTGGGAATATCTTTTTGCAAGAACCTTCCAGATCTCTGCTGCAAGCTCAAAGTAGAGCACTCCCTCAGCGGTAGTAGGACTGAGAGACTTGAATAGCCAGGAGCACACCACATTGTTGCATCTCTTCCAGATCGGATATCTAGGATCTATTTCTGCTGGTTTCACAATTGTTCCATCTACGAAGCCATATTTGTTCTTCACTTCCAGCGCCATCTTCATCGAACGACTCTATGAGGCATAATTGATCTCCGATAGTGGTGGAGAGACGAGAACGAGATTGGGATTCTCGGTCACATGCAGATACATCGGATCATCAGGATCGTATTGAGTTGAATTGGAGTTCGTTTGATTGTGATTGAAGTTTGTCTGATTCTGATTTGAAAACCCTGTTGTTTGCTGTCCAGTAGAGTTCCCTTCACCGTCTTCCGCCATTACCGCTGCGGCATAGCTACGATGAAGCTCTGATACCATGTTGGAGTAGGCTCAGATCATTACAAGAGATGAGCAAAGGAGAAGAGTGGAGATGATTCTTATTCAGAAGCTTGGAAAGATACAGTACAAAAGAAGAAGAGCATAAAACGGCTCTTATATACAAATGGCAGTTATAACTGCCAAGAGAAGGGAAAGGACAAATAAGCCCTTGGCTTGCTGACTGGATTTTGATGGCTTGTTGACTTGACTTGTTTCCAACTTACTTCATCAATTCCTTCTAGCTTCTTCTAGTTAAACAACTTAGCAGCACAAAAGTTATGTATTGACTAATTGCATATTGGCTTAGCCTTTGGGCTATTGACCACAAAGGTTTGAAGACACAACAACTATATACTAGACTAGCACAACCATTCAATAACATTTCAATTTTTTGAGTTTGGAGAGAAACTCACAACTATTATCTAATGATGTGTATGTACTAGATAAATTATGTTCTTGTATATAATGACCCGTAAGTCACACATGAGAAATAAATTGCACTAGAAAAATCACATGCACAGGCTTAACCGAGAGCCCGAGAGAGTGACGACTAGCTAAGAATCGAACACATGATCTTTAGGTACGAGAGTCACATAACATATCAATTTGGAGTAATGAGAAAAACTCGGAGCTATTACTTGAGGGTAAACAATTAATTAACCTCAGTTTTTACCTTAACTTAGCTGGCTTGTCCACAAGGAAATACGCCAGCCTAATTTATAAGTTTGTTGTGCATAACTAATTGACTCAAACCAATAAGACCAATAGGTCACTCCTGCTAGTAATCAAACTTATAATCTTGTAGTTACCAAACCAATCATCTGACCAACTTGGTTGGGATTGCCCCTATATATAACACATCAATTTTGGTTCTCCAAAGAGCTGTCTTTATCTAGACCTAACAATACTTACACTTTATTAGATTAATCAAAAACTAAAATAACTACTAATGACAAGTGTCGTATCATCGAAATCGATTAGATCAGAGTGTCCAATGCCATTTTAGAAAACGAAAGCACAATAATGGATTAGACCATTGGTGTAACGTAGCGGTTAACCACAAACTACCGTAACGGATCGGCAGAAGATTTATGTGGATGTAACGGATAATCATACGACATCTCAGACGCCGGATGGGATTCACGTGTCCACGTACGTTATTGCTTAGGATGTTTTTTCTCGTCATTGTCATCGTCGTCGAAATAAAGCATGGTTGGGAGTTTGGAGCCATCGCATTATCCTGTGTGTTTCAGTATTTTTGGAGTATAAGATTTTGCTTCACCAAGTCGTGGTCCCAAAACGTGTCTTTATCCACATTACTATTCAGTGTCGTTATGCTGGAAGCTACCGAGTAAATTGGTTTGCTTGCCATAATACTGCCACCCACGCATCTATCGCATCTGTATTCTCCAGAAAAATGGAAGGAAAAGGGCGAGGAGATAGGAGGTGTAATTTAGTTTATGATTGGGTTTTGTCTCGTCAGTTAGTTGCCGGCCATTTGTGCAAGCAACAGGTGCATCTTGGCTGGGAAGGGGTCGCTATTGTTTGTCGATGTGCTCAATTAATGAGCCTATGGTGTGGTGGCGCCACGCCATGACAAGGCGTACCAAAACCACCTCATTTTTACCGACTGATATACTCAATCATGTTAAGATTCAGCCCATGGCCCAATCATTATACCGTGCACCAAGGCGCACATAGCACTGTGCGTCTCACGCCTCCCAAAACGACGTCGTTTTGTTAAGTTGTTAAAAAAAATGAGAACGCACATAAAGCCATAACAGAATACACATAAACTCATAACAGAATACACATAATCTAACATAATACATAATACACATAAATTCATAACACAATACACATAAACTTTTAACTGAATACACATAATGGGTTTGGTTAACATAATACACATAAACTCTTAACTAATATACATAAACTCATAACACAATACACATAAAATTTTAACTGAATACACATAATGAGGTTTGGTCTGTTCGGATGGACGGAGTGACATCAGCATGATGTCAACATGAAACGCGCGCGTTTTGTGCCTGGGCGCACATTGCTATGTGCGCCGTGGTGCACGATATAAATTGCCCTCATTTGGTATGTTATATTAGAGATCCGCATTCCCACCTCTTTGAAGCAAGCTTTGATTAACAGAAAAGCTCACTTCTGGTACTCGGAAAAATTCACAATGAAGAAGGCAAATAAATAGCTCTTAAGAAAAGTTGAATTTGAAACTTTGTAGCTTTAATTGTCCGAACAATTTGTCTGAGTTGTACCCTATAATCTGTTAACTAAGGGTCCGTTTGAAAAATTAGAAAATGTTTTTTGAAAATTGATTTTCCGAAAATGAGTCATTTTCTGGAAAATGTTTTTATTTTTTAGTATTTGGCTGAAAGTTAAGAAATTGCATTTTTCGGTTTGTGTTCATTTTCTTGAAAAAGAACATATTATTTGTTAAAATAATAATAATAATAATAATAATAATAATAATAATAATAATAATAATAATATGTAGTGATGTTGGTGGTGTGGTAGTAGTAGTGGTAGTGGTGGTGGTGGTGTTAGTGGTGATGGCTGTGGTGGTGGTGATGGTCTTGGTGTTTGTGGTGGTAATGGTGGTGGTGTGATAGTGATGGTGATGTTGGTGGTGGTGGTGATGTTGTGGTTGTGTTGTGGTGTGGTGTTGGTATTGGTATTGGTATTGGTGCTGTTGGTGGTGATTGTGGTGGGGTAATAATAATTTGGAAATTAACTTAAAAAGAAGAAAGTGAAGAGAGATAAAGATTCCGAAAAATGTCTTCCGTCCAAAAAACTAGGAAGACATTTTCCGTCAAATTGGACCTTATTTTCTTTGACCATAATAAATATTTTCTTTTGACTTCATTTTCCTTTAGTACCCAAAATACTGAAAAATTCAGAAAATGAAGGTTTCAAATGGATCCTAATTGTATATACTAACTGAAAGTATATTATATGTTAATTATATATATAATCTGGACAAGATCCATAATGCTTATGATGGACTAGATGCACGATATAATGATTGCAATCATTATACAGTAGACCATGGTTCACTTGACGTGAACATCATGATATAAAATTCATTTTTAATATATTAAAAATTTATTTTTATTATATTGAATGCTACTTTTTTGTGTATGAATGTTCGTTTTTAAGTTTACTATATAAAAATGAACTTTTTGAATATTAAAAATAAACATGTAAAAATGAATATATTCATCTTTGATATTGCCATAGTTGATTGTTTTGAGTTTGTTATTAGTGATGTAATGAAATAAGGCCCATCACAATGTCACCCCAATATTAAAATTTCTTTAGGGTGGGCCCATGGCGGAGGGCGGGAGTTCGGGGCAAAGAAAAAAGGAGGGAGCGACGACGAATCGCACCCGAGAAGCTGAGGAGCAGCACAGCAGTAACCATTAAAGCGCTTCAGGTAAGCTTTGCATGATTTCAAACTCCTAATTTCATGTCAATGTAAATAATTAACTCCATTTACTTTGAGATTAACTTTCACATTTCTTCGATTATATTTTTACACACTTGTAGTGTAGTTATAGAGCTAGGGATGAGAAGTGTGAATTGAATCTTGTATTATATATTGTAGCTGAATATTTCAAACTTGTTCCGTACTAATTACTGGTATTACTTCGTAATTTCGTGTATTTTAGATGTATACTGACCAGAAGAAATGTCAAGAGTTGGCCAGTTCCTCGTCCTTTTACAGCAAGATATATTCAGAAGTAAGTGGAATTATAATCAGTATAAGGGCTTAGATCCATTGTAAATTGCACGATACATTTTTTATCTGTTTTTCGGTATTAATGTAGTAATTATATCCCTATTCAGATTTTGTATGGTTGAAATGTACATTTTCAGTATTGTTGAATATGGATTAAAGCATAATCTTGATAGCTAGATAGCCATGGTTTTGTACTACAGGGCCCTGAATAAAAGTTCTCTAATCATTTGGCTTACAGGTAGAAGAGATAGGGTGGAGGCATCTTGTTAGATTGGGGGAAGATTTGACATCTCTTAGTTTTCGTATAATGTAAGGATTTCTTGGTTCTTGTCAGCATCTGCCAATAGTTAGTCAGTGAGTAGAAGGAAAGAAAGATTCTTTCTGCATCATAAAGTGGCTACTTGCTTCTACATTTCTTGTCTCTTTCGGATTTATGTGTCTCTTTTGTAGTTGATAAATAGAAACCCAACTATACAAGAATTTTTATTTGTATAATTCTGTTATCTATATAATGACGTGCTGCTAGATGTTTGGCATCATCAAAGTGTCAAATATAGATACTATGCTTAGATAAGTTCGTGTCTGTTTAAAATACGAAGTATTCTATAGAATATGGTACTCCATAATACACAGCTATCACATTCTGTTTTTCGTGTAGAAATGGTGACCATGGGGTAGAGTCAAACTTGCAGTATTGGAGAATGACAAACTGATGCAAGGAAAAATTGAAGTGTTAGAATGCAATATATTGTTTCTCTCTAGCAGTTTTGAGTATAAAATAATGTCTTAGAATAAAAAGTGATCCAAAGAAACTATGCTGATGGAGGAATATAATTAATTTTTGAAAATAGGCAGGTGCTATACAGGAGTATATATGATGTGGATCTTTGAGGGTGAACTCGAGAGTCGATTCACCAAAGAGTCCTTTGATTGCCCGATCTTTTCCTCACCTAAACAGCAGGAACAACAATTACAGTTTATGGGTGTTGGAGATGGAATTGGTTGATGTAGGGGCTGAATTTGGGATTATTTTTGTGTTTTTGTATAAGGATATTTCCGCCACACCTTGGTCTTAGGTGATAAGGAATGGATGGCACCACAAGATTGGTATTATCTTGATAAGCCTAAAAGAACATCTCCCAAATCACATGAGAGAAAACAAAATGCCTTAGCATTTCTTTCATTCAACTTCATTCATCTCTATCTCTAATTCTGATTGTGTTTAACCTTTATATAGGCATGTACATCACTTTCTAACACTCCACTATTGATTGAAATGAAATACCAAGAGTCACTCCAAACATTAAAAGAAAGTAAATGAGCCATAATTTGTCCATGTTGAGCTGATTTGAGGTTGTCTTTTCTTCTCCCTTGGTAGACACGAAATTTGGGACCTTTCAAATGATTTTCCCACTTGTTTTTAGGCCAACATGATATTCCAATTCAACACAATCAGCATGGTAAAATTCTTTTGCCTTCTCCCTTTTTTATTTAAGTTAACTTGCATTAATTAAGACAATTAGAACTCTAGATGGTATTTATTGTTGTGGGATGTGTCCTCATCAATATAACTTCATGGAATGCACACTTAATTTTGGCGGTTGGTTTTCTACAGAGACAAGAAGGGAAGAACACATACTATAATGATAGAATTGGATAAAGGCTATCCAAAATCTCCACCCTCAATATCGGCGGTTGGTTTTCTTATAATATTCTAATTTCTGGCACATGAATCTGCATTTGGTAATAATCCAATATTAACATAATTTCCTAGGATGTGCCGTGCATCTTCAATTTGCAATGGTCAGCAAACTCAACGCTAAAAGATGTTGTGAAGCAGTTTAGACAGGTACTTTCCCTCCAATTATATATTTTTTATTTTCTCTTGAAAGTTTTATTTGTTATCATTTTCTATTAATCATGCATTCAGCATCTGGATAAGCTTCAACCCTTCTGGTCTACAATGGATGAAATTGACGGCTCTCTTCGGGTTTTTAATCCTAAACATCCACGGCTTGCTTCATCACATCGCCAAATAGATATAGGTATATATTTTTTAAAACTTGGAGGCTTAAAAAGATGAAGTCACTTATAGCTATTCCACATCTTACTAACTTTGCTTCCTTTTGTAGGTAATGATTGCTATATCATCTTGTCTATAGATCCGGATGACCCAAAAGCCCTGCCAGAGTAGGTTTTCTCTCAAAAATTTCTTTACTGCATTGTTGTGGTGCAAAATATTTAGAATTGAATTTTGGATTGCTGGTAGGTGCCACTTTATTGGTTCAGATTCAGAGGTGAACATACTGCATGGAATGTGGAGGAGAAATTGCCAAAGATGGTATATAAGTCAATTCTGGTTTCTGAGTATCATCTTTTTCATGTCTGTTATGCATATTTTAATAAAATTGATGATACTTGAAGTGTATGAATTAGTTCCATCAACCGGAGTTGACTTTTGAATAGGATTAAAGACAAACCATTTGCTGAAAATCTGGTCAATTTATTGAAAATTCAATTACCTGGCCCTCCTGATGAACGGAAGAGTGAACAGCAGTCTGAATGTGGAATTTGTTATGCACCATATCTCCCAATTGGTAACTATACATTTCCTATGTTTATTAGCTTGTCATCATATCTATTATTGACTTAGTGATGTCAACATAGATGATGAGCTTGGCACAAAGAGTGGGAGTGGAACTGATTATGCATGTGAAAATAACAACTGCAGTAAAGCCTTCCACAGTATTTGCCTTGGAGATTGGCTGCGTTCCATCACAACAACAAGGCAGTATGTTCCCTATTCTTATGTTTCTGTTGTAGTTTTACAGTTATGACCATAATGTTTCTGCTCAGTATGAACGAGTACTATCACCTGTGTCTCTTGGAGGGAGAATTGATAAACGATCCTCAAAAGAATACCTTGTAGATTGTGCTATGATAACTTGTAGTGAATAAGGAAAACATTTGTGTCCATTTTGCTAGAACTTTGCAATGTCATTGTCCAATATTATCTTCTTTTTTTTTTGTATGGCTTAAACTGGAATTTTCTTGTTGACTAGCTGCATCATTATTTGCTAGCATGTGCTTGAACCTTTATTGCATTCTTCTTTTAGACATGTCTAAAATTAGAATATACAGTTCAAATCTGTTTTTTAGACTTTTTCCTTCCTAGTACAGTATCTATGCCTTTCCCATTACCTTTTTTTTTTAATTAATTAATTTATTTTTTTATATTTTATTTATGGATTTCTCACTTGCATTATGCAATTAGAAGTGTTTACCCTTTCATAAATTGCAGGGCTGAATCATCTCCATTCCATGTTTGTTTTTTCAGGTCATTTGATGTTCTATTTGGGAATTGTCCCTACTGC
The DNA here is from genome assembly GCF_001879475.1 of Ipomoea nil. NCBI lineage: Eukaryota > Viridiplantae > Streptophyta > Magnoliopsida > Solanales > Convolvulaceae > Ipomoea > Ipomoea nil. The sequence goes on along the minus strand of NW_017619627.1, from coordinate 2,369,923 downwards.
TCAGATCCTATTGCAGTCAAAATCATTACCAAGAAGTAAAACAGCTTAGCATTTTTTTGTGACCCCACAAAATTAGTATACCCGATTCTTCAGCTGCCTCCTCACAACATTCAAAGTGGATATTAAAACAAGGTCAGATCACATTCATTGGAACTTGGAAGGAAAAATTTTGGAACTGTCTGCCTTGATTTATGTTATCCCTACATTGTCTCTCCTTTCCCCATAATAAGAAGAAGAAGAAGAAGAAGAAAAAAAAAGGTTACGTCACAATGATTTTACTTGTTTGTGGCCATTTTTATCTGAAATGATTTCATGCGTCAGTCTATTGGTAATTAACCAGGAAGTACTAAGAAACAGCATATTCAGTTTAGTATATGGTGTGTTCTGTCAAGTATTGTCAGTTGATAGGTAAAATCTTCATATGATTTGTCTTGACAGAACTTCATTGTATTTCACTTGTGATTAAATAGTCATTATTATTTTGTTTAGTCATGACTAGTTGATGCTTTCACTTGCGATTAATTAGTTGTTATTGTACTAGCAGTAGTAGTGACTTGTATATTCCCATTTGAATATTTTTAATTTGAAATTTTAAACATTCTAGACTCTTAGCCAATTGGTAAATTAAAAAAAAAATCTTGATGGAATAATATGAGACACATCGCACATCTTCAGCAGTCAGATTCATTAGAAGACTAGAAACTAATAAAGTTGTCCGTTTACCTATGTATTTTTCCTGATTCCATTCTATTCTATTATATATAATATATTATATTATTATAGTAATAATAATAATAATAGAGTAGAAAAATTATATATATATTTTTACGTATGGGACCAATAATTTTCTGAATATCTTGCTCTATATCTATTATCTAGTCAGCATTTTGATAAGAAGTCTGTTTCCTTGTGTTGAGGAATGATAAACAAGAGGTTGGTGATTGACTCTACCCACTAGGGCAACTGGTGTAAAGTGCACATAAAAAAATTTACGAGAATAGAGGAGTACGTGGCAGCCCCACTTACGTAAATTCCATCGTTTTCATAAACCATGTAAAAAAGAAACATTATTGGCTTATACAGTGTACACATAATAATGATAACATCAAATCAAACACAACAATAAAAATGACACTTCTCTGCCCACTAATCCCTTGCCTGGCAGGGGGCAGCAACACCACCCCATACGCTTTAATTTAGTCTTTATGGATTTTATTAAGATAGATAGATAGCTATATCAATACAACCACAAAATTATGATATATAGAAACTTGTTTTTTTTTTCTTATTCCCATCCTACCCCCCTCCCATTTTCCACAACTTAGAACTGTACCGTAACTTATAGGGGCAGGCTACAATTGAAATACGAAACATTGACAAATATACAAAGAAAGTACAATAATAGAAAAGATATAAGGCCGGGCTCCAATCCTGTATATGTGTATATGGTTGCTTACGTTGGATCAATCATATCCCGTCCCTACACTCTGGTGGGGGCACCGGGTATCTTGCTTTGTCGGTGCAATAGTCATAAACCATATGGTTCATACGTACCCAACGGTAACGCCTCGCTTCATCGGCGCTTAACTGCTGGTACGCCGCCCCTTCCCACCAGTTCCTGGGATTCGACGAACATTCTTTCGGCCCCGGCACCGGACATCCTTCAATGTCGAAATCTTTGTAGTAAGCATTGAACGGCGCTTTGCTCCAGTCGATCTTCTCCAACCCGCCCCGGGTCGCCCAGTCGTCGGCTTCCCATAACGTGGAGTAAATCACCATGGGTTGGTATTTCAGGTACGGCAGCCCTTTGGCTTCGTTGTTCTTGAATACTCTGATCGGGATTTCGTCCACGTAGAATCTGGCATGCCATGCGTGCACGTACAATACAATTAATGGCCGCATGGGTTTGATTGGTTTTTCAATTATATTATTCAATTCCTAAATTAAACGCACAAATACTTACACGCAATGGTGATGGTTCCATAGGACTTTGTAAGTGTGGTAATCAAGAGAAGGGTCAAACCACAGATTGATTCTTTCTTCCCTGTCGCCCTTTCCATGGACATACACGTTAGTTTGGACGGTATAAGGTTGTCCCGACCGGTTTCCCAAGAACTCGAAGTCCAACTCGTCTCTCACGTTGCCTGTGTCCGAGTTCAACTGTCACAAAACAACATCATATCCATCATTATATTATTCAAAATTAATTAATATACTGTCTGTGCGTGCCGATGACTCACATAAAAGGCGGTGACGGTTCCGGCGGAGTCACCGGGGACGAGCTTGATCTTCATACTGAACTGTCCGTTAAGGTATTTGTATCTGGAACCAAACCCACTTCCTGAAATTCAATTCCCAGTACAGTGATATATATGACGCATGATCATACTACAATATAATTGGTACGGTGTTTACGATACATACCTGAGCTCTGGTCGAGAACAAGCTGGATGGCTCGGCCGCCTTCGGCTTGCTTGACGTGATAGTCGGCATAGAAGACTTTGAAGTCCTGAAGAAACGTGGCCGGTCGTGCAGTCACAGATAATAATAAGGAAAAAGGCAATGCGTAAAACGCAAATAGGAGAGCTGAGTTTCTTAGACTACTTGTCGTCATGGATGATACGAGCTAGCTAGCTGAGAGAAAAAACAATGATGGGGTACGCTATTTATAACTACACGTAGGAGAGAGAGAGAGAGACAGAGAGAGAAATTAAAGAAATTAGTAGTGACGAATTCCAATGGCAAAATCCATCAAAGCTACTGCTTTCCATACAGCTAAGGAAAAGCTAGCTATCCGTCAATGGACCCCTTCAATGCCCATTGCTAACCCGGGCCCTAGCTAGCCTTCTCTTTCTAACCACATTTTCAACATTATATTGCACAATTACACCTACCGTTTCAACATTACTCCGTTTTACACAATCAAAACATTCATATTACCTTCATGCTTTGGTCTAAACAAGTAACCAATTTAAACTTGGGGCAACCCCAGCCAAGTTAGTCACACAGTCAACTAACTTCATTGGTGATTATAAGCTGACTCCTAGTAAAAATTATTTATTAACTTTCTTGATTTGAGTCAATTCTAAGTTAGTTTACCTCTTTGCATTCCTTAGCCAGCCTAGGCTGGTGTACCTCCTTGTATTCCTTTGTCAATTAAATCACAATGTGGACGTCACTTAGAATACACATTCAGGTAACAGCTACTAGTTTTTGGTAAATCAAAAGTAAGCAATTGAAACTTTTGGGAGTTTATATGAAAATTATTATTTAAAATGAAAACAGTTGAGTACAGTCGGAATATTGGGTAAAGTAGTCCGACTCGAGTTATTTCTTCCATACAGAGTCTTTTAAAATTGGGCACACAACCGCTATCACTCTAGTGAAGCTCGGCTCAAACCTAGAATATCAATAGATAGCTTCAATAGAGAGTTTAACTTTTAACCTTTAGTTACTAAGCGAACTATACTAACTCGATTGGAGTTGTCTCAGAACACCCGTTTGCCCCAGACTTTCCTTTGCTAGCCTGTATGGAGCTGTTTCAAAATAGACTCAGAATTAGTAGTGACAGCTCTAATTAAATAGTGTTTTTGTCTATATCTAGGCCAGGGTTATTCATAAACTAACCAATCATGACTGCGATCGTAATTTTGCCGTCGGTAGCTTGGAAGGAACCTGTTGTCGTTTCATTCATGTGTATTAACAGTGAAAATTATTTTTGAACTTGGATTTAAATTAATATTTTTTTTTTTGAAAACTGGATTTAAATTAATATAGTTGCTTTTTTTTTTTTTTTGAAACATAAAATAGTTGCTTTGTTTTACAAATAAAAAAACGGTGAAATAATTTTTTTTTTCTTTCAAAAAAAAAAAAACAGTGAATAATAATTGGTTAGTCAGTCTTAATCAAGAAATGCATTTTACTCAAAATGGACGAATAGTATGGGTGAGTTACATCAATTTCGAGTTTGATAATATGGAATAGACCTCCCACGACTGTATCACCAATTATTCGTTTGGATAATCGAATAATTAACACATTTATTTTAGGAATAAGAACAGCCATTAAATATAATGCAATTATATCACTGAATTTAAAAAAAAAATTACAATTGAATTTATAAATTAATTAATTTCATACAATTAGTCTAATTTATAGGTTTTTAAAGTTTCTAACATGTCATCCCAAAATTAAAATATTTTTAACAAATAATTATTTAAAATATTAATAAAAAAAACAGAGTTTCATCTCTCAGAGACGAAGTTATGTTTTTTTTTTTTATTAATATTTTGAATAATTATTTTTCAAAAAAATTGAAAGTTTGTAAACTGGACTAATTGCATGAAACAGGTTAGTATATACATTCAATTATAGTTTTTTTAGGTTTAATGACCTAATTGTATTAGCCTATGCAGTTCAATGACATATTTGACCTTTATTCCTTTATTTTACTATAGAAGATACAATGAAATAGGGCCACCTCAATTGTATTGGTTGAAAAATTGATTTAGTAATTATGACGTTTAAAATTCGAATCTATTGATAAAATTATCTATTAACTTTTTTTATTTGTATTAATTAATTATAATTATAAACAATGTAAACTGATTTAAAGATTCACTTAAAATATAGCTAATGACATTAGAAGGAAAATATAATAAGAAAAGAAAAAAAAAAAAGTACAAAAAAAGAATTGACCCAAGAATAGTCCCCCATCCTCAGTTGAAATATCGTTAGTCTAATCCTACCATCAAATTAATGCACTGCAATTATTTCTCTGCCTTCACAACTCTCCATAACTAGCTAGAGTGCTCTACAATGAAATATATATAAGAAAGACAAAACAATAAGGCCTGGTTTGGTTCGCGGAAAATATTTTAAGGGAAATTGAATTGAAATTTTATAAAAAAAATAATTACTAGGAAGATGAATTTCATTGTTTGATCGGTGAAAAAAGAATTACTGAAATATAAAACTAATTCTATTGTTTGGTTTGATTTGAAATTATAAGGAATAACGAGTATAAAGACCTATATGCCCCTACAAATTAATAAAAGTAATATAATTTTAAAAAGTAAACAAGGGTAAAATAGGCATTCCATCTCACTTTTTCTTCTTATCTTCCATGGAAAACAAAATCCTTGGTCCAACCAAGGATTTTGTTTTCCTCAAATTTGAGGAATTCATTTTCCAACCAAATAAGTGAATGAGGAAAATATTACTCTATATTTAATTATAATCTTGAAAGAAATGAGTAAAATTTAATTTTCGTATTAGAATATTATAAGTTCGATTCTTGCCAATATTCTTTTGATCATGTCTTTTTTAATATTTCTAATTCTGCTACATAATAGCATGGTTTATACTAGAAAAAATAAAATTTAGTACATATCTTATAAGTAGAAAAATAGTTTGTGTTTTTGGTCCCTTAGGCATAGGATAACATTGGATTTAGTACATGTCTTAAAAGTAACACTACGTTTAGTAAAGTGGGGTTTTCAATTTTTTTTTAATTAATGATTTGTTAAAATTTATTATTATTTATCAAAAAACTTACAGGGTGTTTTGTTGGAGGGGGGAATTATGTGGGAAAGGAATTGTAATTCCATGGGAGTTGAATTACTGGGAATAAAGTGGGAATTTAAATTCCAGTGTTTGGTTGACAGGAATAGAATTACTGGGAATTTCAATTCCAATGTTTGGTATACATGGAAATTGAAAGGGAATAAGTAGTATAAAGTCAAAAATGTCAATTATTGTTGTTAGACATTAATTTTAGGTTAAAAAGGAAGGGGTAATTTTGACTCATCACTATCTTTTTTTCCCAGGAATTAAAATACCAGGGGGGACATGGGATTTTAATTTCATGAAAATGGGGGAATTGCAATTCCATGGAATTGCAATTCCCTCCAACCAAACTACGGAATTTAATGGCCTTTGGAATTAGGTGGGAATTAAGTGAGAAGGGAATTTAAAATTCCTCCAACCAAACGCCTTGTTAGTTGACCAAAACTAAAAATAAAATTCTTTTATTTTTCATATTCCACCCAAATCATATTATAATTTCACAACTTACAGGGCGTTTGGTTGGAGGGATTTTAAATTTCCTTCCCACTTAATTCCCACCTAATTCTAAAGGCCATTAAATTCCGTAGTTTGGTTGGAGGGAATTGCAATTCCATGGAATTGCAATTCCTCCATTTTCATGAAATTAAAATTCCATGTCCCCCCTGGTATTTTAATTCTTGGAAAAAAAAGATAGTGATGAGTCAAAATTACTCATTCCTTTTTTAACTTAAAATTAATGTTTAACAACAATAATGGACATTTTTGACTTTATACTACTTATTCCCTTTCAATTCCCATGTATACCAAACATTGGAATTGAAATTCCCAGTAATTCTATTCCTGTCAACCAAACACTAGAATTTAAATTCCCACTTTATTCCCAGTAACTCAACTCCCATGGAATTACAATTCCTTTCCCACATAATTTCCCCCTCCAACCAAACGCCCTGTTAGTGATTAGAAACACAGACACCTTCATTAAATTAATAAAATATTTTAAAAAATATATTGGATAAAGGCCAGTGGTTTGTTTTACTAACCACTAAAATGTGGGGTTAGAGACTTGAAGTGCTATTTAGTTAAAAAAAGAGAGATATGATGTAAATTGCAATTATATTAATAACCTCGATTAACTAAAAGTTTTGAAGAATAACAGAAAATTATGACAAATCCATTAAGGGAATGATCAAAATTGTCACTTTACTGATCATTTAATGACTAATAATAATTATACTATAGCATAAGGATTGAATTCGTTATTATCCAATATTTTTATCATATATATATATATATATATATAGAGAGAGAGAGGATGCGGATCAAATGCACAGGACATCTTTAAATAAAAAAAATAGGGTTAAGTCTCAATCATAGATGTAGTCCAAATTAACAAATCCAGATTGAAGATAATTAAAAAACGCGCAATGGCATTCTTGTAATTTTGAACAAATAAGTCAGCTTGTGTTTTGTTTTCGAGTGCACATTTGTCCTTCTTCGAGTGCACATTTTCCCTTCTTCAAGTGCCTACCTTTTCTTCTTCGAGTGCATCACTTTTATTTCAGTACTTAGTTTATATTTTGAGTGCAAATCTTTTGACCTTTAAGTGCACGTTTTGTAGCCGTCAAGTGCATGTTTTCCTTTCTAAAAGTGCATAATTAATTTATTTCGAATTTTTCCTTTTAGTGTCCTTTTTTCTCCTTACTTTCTAGTGATCCTCTTTATGCTTTCAAATACTTAATTTAATGCCTAAAAGTGTATGTGTCTTACTATTGTGTAAATTTTTATTTTTTATTTTTAAAAAAACTTAGCAATCAAGTGAACCTTTTTTTTCCTTTGGTGCAAATTTTTTGTCTTTAAGTGCACAACTTCTGGATAGTATTTGTTATATCTTGTGCATTCTTTTCAATAACATATTACTAAAGTTCTAATGAAATTTGTGAGATAATTTACATACGATTTGTATGGGTAATTAGTTTAATAACACTTAAGTTGAATAACCTCCATTTTTGGCACCATAAATTACATCAATTGTACATTTATTTGCTTATTTGCCTTCAAATGCAACTTTTTTGCTTTCAAGTGCACATTTTTTACTTTCAAGTACATGGTTTTAAGCCTTCAAGTGCATCAATCGCATTTTCACGCGAGAAGTGGCATGTGCACCATCCTAAACCTATATATATATATATATATATATATATATATATATATATATATATATATATATATATATATATTAAAACACACTACAAGTACTTATCCGACCCGGATAATACTACGGAGGGGCTTCAATCGCGGTTTTGGCGTATTGAGAAAAGATTCATAGCCATTGATTGGTTTACAACATTGAGCATGGGCCCTACGTGGGGCCCAACCGCTGTTATCTATCTGGGTTAACGCTGGCACCGCATAGTAGGCCACAATGACATAAGCCCAATTAATATATGGATGAAGACGATCAACATATATAGTCCATAACATCTTGAAAAAGAGATTTTTGTTTTGCTTCTCTAATTTCTTATTTCATTATAAATAAATAAATTAATATATGAACCAAACATGTTTTAATGGACGATTGTGTCCATCCCCTAACAATTGGCAGGGAATTAGAATCCAGAAAGAAAAAAAGAAAAAAAAAATAATTCTCTTCACCGAAGGTTCTTTGTCATGTGGTATTGTTAAAATCATTTGCATATTATATATGGTAGAGACTCCAGCAATTACTAGTTACTATTAATGACTCCACGACATGTCATTTTTTTTTAATTAGATACGTATATTTTGGTTAATTCTAACAAATTAATATAGAGTCTACGTAATAAATAAATATAAAAAGAAAATTTTAATATAATAATAATAAATGAATTATGAAATGGTTTGTATATAACACGTACTATTTTTTTTTTTTTTTTTGAAAAGGTGGGAATATAACACGTACTATTTGAATTCTAAACTAATCCTTAATGGATATACTCCGTAATTTGTAAATTGTAATCTACACCAAATCTTTTTTCACTAAATTTTATATCAAATAATAATACTTCATTTGACGCATATCATATGATATGATGGATTGATGGAGGTGGAGGATAGTAAGTACGTGGATCGCTTTATCATTAATTCCTTACCTATCATAATTAAGGAATCAATGAAGGTACTAATTAAAATTGGACATTATTGCGTTTTCAATTACAACGTACTCCGTAAATAAATAACATCAATCAGTGTTTCCATTATAGATTTCATCAATGATAATAATTAACTAGTTAATTAGTTACACAGTTAGTTAGTTTGGTATCAAACATATTCTAAATTCGACACGTAAATTAATTTATTTGTGCTTTTAAATAGTAACTACAGATTAACAATAATTAATTTGGTGTTAATTAATAATTAGGTAGGAACAAGTAGTTTATTGATTATAATTGGAAAGCGGAATGATGTTGGAATGGGATAAGTCGTAAAATTGGTGTATAAAGTGGGCTACAAGAAAAGGTAGTGGGTTAGCCCCGATCTGATATGTTAATGGGGTTATACTCACATACAGTATACAGATAGTGTCGGCCGAAAGAATAAGACAACAAATATAGCTAATTTTTTTAATGGATGCTCGAGTCGGCGTTCCCCTTTCACCTCTACGTTTATTAACTCTTTAATATTTCCAACAGCGTTCCGAGTATCAGCAATTTACTAGCTGAATAGAAATGATACATTAGTTGCATGTGTTGAAATGAAATTGAATAACATGTCTCACATATTGAGTGTATATTGTTAAATAGAATTGTAATTGATTAGAAATGATATTTTAGTTTTACTGAAATGAAATTACAGTATGTATAAAAAGAAATTGAATAATATGTCTCACATATTGGGTGTATATTGTCAAATGAAATTGTAGTTATATCGAAATGATACTGTAGTTGTGTTGTAATGAAACTGCAGTGTATATAAAATGAAATTGAATAATAGTTTCACATATTTGAGTGTATATTGTCCAATGAAATCGTAATTGAATTTAAAATTTTAATTTATTTTGGTGTTGTAATAAGACTACAGTGTGTATAAAATGAAATTCAATAGCATGTCACACAGTAATAAGACTATATTGTATGTATAATGTCGAATGAAACTGTAATTGTGCTAAAATGAAACTACAATGTCGTATATAAAATGAAACTGAATATGTTATACAAACAGAGCTAATTACATGAAACCGGTGTCATTTTTTTTTTATTAAAAAAAAGGGGCACCATTTTGGACCATGGTCCACAGTAAAATTTGTCTATATATTTTCACCAAAGCATTGGACAAAAACGTACAATTAAAGGCCTAAATACCTTTGAGAGAAAAGGGCATGCATTATATTATATTGATTTACAGTACTTATATACACGGGGTATCTATCTATCACGCTATGAGCTAAAAGAATATACTTTCACCTGATTATTGACAGACGCCCCAGTGCAGCCTTGCATGCAACGTTGTTGGTCTAATTGCTGTTACTTTGTACCTTAGATTCTTGGGACACAATTCAAAGCCGCCTTCAATTATTCCAACAATATATATATATATATATTTTTATTTTTCATGCATCGTACGTCGTCCTAGATTATCATGCAATTAAACTTAATTACAAGATTATTATTATTATTAGTCCATAATGATAATCAACCCAAGTTGTGTCTTTAAATTAGTGTGAGTTATCCTAGCTAGGTTAATTTTATTTCTCGTGTTTCTACTTTCTAGAGACTGACAACCATATATATGCATATGTCATAGTCATGCAAACGCCAATACAGATGACTTTGATTAGACAACATTAATTACAGGAGGCTTAGGTATAGGTTGGCGGCAGTACAGTGCATGTTCATTCTCAACCATTGCATGCACCTCATTATTGAGAACAAGATCATGACCACTTAACAACACATTAATTAGACATCTAACCACCTATTAAGCTCTCACAATCTGCTCTGCTCATATTATACCCTCATAAACTAGCTAGTTTAGGTAGATTTTTCAAACCCAGACCAAATATAGTTTTTTTTTTTGGATCTGATGACACATTTTTTCAATTAATTAGGATCGCATACACGCTTTTTGCGTCACGTATGTGTGACATGTTCTAATACCAATTGTCAAATCAAGTGTTTACCATTACGTCAAAGGCTAAAATTGGTAATGAATGTATGTGTAACTTAATTTTTTTAATTATATATCTTGATTTACAAAAAGTTCACCGCTACTCAAAAGTTCGGTTATGGTAAAATCTGTCTTGTGATTCTAGCTAACAAAGGATTACAAGAAAGTAAACAGTCTATGTTACCCATATTGGCACAATCCAAGAAGACTAATAAACAACTCATAGAGAGAGTTTGCCCGATCAATTCGGATGAGATTGAACCCTTTATTTTGCGTAGCAATTGGATGGGTTTGACACTCCAAACCCGGCCCCCACCCAGGCCAACACCTGAAACCTCCTATTAAACTAAAAGAAACCTGCATATATCATGTTATCCGATCCACATACACTTAATGGATAGACCAAATATAACTAATTTTCTGATCAAATTAAACAACATATATACTGTATCCCCATGTAAATAAAAAATAAAACATATAAGTTAGTTTAATTTCTCATTAACCAACCATTATTATTGTAAAAAATTCATTATTTTCCCTCGAAATTTGTGACGAGTTTGGATTGAACGTGTGAGGTATGATGTAGATTGCACGATGGGAAAGCAAAGCGTCAATGTTCAGTGAATTATTGGTACAATTGCAGGTATAATGTCGAGGTCAGCTCAGCATATTGTGTGATCTGATGTACTCCTACAAGGCAAAGATTGTCAAGAAATAAATATGCGGATAAATAGTAGGCCACCCATGACATTCAGAATAATTAACCTTATTGCGATTCTCCGATCCGATCCTTATCCACGTACGTACCACAACACAACATACTATCGGTCTGCATTTCATCTGCATGCATGTGTGATTTCCCAGGTTCATCGCCACAAATTAAAACATTATTATATATTATGCCACTGGGTGTGTTTACTTGCCTACAAAGGCGATATTTCTCACACCGTCTTGACAGAATTGTGAAAGGGTGAATCACAATGATTATCATCTCGTTATATGAGAGAATCAATACTTGGTGCCTACAAGGAACCACCTCACTATAAGGGTGAAATTCTCATAACTGTAATTGTCAAGCTCAATCTTAGTTCTTACTCATAATTTGTCGCTTAAGAATCAACTGAGTTATTTGTATGGATATTAGGTGTGTTTGTTGAACGTACTTAAGGAGGATATCATCCCATTTTAACAAAGTTGTGAAGGGGTGAATTCACAATGACTCAGTAGCTCATTAGATGAGAGAGTTCGTGTTTAGTGTTCACAAGGAGTCATCCCACACAGTGCAATTATTTCTGATCTTTATCCATAATTTATGAGTTATCTGTGTGGGTATGAGTGTGTTTGCTGAAAGTAGTTAAGGAGGATAAACAAAGGAGTTAACCCAAGTTTAACGTTTGTGAAAGTGGGAGAGTTTAGGTTGTCCAGATGTGCAACCATACACACTTTCTTGAACAGATAACCCAAAGAGAGTTTGGGGAAGGTAGAAAGTTAATGGAGCAGTGGTACGTTCTGGGTTCTTCCCAATCCCGAGGAGGAGGCCGGAGAGGTTGGTGGTTGAGGTTCTTAGCCACCAGGAGTCACGAAATGGTTATCTGTTGCTACACTGTTTATTTGGAGTGGCACTTCAACCCTAGCTAAGAATCGCCGCCATTCACTGGTGTATGTTGGATTAATTATTCATCATCAAAACTCAATTATTTAGAAATTTTATCATGTCGGGTCAGAATGAGAGATCAATTTCGTCTTTTGGTGGCCAGATTCAATTCCTATTGAGAATGGAATTGAAGGGAGAACGGATGCGAACTCCAGCTGGGCTGTTGCCTGTCATCATAATGGTCAGCAACATAGGCCCCTCCTCAGCTCCTGTCTTATTCCGCCTCTTTTGAAATCGCACTTATACATTTGGGTTATCCCTAAATGAAATTATGTGTTTATGAAAGATTTATGCATACTTACATGGACTTTGTAAGAGATGGTGAATTGGTATTTAAGATTGAGAGGTTATGGAAATAGTTTTTAAGACTGATCGCTTGTTGATGTTGTCATAGTAGTGGGAATGGACTCAGCAGATTAAAGGACTACCCCGGCAAATTTTGTCTGTGGATCATTATTAAAATTTAAAAGTACATTTTTTTTTGTGCACATTGAATATATTAAAAATACACTATTTATGTATTGAAGGTACACTATTTGATAATATACAAAATAAAAAAATGGTCAAATTCGCCCTCTAAGTCAACCGCACTATAAGAATGAAGACATTTACTGACAAATCTTTTGTGACATTTCATAATTCAGTCACAAATAATACCCTTTTTGTGACTAAAAATATAATTTAGTCACAAATCTTTTGAGTAATTGTGATAACTTTTCAAAAGTCGTTACTAGTACAATAGTGACGGAGGATATAGTAACCACAGGTGACGACTTCAAAAATTGGTCACTAATTTTAATAGTGACCAAAATCGATAGTTTTGGTGACAACTTATGTTGTCATTAAATGTGAAATTTATTGTAGTGCCGGATAGGCAAATAGGTCCCCTAACTAAAAAAACCTTCATTCGAATTCCCTAAACCAGTAAAATTATTCAATTAAGTCCAAAGTGACTTGTTTAACATATTATTAAAATATATACGGAGTATTATATATAAAATAAAAAATACAGCCGCCAGCGAGGAAGTCGGTGGCTAAGACGGCCATGGCCGCTGGCCTCATTCCAGATCGGTCATGGCTGTTGCCCTCATTCCAGATCGACCATGACTCTCTGGAATGAGGCCCTCGTCATAGCCGGATATCTGATGTGGTGAGTTCTCTTGGAGGGAAATTTTCGAGTTACAGTGGTGGCTTTTGGGTGATTAAGTTTGAGCATAAGAATTTGTTATCACTAATTTGAATGTTGGGGTGGAGCGGGGCTGCATTTTCGTTGTTGAATTTGAGTTTTGCACTGCTGGAACTCCTCTTATTCTTTGATAGAACTGACTTGGGAATGAGACTTCGGATGGTTGAGGTATAAATTTTTCTCAAGAATCTGTTGTCTACCATTTTAAGCTGAAAGAGTTGAAGAGAGAGAGAGAGAGAGAGAGAGAGAGAGATGAGGAGTGATCTAGAACGAGACCCTTGTCATGGCCGATCTGGAACGACGGTGGCGATCATGTCCGCTCTCGTTCCAGATCTGAAGGCCATGGCCGTCTCAGCCACCGGCTTCCTCGTTGGTGGCATTGTTTTTATTTATTTTTTATTTATTTTTATATATTATACATATTTTAATAAATAATAAATAAAATTTATAAAAAAATAAAAAAAATAAAAAATACGGAGTAGTTTAAAAAGACACGTATCAACCATGTGAAGACTTAACCGGTTAAACAAGTCACTTTGGACTTAATTGAACAATTTTACAGGTTTAGGGGATCTGAATGAAGTTTTTTTTTTTTTTAGATATGGGACCCAATTGTACTATCCGGTCGATTTAGGGGGTCAATTTGATCATTTTTCCTACACAATAATGTACTTTTCATAAATACAAATATACAATGTATATTTTTAATATTTTAAAAATACATTATTTGTGTATTGGATGTACATTATTTAGTAGTATACAAAATAATGTACTTTCAATACTTTTTTTTTTTGAAAGCAATGTACTTCCAATACTTAAATAATGTACTTTTTATGAATACATGATACACCTTTAATATACTAAAAGTAGATTATATTATTTGTATACTAAATGCACATTATTTGATAGTATACAAAATAATGTACTTTATGTACACAAATAATGTATATTTTATTTGTGGTACTGTGTGGACCATGGTTCATAGAATAATGATTGATAGTAATTGCCCCATAGATCATGTAGCGCTTTAGTAAATATATTTGCAATTTGATCTTTGGTAGAAATAAAATTTAACTTATATATCACCAGCAGTAACTCTGTCTCTAACAAAATGATAATCAATCTCCACATGTTTGGTGCGAGCATGAAATATCATATTTGCACACATATATGTAGCACCGAGATTATCACACCATAGTTTAGTCACATGAATATTAGGAACACTAATCTCACGTAGCAAAGAAAAAATTCATATTACCTCAGCACAGACATCTGCTAGAGCTTTATATTCAGCCTTAGTAGAAGATCTAGCCACAGTCCTTTGTTTCTTACAAACCCAAAATATAAGATTGAACTCAAGAAAAGTAGCATAACCACTAGTTGACTTACGATCTTCAAGACAACCAACCCAGTCAAAACTGGATTCAGCATGAAGATCATTTGTCACAGACTTCCTTATACGCAGACCATAATAAGTAATAGTACCATTGACATACCTTAGTACACGCCTTAGTTGAGCCCAATGTGACATCGTGAGAGCATGAATGAGTTGACAAAGCTTATCACAGCAAAAGATAAGTCAGGACACGTAATAGTGAGGTACTGTAGCGCCCCAGCTAAGCTCCTATATTGAGTATGATCATCATATAAATATGTGCAAAGGGGTATAGATTTCGAAACAGGAATAGGGGTGGCAAGAGGTATGCAATTTGACATACCAGCACGTTTTAATATATCTGTCATATATCTTTGTTGAGAGAGCAACAATCCACCATCCTGTTTAACCGTTTCAATACCAAGAAAAAAAAAACCCAGGTTCACCAAGATCCCTTATCTTAAAGGCTGCTGACAGTTTAGACAACAACATATTTTCTAGATTATGATCACTACCCATCATAAGGATATCATCAACATAAACCAATAGATAAACATACGCAGAATCTTGTAAATAATAAACCAATGAAACATTTGTCTTTGATGCTTTAAACCCCACTGACAACAAGAAAGTATGCAAACGATGAAACCAAGCTCTAGGAGCTTGTTTGAGTACAAAGAACGTTTCAGCAAGCAAATATGACTAGGGAACTGTGTATCAATATATCCCGGGGGTTGACGCATATAAACAGTCTCAGTCAAGTTTGTTAGATATAAAATAGTCTAACTATAATAAACCATAGTATACGAGAAACCTGACCTCGTATAATAGGGGAAGCGTAGCCGTGTAGATCTCCAGCCATAGTTGATGTTCCTGTTGTTGCCTCTTAACGGTAGACCGTCAGCCATGTTTTGCCTCAGACCTGACTCAGAACCCTAGATGGTGTATTGGTGTCCACTGAGCAGTCTGAGTACCGTAACTGAATGTGCTAACATCCAACATCCTGTATCCCATCAATCCAGGATTATATTAGGCACAGAGTTTGGTCGACTAACAACTACTAGTTATTAAGTCCAACCAGACCACTTAATAAGCCTAGTTAACTTGCACCACTTAATTAAGGCCCTAATATATAATATATAATATATATTATTAGGGAAAATCTTACATTCTCCCACTTGGTGCAAGTACTAGCACAACCATCATCAAAGAACAAAACACACGAATCATAGTGATACGTCCTCTATTTAATCAGAGTAGTATCCATTATGGTCACATGCATTTTAATTATCCAACTTAGGTCCTTTATGAACAAACCCTATGTTTATTCTCGGTACCTTAAGAGATGTTTCTCAAAATACATTATGTGCACAACTGAAGGAGAAAACGCATCCAAATTGTACAAAAGAGTACACTGTATGATCTCTAAAACTTTATAAGCATGCCTTAACTAGAGATCTCTTCATGTTAGCATAATGCTAACTATATTCCATGACTTCTTTATAAGTTAACTTTAAAGTACTATCTCTAACGGCTAAGAGCTTGGAGTTGACACGTCTGTCACTCCCACTCATAAAAAATAGCCAAAAGATAGTCAAGTCACAGAGACATTCCAAAAACTTAGACAATAAACCAAAGGTCTAAGTTCATAAATTTGGAATCTTAATCATACACCATAACTTCCCAAATAACTTTAATGTTCACTTTAAATGAACTGAACATAATGAGTCTTACTTATATGTCCCACAAAATTATTTTGAGCCTTACAACTGAAATGGCCCATGATCAATTTTGAAGAAACTAAAGACTCTATTAATCATTGAAGAATTTATTAAATGACAGTGCACCACAAATTAAATGCTTTTGTTCTAATAAATTCCTTAATATTGTTACAACATTTTCATAAATATGTTGTACAACCAAATGTTCAATAATTTGAACTTATGAATTTATATGAACAAATACAAAATTAATACTTGTGGAATATTTTGGACTTATTATTTGACATACAATCAAATTTAGGATGTAAGAAGCCAATTAAATCCATAAATTTTAGTGGAGCATCTTAATGATCTTTTTCTAAATGATCACTCCCACTGATTAAAATATTCTTCAGCGAAATTAATAAAGTGAACTTAATAATATACATACTCATAATTGATTTATTGACCAACTAACAAATGAAGACATAATTCCCCACCATTAGTTGGACATTCTAAATAATAAATTTTTGGTTCCAATTAAAGTCCAACGAAATAATGAAGATATATTTCCCCACCATAGTTGGACATACTAAAAAAAAAACAAAATACATCTTTCAAAACCAAGTTAGAATTTGGCTCAAAAGATACATTTTAACATTATTGGAATTCAAGAGGTATGTCAAATCACGTAACTTACTACAGTTAGTCCGAAGAACCGAGCAAGATTCGTGGATCAATTAATAAAAGTTGCTAAATTTTGGGAAGTGACTGAAAAACATGTTTTGCCAATGCAAACCATGAAACTTAGAATTATAATTGAACTAAATTTAGAAATTCTAAGAATTGTGATAAAATTATTATCTGATGGGTTGAGGGATTTATTGACATAAAACTTGCCTATGGGCTAAAGTTTTAATTCTATTAAATCCAATTAAGAAACCTTTATGATAATATTTTTCACAGTTACTAAAGAGCCAGAAGAATCTAGTGACATAAAACTTGCCTGTGTGCTAAAGTTTTACTCAATTAGATCCAACTGAAAATTTTTATTTATGATGAAACGATTATCAAATGAGTTGAAGAATCAAATGACATAAAACTTGCCTGTAGGCTAAAGTTTTAGTCAATAAAATTCATTGCTATCATTATGATAAAAAACTTAAGAGATCATGTTCATTTTCTTAATCCCTGTGGGCAAATTAAGAAATATGATCTAAAGTTTACATCATAAACCTAAACTTCATGATAGAATTGGAAATTATTTACAAATAACCATAAAGTAAATAAATTGATTTATTTCTATCATCACTGATAAAACTACTAAACTACATTCCGATACATAATTGCCTGTGGGCTAAATTACGACCGTAGTCCAGTATTTAATCCTGATTAATCATACAAACCTAACGAAATTGCCCGTGGGCTAAATTTCATCATATTACATACAATTAATCACAAATGATATGTCCAAAACTTTATGTGATCAAAATAAACCGCTTAATATATAATTTTAACAGATTAAGGATGTTGTGGCTACTCCCAAACCAAATTAAAATTATAAGATCACTAGACAATTATCAAATTCTTGCCTAAACTTTGTGTGATTAAAACTTAATAATCTTAGGTAGCTGAATATGTTGTAGCTATTCCTTAATTAACCAAGATTGAAAACTTAAGAGACTTCAGTAAATTAAAGATCCTTTGGTTATTCTTTAATGAACCGAAATCAAATCACATTGGCAAGGAATACTTGAAATTTTGACAAACAGATTATACCAGATTGTGATGGGAAAATCTAAATATACTCCAAGGAAAGGTGGTTAGAGACTAAGTCTCACTGAAAACCAATTCCTTAAATAGAGTATCAATTTAAGGAGACTAGTGGCTCAAGATGTCCTTAAGTCATGACCATTAAAACTAGTATGTCTCCCCGATTCATATATACTTAATGTATAACTATTTGGGGGTATGAACCTAAAACTGTAGGGTATACACCAGTAAACTGTATGGTTCACCTATGATTAAAGCTTAAATGGTGAACTAAAAATAGCGGACTAAACGTGCTTAACTTCAGGCACTACCGCGACCAAAGTTTATGCATAAGTCCAACTTAATAAGGAACTACTATAATTCCATCCCAAAGTATGGATTGCTAAAGGCATAATAAAATTGCATAATTTAAAAAACAGAATATTATGCATAGGACAAATATGCATAAATTAAACATTTAAACTCATATATTCCAAATAAATTGCATAACTTAAAGCAATTTACAATATGAGATTTTAAAGTATAAACTTTAATATTCAAACACCGATGAGTCCAAACCAAAAGAGACCCAACATTTTGAATAATAATGTACTGAATATATACTTTAAATTTTTTTTTTTAAACTGTAAGCCCATGGGAAAATGTTTTAATGCATAAAGATCAAATTTATGAGAAATAACTGAATTTACAAATTCAAACAATATCAAACCAAAAGGATATGCTAGCATTTGTAAATTAAAATCTCATAAACCCTAATTACATAATTAAACTTAATATTATGCACTTAATGTGATCGAATGCATAAAACAATCTAGAAAGTATGAACCAACTAAAGAATATGAATTTATACCAAATATTCATACTTAACTAAACATGGGCAATCAGAACTAAAATCATAATTCCAAGAACTAAATGAATTATGGAATTAATGGCAAAAGTCAATTGCCTAGCAAATATGTTTTTCCAAGATTACTAAATTGATTCAAGATCACTCTCCATAACCCAGTTGATAATATTATTATTATTAATGGCAAAATTGTAAATAACCAAAATAGCAATAAATAGCCATAATAATATTATCACAATAAGTAGGAGACTAAATATGAAAAAACAATGGTCAAAACCACTAACACTTATAAATGTTTTCGGATAAAATTTTGAAAACTTAATAAAATTTGAAGTCTGAAAAATATTAATGTCCAGAAAATTATTTTCTGAACTGGAGTATTGTCACATAAATTTATTTAGAAACAGTTCAAGGTGCATAATTGAATACCATAACAATATTAATGTCATCATTAATTAACTAATTATTAATAGCAATAAGTAACATTATAATCACTATTAACATTAGCAATGACAAACTAAAGTATGGTAATGCACTTTTAATGTTTTCATTTTTCTAAAAATAAAATATGTGACTAGTCCAAATTAGCGGTTAACTGTAATTGTAGCACTAATTATCAATAATAATCATAAAAGATAATTAATGGCTAACCTTAATGATGCAAATTGCATCTCTCCATTGCGCTAACAACGATGATGATCCGAAGAAAAACTCCAGAATTCTCCCATCTTCACTGTCGGTGTCAATAGCCTCGATGCAGCGTCCAATGGTACAGTTAAAAAATTTATTGGTAGGACTTAATTACCAACATTAATAGTCATGTAAAATGAAGTGGTAATCTTATCAATGTACCAAATATAGCATATTACCATTAATAATTATTATGGAAAGTAATAAAATGAGATTAGCCCATAAACTTAATAACAATAATTAATAATGCCAAATTTAGCTTAATAAGTGGCAAAACTGTAATTAAAGAATGTCAAATACTTAATTTCAATTTTACCACATAATAATTAATCATGACTATTATGATACTTAGGGAGACTGAAGTTAGGTAATAACCAAATTACCATTATTGTAACAATATACCAATTATATTGCTTTTGCCATAAATTAAAGACTTAATATTATTATTAATTAAGGCCCTGAAGCTATTGATAGATTAAAAATTAATCAACTTAAACAATAGTTTGTAATTCTTAATGGCCAAAATAACAATTAAATCCTTAATCCTTAATGTCTCAAAATAGATCAAGACAATAATTATAGCACTTAATTACTCAAATTAGGCTCATAAACCTCAATGACCCAAGTAAATTATAACATGGATGAAAACTGGTCTAGGTACTGAAGTAGACCCAAAACTTAATATTATTATTAACGATGAATACCAAAACATGGTAGTTAGTAATAATTAAAACTTAATAAACATGTTATAAGGAGCTATAATTATTATTAAAATATCAATCAAAATGGTGGGAACCATACTTTAATGACCCAAGATAGGTCCTAAATAGCTTGTTCAAAAAAGGTTCTAAAGTCCCAGAGACACATGATACTAAAATGTGCTCAAAATTAAAAGGAAACCAAAACAAGTTACTTTAGTAGGTCATAATATCTAAAATTGACCTAAGGATCCAAAATTGAATGATATTTAATAATGAATTTATGAATTAATAATATGCTATATCCAACCTCAACGCATGCTTTTATAAATGTATAATTATAATAATAAAATAATTATTTAATAAATATGCGTAGCATGCTTGGATTTGCATATTAATGTATTATTAATCCATATATCCTAAGTAAATTGCAACACTTGAGGCAAGTTAATTTGCACCTTAACATTAAATTAAAATTCAAATAGCAAATTAAAACTTAATATTGCTAGAGTCTTAATATTATTATGTGGTTGTGCTGAGTCTTGCTTGTACATAGCCTAGAGTTTAGGAAGCTCTTTAGAGTTCTCTTGTTTTAGGAATCTTGGTTTTACAGTTTCAATCAATCAATTCTTTCCCCGTAACTTCATTTGGTATCAGCCTAATTCTTACCGATCCTAAGCCATGTCGACACATTCATCAGAACGTACGAACAGTGCTGCCAATCTTCCCTCCCCGATCACCACAAACAACTTAACATCCGCTCACCACTTCATCTCCCTAAAACTTACAAACAGAAATTTTTTATTTTGGCGCACACAAATCGTACCGTTCCTACGTGGGCAAGGGCTCATCGGTTACGTTGAGGGTGACATCCCGTGTCCACCCGCCACCATCGCAGCGGCCCCCTCCGGTGATGGCTCCGGCAGCTTGTCTCCATCACCGCTCCCGAATCCGGCTCACGCGCAATGGACACAACAGGATCAATCGATCCTCAGTCTCCTCGTCTCCTCCCTCTCGGATGAATGCATGCATTTGGCGGTTGGCCGTGAGACTTCCAGTGACGTGTGGCTGTCCATCACTGCCGCGCTTGGCTCATCAACGCGTGCCCGGTGTCTAAACCTTCTCGGTCAATTCCAATCTCTCCGACAAGGAGACAGTTCGGCGGCCGAGTACTTGGGTCGTGCGCAGCTTCTGGTCGAACAACTCTCGCAAGCAGGTAGGCCTATGTCCTTCGACGAACAAAATTTATATGTGTTCAGGGGATTGAGGCCGTAATTCAGAGCGGTGGCGGCGTCTCTCACGGTTACGGGATCGCCTGTGACCATCCCTCAACTCGCGGACTTCCTCCAGGCGCAGGAGTTCATTTATGCAGACGAGTTCCTCCCAGTCGATCACCATCGGAACTCCTCTCCAGTCGCCATGTACGCCGGGCAGGGCCAGAACCGCTGGCAGAACAGCAATGGCGGTGGCCGTGGGCAGCATCGCGGCCGCGGGCAGAACAGAGGACGCGACGGCCGGGGGCAGAATCGCGGCGGAGGTGGTGGTTCCCCTTGCTGTCAGATATGCAGGTGTCATGGACATACCGCCGTGTATTGCTCCAAGAGATACAACACCCAGCCGCCGGCACCACCGCAGGCCCACGTTGCGACCAACGGAGACGACGGGGCAGGTTCTGCGTCGGAGACGTGGTTCCCGGACACCGGTGCAACTGCACACACCACACCGGACTCCGGGATGATCGGCCAGGCCGAGGAGTACACTGGAGGCGATGTCCTTCGGGTTGGAAACGGTACAGGTTTGGGAATTTCCTCTCTTGGACATGCATCTATTCCGTCGGTTTCTAAAAATTTAAAACTCTCAAATATTCTGCATGTCCCGAAATTGTCTGTTCCCCTTCTTTCTGTTCATCGTTTTACAAGTGATAATGCAGTGTTCTTTGAATTTCACAATACTTATTTTGTTGTTAAGGATTCAATTACCAAGGAGGTACTTCTTAAGGGTCCCAGTACGGATGGCCTATACAAACTGTCAATTCCGCGATCTCACGTCGCTTTCCTGAGTTCCCAGGCATCTCCCAATATTTGGCATCGGCGGTTGGGTCATCCACACTCAAAAGTGCTCCAGAAAATACTACCACAGTGTCCAGTCACCACAAGTCGTTCCAGTTCGTTTGAATTATGTTCCGCTTGCCAACTCGGCAAATCTTCCCGATTCCCATTAGATAGGGTTTCTTTTATTTCAAATAATGTACTGGACCTTGTATACACGGACATTTGGGGGCCGTCACCTGTTATTTCGGTGAACGGCTTCAAGTATTTCGTTTTATTCGTGGATGATTATTCACGATTCTGCTGGTTTTACCCACTTCGGCTAAAATCAGATATTTATAGTGTTTTTCATTCTTTTCGGGCGTCATGGTAGAAAGTCAGTTCTCACGTTCTATCAAGGCAATACAGTCAGATTTAGGCGGTGAATATCGCCGTCTGCACAATGTCTTTGACTCGTTGGGTATAGTACATCGCCAATCGTGTGCCTATACCCACGAGCAAAATGGGCGCGTAGAACGTCGCATTCGGCACATTGTCGAGACGGGTCTCGCTTTATTAGCCGAAGGGTCTGTTCCTACTAAACACTTGGACTCAGCCTTTGAAACAGCCACTTATCTAATCAATCGGCTACCATGCTCCGCACTCAAGTTTGAAAGCCCTCACTACCGATTATACAAAACCACACATTCATACACTTTCGTAAGAGTCTATGGGTGTCGTTGCTTTCCCTACCTACGCCCATACAACAAACACAAAATTGAGTTTCGGTCAACCCCATGTGTTTTCCTAGGGTACCCCCCATCCTTTAGAGGTTACAGATGCATGGACCTCAGCACAGGAAAAACCTTTATCTGTAGACATGTCCGTTTTGATGAAAATATATTTCCTTTTGCCACAAGTACAGGTAATCCAGAAGTCGTGCACCAAGCCGATATACCATGGGCTTCTGGTCCTATTGTGTCACAGGCTGGACCTCCCACACCGCCGGTTGCACCCTTGGATGTTGATCATCCTCCCTTAGCCATTGAGGCACCACTAGCTGCACCCAAGCGCGGCCGTGGTCGCCCAAGGAAGAACCCCCCGCAACCACAACAACCACAGCAACCGCAAGAGCATGGCCATATCATGCGGCTACGACATATGACAAGGGGTGCAGATGAACAGTTTCAAGCTCTCACGGCGTCTGTGGATCCAACTTGCTATTCGCAGGCCGTGGGGCACTCACAATGGCGAGAGGCAATGGACCAAGAGTTCAACGCCCTGATTCACAACGAGACCTGGCAACTTGTCCTGGCTCGACCAGACATGAATGTAATCGGGTGTAAGTGGGTGTATCGCACCAAACGCAAGGCAGACGGCACCATAGAGCGCTACAAGGCGCGCTTAGTAGCCAAAGGTTTCAATCAAGTCGCCGGAGAGGACTTTTTTGATACATACAGTCCTGTGGTCAAACCGACTACAGTACGCTTGCTCCTGTCCTTCGCCGTTTCACGCAATTGGACCCTCCGCCAACTCGACGTCCATAACGCCTTTTTAAATGGGCGCTTGGCTGAAACCGTGTACATGCGGCAGCCACCGGGCTATGAAGATCCTCTACATCCGGATCATGTGTGCCACCTGCGGCGGTCTCTATATGGCTTGAAACAGGCACCACGATCCTGGTTCAAGCGTCTGTATGATTTTCTAATCTCTACAGGATTCAAGTCGTCAAAGACTGACGTATCGCTGTTCCACTACACCACTGGGACGTCATGGGTCTTCTTACTTGTCTACGTGGATGATATCATCCTTATGGGCGATGACGCTGCACTCATCGACACAGTGTTACACCGCTTGAGTACCACATTCAAGATCCGGGATCTCGGCGTACCAAGCTTCTTTTTGGGCATTGAGACCATTCCGATAGAAGGCGGGCTTCTGCTGTCTCAACGGCGTTATATGAGTGATCTCCTGAAGCGCGCAGGCATGACTGACTGCAAGCCTCTGGCTACTCCAGCTGCTCTTACACAGCCTGTAACACCATCCACAGAGGACTTTGACAATCCCACTCGGTATCGCCGCCTAGTTGGAGCGCTCCAGTACCTGACGATAACACGTCCGGATCTCTCCTATGCTGTCAATCGCCTGTGTCAATTCATGCATACACCAACTGCTGACCATTGGGCCCTTCTGAAACGTGTCCTCCGATATGTTAAGGGTACGACTACACATGGTCTTCGCCTGACTGCCTCGGCCTCAGCAGATATTCACGCCTACTCAGATTCAGACTGGGCGGGTTGTCCTGTAGATCGCAAGTCCACCAGTGGGTATGCAGTGTTTCTAGGGACCAACCTTGTCTCTTGGGTCTCGCACAAGCAACGGACGGTGGCGCGCTCGTCAACAGAGGCAGAATACAAGGGTCTCGCCGATGTTGCTGCAGAAGTCACGTGGATTGCCTCTCTTCTACGTGAGCTGGGCCTCCACTCCGGCGTACCACCCACGCTATGGTGTGACAATCTCGGGGCCACCTACTTATGTGCTAATCCGGTGTTCCATGCCCGCACAAAACACGTAGAAATCGACTTCCACTTTGTTCGAGATAAAGTGACTTCTGGCGAGTTCCTGGTCAACTTTGTCTCCACCAAAGACCAGCTTGCGGATATCTTCACGAAGCCCCTTCCGGGACCACGCTTTGCAGCGCTACGGGACAAGCTCAATGTGGCTTCTCATCAACCTTGTGCTTGAGGGGGAGTGTTAGAGTCTTAATATTATTATGTGGTTGTGTTGAGTCTTGCTTGTACATAGCCTAGAGTTTAGGAAGCTCTTTAGAGTTCTCTTGTTTTAGGACTCTTGGTTTTAGAGTTTCAATCAATCAATTCTTTCCCCGTAACTTCATCAATATTTGCCTAAAATTGAATACTAATTTAATTATGAATTTAATGTTAAAATTAAGAGAAAACTAAAGGACATTAATATTCCAAATTAAGCAATTACTATATATTTACCATTTGCCAAAAATAACATACAGTATTAATTAAGGTCAAATTAATATGATAATATTAAACCTAATATATTACCATACCAAAATTAATATATAAAATATTAAATTAGGCAAATCCTAATCCTAATATGGTAAATAATATAAGTAATTGCATTTTATAAGGAAATGTACCAATATGTATGGTGTCTTCTTCTGTCTTCTTCTAAGCATCACCGACAGCCAGGCCATTCGTCCTTCTTCCAATGCATCGCCGACAAGACCAGCGCCACCACCGACAGCGTTATGGAGAGGAGAATGCGCCACGATGTAGCCTGAAGGAGAGGGATCAGCCCAACTCCGCCGTATCATGCCTCTGCGTAACGCCAACAACCGCCGGTGATGCTGCCGGAATGAGGAAAGGGAGAAATCGTGGTTCGCCGGAAAGCCAGCCTCACCACCGCTGTTTCTCCTCGTCTCAACGCCAACGCCACACCGTTGATGCCATAGAGAGAAAGAAAACGATGATTTTTTTTTTAAACTGTAGCCATCGTTTCTGTACTACTCAATGGTAGTCGCCGGACAAACAACAAATCCGAGACCGAATCCAGATAATTAATCCGGTTCGAAGGAAGGAAAAAAAAAACAGTAGGCTAATTTCCAGATTAAAAAAAAAAAGTTATGCTGAAGGCTGGGTCAATTTCAGATTAATTCAAACACACGTAAAATTACAAAATTATATCCTCTGACAGAATAGATATATTTTAACGTATGTATTTTAAAGAATTACACCATATACGAAAACTCAATGTATATAAAACTTAATGTTGATTTTAGGCAATACAATCAACCAGGCAGAGATTATAAAGACTCTGATATCAAATGTTAGATATAAAATAGTCTAACTATAATAAACCATAGTATACGAGATACCTGACCTCGTATAATAGCGGAAGCGTAGCCGTGTTGATCTCCAGCCATAGTTGATGTTCCTGTTGTTGCCTCTTAACGGTAGACCGTCAGCCATGTTTTGCCTTAGACCTGACTCAGAACCCTAGATGGTGTATTGGTGTTCACTGAGCAGTCTGAGTACCGTAACTGAATGTGCTAACATCCAACATCCTGTATCCCATCAATCCAGGATTATATTAGGCACAGAGTTTGGCTGACTAACAACTACTAGTTATTAAGTCCAACCAGACCACTTAATAAGCCTAGTAACCTTGCACCACTTAATTAAGGCCCTAATATATAATATATAATATATATTATTAGGGAAAATCTTACAAAGTTACCATTCAGAAAAGCATTATGCACATCTAAATGTCGAATGACCCAGGCAGGAGATAAAGCTAAGGAAAGAAGTAACTTAATAGTTGTGGGTTTAACTACTGGATTGAATGTATCGAAGAAGTACTGACCAGGAATCTGATTGAACCCCTTTGCCACTGAACGAGCCTTGTGACGCTCAATTGAACCATCAGCCTTCTTTTTCGTGCAAAAGACCCACTTACAACAATTAACATTCATACCAGGGCGAAAAGGAACCAGGGACCATGTCTGATTCTGAAGAAGGGCATTAAATTCTTGATACATGGCAACACGCCACTCGAAATATTTGACTACCTGCGTGTAACAAGTAGGCTTAGAAGGACAAACCTGAGCAGTCAAAACTATAAAAGTGACCATGTCATGAGTCCTTGTTGTAGGTCTCAAAGTATGTGCCCGTGAGGAAGGAACAACTGGAGCTGATGGAACAGGTTGCATGGGAGAGGGCGAGACAGGCATCACCGTGGTGGACGGGGCTAAATAAGATTGCAAATTAGACACAGCCCAATGGCGAGGCTATGGAACTGAAGGTGCTTGCAAAAAAGTCTTAGAAGAAAAAGGGAAAAATGTATCATTAAACCGTATATGCTTGCAAATATATATCTTATTAGTGTGTAAGCCCATGCACCTATACCCCCGAAAAGACTCAAGATAACATTAAAAAAACACACGGAGAGGATATGTAACTCATTTTATGATGATTATATGGTCTCAAGTGAGGAAATCAAATACAACTGAAGTAGAAGCACGAGCAAAAAGAAACGCAGAAGGAGGCGAACGTGGAACAGGCAATTAGTGTAGAGCTCACCAGAACTACTACCCTGAAGTAGCACTACTTTGGTGGTGATATCCTTCACAACAAAGAATGAGGGGTGAAACTCAAAAAATACTTGGTTATTTGATGCAAAGCATTGAACATAAAGCAAAGAAGTAGG
The DNA here is from genome assembly GCF_001879475.1 of Ipomoea nil. Taxonomy (NCBI): domain Eukaryota; kingdom Viridiplantae; phylum Streptophyta; class Magnoliopsida; order Solanales; family Convolvulaceae; genus Ipomoea; species Ipomoea nil. The sequence goes on along the minus strand of NW_017619627.1, from coordinate 2,342,022 downwards.
CAAACCAGAAACGTGCAAAATATTAGATAACCTAAACCACCTAGAAGGGTATTAAAGGAAACATGACCAACACGATTAATAGATAGACCCATACCATCACCGACACGAAGTGTGTCATTAAAACTGTACTCCTCTAACGTAGAAAGAGCGGCTATATCTAGGGTAGCATGATTCGTGGCCCAAGTATTCGAAAACCATGTATGATAACCAAGATTGACTTCAGAAGCACCATTCTGAAAAGCCAAATGTGTCTGAGGAGAAGGACCACCAGAATAGTAACTATAGCAACTTACAGTTGTTTGACCATCCACTTCACATATTTGACAACGAGGCGATCATCCTCCACCACGCCCACGTTGCCCCCTGCCATATTGATGTTGCTGCTGGCCATGCTGCGAATCGCCACCGCCACAATTCTACCCAGCACGGCCTTTTCTACCACCACGCACCTGATTGGAACGCTGGGACTAACTTCCTCGCTGAGCATTGAGCGCTGCAAACATCTACATGGTACCGCCAAAAGCGTCATAATCGTCACCAGAGATGAATTGCTGAGCTCCCAAGAAGTCAGCCAACTCCTGCAATGTCACCGGTTGGCCGCAAACAGCGAGAGACGTTGTCAGGGAGCGAAATTTCGATCGGAGACCTCTAAAGACATATAAGTTCTGCTCGTCGATGGAGACATGCCACCCAGCGAGTGCAAGGGAACAGTCACCTTGCTGGAGTAATTGGAGCTGCCCAAAAAGACAAAGAGAACAGGAACACGAGGACGACGCAAGGGACTACTCAACGTACCACCATACTTCTCTGGAGGTTTAGCGACCAATGGCGAGATGCATGACCTCCCCCGAGAGAGGAGATCGACATCGACATTAGCATCGTCAGAAACAATGGTGGACGAAGGACAGGCGAGGATTCCGTTGATGAAGCCCATCAGATTATGTCCACGTAAGAAAGAAATGATTCGGGTTCTCCAAAACAGAATTTTTTGTGGTTAATTTAATACTAATAAAGTGGTGACGATTGGATAGGGGTTTCACGGCTTTAGAAATATAGGAAGTAATGGCAGCATCCGTTACTAAATGAGCGGAAGAATGATCAGCCATGGAAGAAAAAAACCCTAGCTAGCTGATACCAAATGAGAACGGAATGATTTGATTAATAATAAGTCACAAAATGCAACAGAATATATACATACAGGAACCACAAGAAGGCTAGGATACACAGACCTAGTCTAACTAGAATACATAGAGTCCTAATACTGCCGCATCGGTCACTCAAGATCTTTAATCTTTAATGCGATACCCCAAAATTCTAAAATAAAATTATTTTCCTACAAAGGTTTCTGAAACAAAATTATTTTTAATTATTACGGGTAATGTCTCATTATAATTTTTAAAACAAATATTTTAGTATAAAATATTTATAAGGTTACTTATGATTTTATAACCCCAATTTATACGATATACTTTGTATCTGAAATTTTAGCCCAAAAATCTATCTGAGACGAACCGGTGATCCTTATATTATTCATTTTAAGCCTAAGTTGACTTCAAATCAAACCTAGCCTATTTTTATAATAACAAAATTATATTTTCTTCCAAACTTGATCCAATTTAAATTTTGATCCGAAATTATAGCTCATAGTTTTAACCCAAATTTTCCCATTTTTAAATGAAGTAGCCGTTCACCCAATCCTCAACCTAGTGTTCTAGCATTCCCTCCTCAATCCCTCCACACTTCTTGTATTCCTTCATTTCTTCTCTAAAAAGATTCATACATCAAGCTAGCAAGGAAGTCATGAGCTTCTTCTCCTTCATTCTTCTTTATTCTTTCTTTTTCTTCTTTCCTTTTCCTACTGCTATACGTATGTTTATATGTGTGTATGTTGTTGTTGTTGTTGTGTTTGTTTGGATTTTGGAGTCTTAGGAGGTGGTGAAGGAGATCTAGCTTGAAGAATAGGTAGGGAGGGACTTTGTGGTTAAGGCTAGCTTGAGGTAAGATTCCATGGATGTCCAAAACAATTTATTTTGCTCTTAGTTGCTGTAAAATTTGATGTGTGTGTGTGTGTGTATATATATATCTTGTCTTTGGTCTCTAAATGATGATATATGATGTTGTGTATGTATATTTTGGAGCTATAGCCTTGTTATGATTTTACGGTTGTGTTATTGGTTGTTTAGAGGTGTCTGGATGTTTGCAGGGGTGTTCGCCGAAGAAAATGAGGCTACTGCCTCACTGTCTATTTTGCCTTACGGGACTAGCCGCGGGCCTGGGATCCCCGCCGGCTAGACCCATAAGGAAGCCACGCCAAGGTGTGACGGACCAGTAGGTCCCACCACACAAGGCCATGACCAATCATGGTCACCACGACGGTATTTTCTGTCCATACGCATAGCCCCACATGGTCGCGAGGCTCTGTTAGTAGAACCAAGTGGTTCTGCCAAGAGCCCTGGCCACGGGACTACAAGGGACCCGCGAGGTCATTCTGGTCTCGGTTTGAATGCATTGTTGTTGTAATCGTTATACCCTGCACCACGGCGCGCATAGCACTGTGCGCCCCGCGCCTCTCAAAACGACGTCGTTTTGGTAAGTTATGTAGAGAGTTAGCGCGATTATGTGTATTTGTTTATAAATTATGTGTATTTGTTTATACAATTATTTGTATTTGTTTATACAATTATGTACATTTTTTGTACAATCATGTACATCTTTTTTATACAATTATGTACATCTGAAACAGGAAATTTATGTGTATTATGTTAAGAGTTGATGTTTATTATGTTAAAAGTTTATGTATATTATGTATTACGTTAGATTATATGTATTATCTTTTTAAAAAAAAGTATGTGTCTTTTGTTATACAATTATGTACATTCATGTATACAATTATGTGTATTCTAGTATAAAATTATGCACATTTTTGAACCTGAGATTTTGTTTGTTAAAGAAAATTAACCGCCAACACAGGGTAGCGAAATTTCAAAAAAAAAAAAAAAAAAAAAAAAAAAACTGAAACGACGTCGTTTTGCATCAGGCGCACAATGCAATGCGCGCCCTGGTGCAGGATATAAATTTCCTTGTTGTTGTGGTGTTTTTGTGTGCAAAAGTTACTTTAAAAGTTATCGGTTATTTTAAAAATGTCGATAAATATGGAGGTATCCAAATCTCTTTAGTTGGGCAGGAACATCACCGCATCGAAGTTCTGGTGAACAATAACTCCCTACTAAACACATTATAACCCCCACTTACTAAGTTAGAAACAGGACAACAACCTTAAGTGTGCAACCCCCTATTGGTATTCCAAGCGCAAAGAGTAGTGGACCAGTCCTATTAGCCCAGGATGTTTTCTACCCCATTATATGTGTGTGTGTGTGAGTGATATACTTGGAAAATGTTTTGAGAAATGTGTTTTAAATTCCTCCATAACTATATTTATCTACGTATATGATCAGGCCCGACCCAGGGGCATGGGCAGCCTGGGCACCAGCCCAGGGCCCAAGTCTATAGGGGGCCCATAGATAATATAGTAATATATTATATATTATAATACTTCGTACTTAATACTTCATATATATTTTAAAAAAAAAAAACCTAATAACAGAAGACGGAAAGACGGGAATACGAAGAAGAGACACCTCTCTTTGCCTTGCCGGTCGCACCTACACCACAGTCCATAGAAACCCTTCAATTCTTCTCAACGGTAAGAATGAAGTTATTAAAAGCTCAGAAGTCAAATAACAGTCTTCTACCTTGCCTTCACCGCTCATCAGTTCGCCGCCTTCTGCCTCTTCTTCGCCACTCTTCAGGTCACCGTCCTCTGTCTCGCGCCCTCGCCTATGGCCTTCGCTGGCTTAATATCAGTAATATGCAATTGCAAATGTATTTTATGATTTGGGAGTTTAGGATTTAGGAATTGCATATTACATTCTAAAAACAAAATGAATTACAGATTAGGTTTAAAATTGGAGATTAGGTATTGCTAATTGTTAGTTGTTAATGCAATCTGAATTTAAGAATTGTTAATTGTTAGGATTTATGGATTATTGCAGATTTAGGAATTATTGTAGATTAGGTTAATTGTTAGGATTTAGGAATTAATTGCAGAATGATTTAGGATTATTGCAAATTAGGAAAAGTTGGAGAATGATTTACAAAATTAAATGCAGAATGATTTAGGATTATTGCAAATTAGGAAAAGTTGCAGAATGATTTACAGAATTAATTGTAGAATGATTTGCAGAATGATTTAGGTTTAAAAGTTGGGAATTATGAATTGTATTTGTCTTATAATTCTATTTCTTAGGATTCCTATGTATAATGAAATTGTAAGTTTATTAGGTTTATTATATGAAGATTGCTTTTATTTTATTTTATTTTATTTTATTTTGTAAGTTGTGTAATGTGTTTATTAATTTATTTATGTAGGGATTGAAGATACATGTTTATCCGTTGGTAGAAATAAAGATTGTTGATGGGCTATTTCAGTATTCTAAGTGCCAGGTGCTTTTATTCCTTTTTAATTTTTATTTTATATACAATGTTGCCTAATAAACATTTATCTGGAAGTGAAAAGAGAAAAAAAAAATTGATCAGTTAATAGACTCACAAAGAGGAGCTATGAATAAATTTATTAAAATAGTAGGACCATATAATGAAAATTTAGAGAGACCAAACATAGATAATCTTGAACCATCTAATGAAAATTTAAGGAATCAAGATCATATTGATGAGGATATTGGTAATTTGAATGGACAAGATAATGTAACAAATAATAGTCCTTTGGGTGAACATGATAATTTATCAAATGAGTATAATGGTGAAAATATATTGGTTGATGAACAAATTACTCCTTATTCTGATATTTATGACCCTAAAATTGGTCTAATCTTGATAATAAATCAAAAGATATTTTGGTTGAAAAGGGGCCTATAAGGGAATTAAATAATGTGTTTCCTTTAGATAATAACTCTAGGCATTTTTCATATGCTCATTATACTAGGAAGTTGAGTAATGGAGAAACTAGTGATCGAAAATGGTTAGTTTACTCAAAACATGTGGATAAAGTATATTGTTTTTGTTGTAAGTTGTTCAAATCTAATAACAATACAAGTCCTTTAGCGAATGATGGATTTAGAGATTGGAAGCATCTTAGTGAGAGACTCAAACAACATGAGAATAGTATTGAACATATGACTAATATGACAAATTGGAATGAACTAAAAATAAGATTGAATAATAATCAAACTATTGATAAAAATTTACAATATGAAATTTCAAAAGAAAAAGAACGCTGGAGACAAGTTTTACTACGCATAGTTTCTGCTATAAAATGTCTTGCAAAACATAATTTGGCTTTTCGAGGATCCAATGAAAAAATTTATTGTGATAATAGTGGTAATTTTTTTGGATTGATTGAGATGATTGCAGAATTTGATTTAATAATGCAAGATCATATTAGACGTATCCACAACCATGAAATTCATCATCATTATCTTGGTCATAAAATTCAAAATGAGTTAATTTCTATTTTGCCCCAAAGTGTTAAAAGTTCCATCATAAATATTATTAAAGAGGCTAAATATTTTTCTATAATTCTTGATTGTACCCCTGATGTGAGTCATCAAGAACAAATGAGTTTAGTAGTACGATGTTTTAATATGTCTAGTAATAAAATAAAAATAGAAGAATACTTTTTAGAGTTTTTGAAAGTGGACGATACATCTGGTTTAGGACTTTTTAATGAATTATTAGATGCAATTAAAGCTTTAGGTCTTAAAATTGATGATGTGAGAGGTCAAGGTTATGATAATGGTTCGAATATGAAAGGAAAACACCAAGGTGTTCAAAAACGATTACTTGAAATAAATCCGAGAGCATTGTATATGCCATGTGCTTGTCATAGCCTTAATCTTACTGTTAGTGATATGGCACATTCTTGTATTAAAGCAGTTTCATTTTTTGATGCTATGCAACGTATATATGCTTTATTTTCAAGCTCAACAAAAAGGTGAAAAATTTTACTTGATAATGTTTCAAACTTGACTGTGAAATATTTATCAAATACTCGATGGGAGAGTAGAATAAAAAGTGTCAAAACTATTAGATTTCAAGCTCCTCAAATAAGGTTAGCTTTGTTAGAATTATCTAAATTTTGTGATGATGCCAAATCAAAAAGTGAAGCCGATAGCTTGGTTAATGTACTCCAAAGTTTTGAATTTTTACATGGAATTGTTATTTGGTATGATATTTTATTTGCTATTAATATGGTAAGCAAAAAGTTGCAATCAAAATCTATGTGCATTGAAACTACAATGACCCAATTAGAAGGTGTAATGAATTTTTTTGAGAAATATAGAAATGAAGGGTTGCTACTAGTATGAATATTGCCAAAAACATTGCATCTGATATGGACATAGAGCCTACATTTCTAATTAGACGACGTATTATTAAGAAAAAACAATTTGATGAAAATGATAATGAAGAGGAAATTCAATCACTTGAGGAGTCTTTTAGAGTCAATTGTTTTTTAACTGTTGTGGATGTGGCAATTACTTCATTGAACAATAGATTTGAACAATTAAAGATATTTGAAAATACTTTTGGATTTTTATATAATTCAAAAATATTGAAGTCATTGGATAATAATAAACTAAGAGAATGTTGCAATAATTTTGCAATTACTTTTTCTCATAATGATATGTCCGATGTTAATTCTGATGATCTTTTCTCTGAATTAAAAGTGTTACAAATGACTTTTCCAGACACATTGATGTCAGCGATTGAGATTCTTGAGTTTGTCAAAGTTGCGGATTGCTATCGAATGGTTTCTATTGCTTATCGAATATTACTGACAATACCCATGACGGTAGCATCAGCGGAGAGAAGTTTTTCAAAATTGAAGTTATTAAAAACCTACTTGAGATCTTCAATGTCACAAGAAAGATTGAATGGTTTGGCGATTTTGTGTATTGAGAAAGATATGTTAAAAAATATTAATCTTGATGCAATTATCGATGATTTTCCATCAAGTAAAGCACGTAGAAATTTTTTGTCATGATTATTTTTGTATTTAAAAAATTGTTGAAAATTTTCTAATTTTATTTCTTGTTATTTGATATTCTAATTGTTTTAGTATTATTAAATTTAAATTTAAATTTTTTATATAGGGTCCCTTTTTTAAAATTTCGCCCCGGGCCTATAAAATGTTTGGACCGACCCTGTATATGATTATTGATAAAACCTATGTTCTCTTTTAATTGTTTATGTATTGAGCAATATTACTTGGTTTTGTAAATCCCTCCATATCTATCGGTGTTTTGAAATGTCTAAGCGTACTACATAATATTTTATGTTGAATGCCTTGTGTTATGCATGCTATGTTTTAGGTTTGCACTTCAACCTTTGTCTTGGAAACTCTTTTAGTTTTGTCTTGCTTTACATGTTAAGCCCTTATCCTATAACTCTATCTCTAAATTATCATTTTTGGTGCTTTGTTGTCTAAAATGCCGTACTGAAATCTTTTGTTAATCTTTTTAAAACTTATGATTTTACGAGTACCAAACCCTATTTTCCAAAGTATATCTATTTTCTAAACTAAAAAATGTACTTATTTTACAGGGTAGAGTGGTTCTTACTTAGCATTTTATGCTAACTTGTTTGTTTCCTGTGTTTTGCAAACTTAAACCTTTTTTAGGTTTGGCCGATGCATGATGAGAGCGTATTAGAGGTTTGACTCTTCGGTAGTTCAACCTTGTTAGTTTAGTCCCTTTAGATTGACCCTTGATGTAAGGTGACTGTTAGCATGAGAGTTGTAGATTATTGTTATGGATTTTGTAGCATTTCCTTGTAACTATTATGGGTTGTATGATGCTTAGATATCCGGGTCCTAGAACCCTTGTTTATTTTTAACATGTGAATGTTGTTTAGTGGTTTTAGCAATGCAGCTATCGAGGAGTGGGTAGTTGGCGGTAACATTCTCCGTTTTGGTGATTATGGATTCTAGACTCTTATATTAATTTATAATAGAATCCTTTTAGTTTATTCTGTTGTGTAATTTATATTTAATCTAGGCACTAGGGTTGGAATATGGGGGGTGTTACATTTACCCGATTTCGATGAAAAAAATGAGATCACTTCCTATGGACTTTGGTTAGAATGATTCTGATGGTCTGACCTAGTTCAAGGCATATTAGAAGTAGTAGGCGCTCTGGTAGGATCTTCACGGACAGAAAAAAAAATTTCGAGTGACATTGCTTTTTCGGCCCAAACTAAGGAATCCCTTAGATATGATGCAAAACGGATCTTGTTTTATCCTTGATCAATGATTTTTCTATGATAAATACGAATCGGAGTTTGAAGAGACACCCTTAACCCGGACTTAATAACGTCTAAATTAAGGAAGGCAAAAATCGACAATGTGGAAGGTGTGGTGTGGACTGTGACACATGAATGTAGGCTTCTTAATGGTGAAAACTTTACTAATCTAGCGATGCCCATAATGGGAACGAACTCAAGAAATAGTTGTTATGATTATTCACTTATCTAGCGATGCCCGTAATGGGAACGAACTCAAGAAATGACTACCACTTACTTAGTAAGCTCTAAAGGGAGGCAAACAAAATGGTCCACACTCTGGATGGTGTGGTGTGAACCGTGAACTGTTGGGTGTTATTTTTTTTATTTTTTATTTTTTTGAAAAAAATAAGTTCAGAGGATATATTAATACGAATCGTGCCTTAAGCTATCAAAATGATAGGAGGCAGAACATCATCAAACCAAGCGTTACAAATAGAAATAGATTAAGCAGCCCTATCAAGTACATGAGTTACTACATCTGCTGACCGTATAACAAAAGAGAAGGTAATATTAGTAAAACTTCTTGCTAAAACTTTAATATTATCTAGTAGAATTCCAGCTGGAGCATGCACGGTTGAAGATCCTAATTCCTAGATGACCAATTTAGCATTTTATTCCACTTGAATGAATTGTCATCCCAAACCTTCTACCCATGAAAGAGCTTCTCTAATCCTCAATGTTTCAGGTTCCATCACTAAGAATTTCCCCATCCACGGAAAGCATTTCGCAGTGATAACAGTGTTGGGAAACATTTAAAAGGCAAAGGCATTTATTGAATTTGTCTTTATCTAGTTGTCCCACATTGCTTGGCTAACTCATCTTTTCCACCCTTTTATACTCCAACCTATTTTAAAAAGCTTGAAATGTTATGGAGAGGGAATAAGGGGAAACCACGCGTGCACTGCTGTCGTCGCACATGTGGTGGGGTTAACATTTTGTGCTCCATGGTAATTTTTCAACCCCTATTTTTGTGGATCATTTGACCACCTTGTCCGCACTCCATTCACAACAACCGGACGTGTGTGTACATAGAGTTAGTCCTTTCCACTCTCCTCATTTTTCGTCCATCTTTATGGCTGGTAAGGAATGGCCGGTTATATTGTACAGTATATAAATCGCCCTTCCTCTTCACTCTAGAGACACGAAACAAGCTTAATTTCTGTGCATAAACTTTGCTTGAGATTATACAAGTTCCGTCCTGTTTATCAATGTGTCCTATCGGGAGCATGCGATACCCTGGTCGTAAATGCTTTTAAGGTAGTGTTCAAGAACACAACACAAATATCTACTCCTATCATTCGCAAACCAGCCACATTAAAATAGTATCCATAAAGGCCTACGACACTGTTGTCTTCCTAAAGCATTCAAAACCCAACAGTTAAAAGCATTTACTGTCGAATTCAACAATGTCTCAAACCTCTAATCCCACTTCTGATGTTGCTGCAATTAAACCACTCACTGGTGGTTTAAACTATAGAAGATGGGCTGCCAAAATATTGATGCTTCTGGAATCAAAAGATGTGGACTACGTGATTTCTAAAGATCCTGAGAAGTTCACTGTGCCTGATGTTCAGTCACCTACGCAATCTGAACAACAAGACACGCAAGCCACCTCCGACGCCACTATGGATCCAAAGTCTTCTACAGCACGTCAGCACCCACAGATCCTAATTCGACATCAACTCTGGCTTCTTCAATTTCCCAGGCAACTCGTACCAAGTACGAGAAAGACAACAAGACTGCTCGTGCAACCATTCTCCAGCGCGTTACGAATCCTCTATTTGACATGTTTTTGAAGCATAAGTCAGCTAAAGTGATTTGGGATTTACTGCAAGAAAAATATGGCGCTGACGATGCTGGAAGACGAAAATATGCTATGGGACGTTGGCTTCATTTCACTATGCCGGATTCTAAACCAATCACTGAGCAGGTACATGACTTTGAAAATCTTGTTGCTGACATGAAAGCAGAAGGGGCTGAGGTGAACGACGTCTTTCTATCTAATTTATTGGTTGATAAGCTGTCTGAGTCGTGGTTGGACTTTAAAAACAAAATGAAGCACGAACGAAGGAACTACACGTTGCAGCAGCTAATCAACAGTCTGAATATCGAATATGAAAATCACCTGGTACACAGGTCTGTTGTTCTTTCTGATAATATTAAAGCTAATTTTGTTGAAACGAATGTTGGCTTTGATAGGCCAAAATCTGGTGAAAATAGTAGAAACCAAAAGAAGAATACAAAAACCAACAAAAATAATCGTGTCAAGAATGGGAAAATTCAGAAAAAGGGGAAAAACAATAATGAATGTTTCGTTTGTGGGAAACGAGGCCACCGTGCTACCCAATGTTATCACCGCAAAGGGGCTACAAACCAGACTGGTCAGAAGCCAAATAATGAGGGGTCTAAGAACCAAGCTCACTTGCTGGAAAACACAGAGAACTCTGACATAATAGCAGTTGCGATAACCGAGGCCAATATAGTAGGTGATCCAGACGAGTGGGTTGTGGACACGGGGGCATCATGCCACTTCTGCAAAAATAAGGACCTGTTCTAAGTGTTCGAGCCTATCACTGGAGGAGAACAAGTGTTCATGGGGAACTCCAGTGTTTCCGAGGTAAGTGGTAGAGGAAAAGTAGAGTTAATGCTTTATTCTGGGAAGCAATTATTGTTACACAATGTGTTGTCCCTTCCCTTCGTAGAAACTTAATTTCCGGAGGCCTGCTTAATTAATAGGCTCTGAATTAAAATACTTTTGAGTCTGACCGACTGGTTATGACTCGCCGCGGGAAATTTCTGGGAAAGGGATACTTGCGTAGATGCCTTTTTTTTTTGCTAGATGTTACTGTAATTAGAAATCATCCTGATGTAGTTGTTCCCCTTTAACCATTTATGATTTCATCCCAAATTGGCATGGACCAAACAATGATAATAATAATGCTTCTTCTTCTACTTATATTACTGTTTCAGTTAATGCTTGGCATAGTAGATTAGGACATGTTGGTACAAAATGTTTAAATAGATTGAAAAACATGAATATGTTACCAAATTTGTCAAATGATACATGCACACAATCTGGAACTTGTGCAGAAGCTAAATTTGCTAGAAAATCGTTTTCAACTGTGAATAGTTACACTTCATCTGTATTAGAACTTATTCACACTGATTTAGCGGATTTCAAAACCACTGAAAGTAAAGGTGGAAAACGATATTATATTACGTTTGTTGATGACATTCTCCCGTTTCACAAAAATTTACTTATTGAGATCAAAAGACAAAGTCAAACAAAAGTTTGTGGTTTTTAAAACTGAAGTAGAAAACTAGATAGACAAAAAGATTAAAAGGCTTCAATCCGATAGAGGAGGAGAATATGAAACAAACCTTCTTAAAAAACTGTGTGAAACTTCTGGCATTGTTCATGAAGTAACTACATCGTATACTCCCCAACAAAATGGCATAGCTAAGAGGAAAAGTAAAACTCTCAAAGAAATTATCAATGCAATGCTGATCAGTTCAGGTGTTCCGGACTCTTTGTGGGGGGAAGTTGTACTAACAGCAAACCACATATTAAATAGAGTACCGCACCAAGGGTTTGAAAAAACCCCCTATGAGCTGTGGAAAGGGCATGGCCCTAATCTTAAATACTTTAAGGTATGGGGCTGCTTGGCAAAGGTAGGACTACCTTCGTCCTTCAAAAGGCCCAACCTGTGACCTAAAACCTTAGATGTCGTCTTTGTTAGGTATGCTGAAAACAGTGCTGCGTATAGATTTATGTGTTTGGAAAATCGTGTTATGTGAATCCAGAAATGCTGTTTTCTTTGAAGACATATTCCCAATGAAGAATGCTTATGATTTATCTGTTGATAGACTTCATCAAAATACTCCTGCTTTATTCCCCAGCTTCTCAACTAATTCTGAAGAGCCTAGAAGAAGTAACAGGCCCAGAATTGAGAAAAACTTTGGTTCTGATTTCATAACATATGTGGCAGAATTAAAAGATCTAAATGAACTTTGTGATCAATTCATATGTCAACTAGTCCTAGAAGAAGAACCAAAAAGCTTTGAAGAAGCTATGCGCTCGGTAGATTCCACTCTATGGAAAGAAGCAGTTAAAAGTGAGTTAAACTCCATACAGCCTGATCACACATGGGAATTAGTTAATCTACCAAAGGTTTGTAAACCAATCGGTTGTAAATGGATCTTTAAAAGAAAATTGAGACCAGATGGCTCAATTGAAAGATCAAGGCCAGACTGGTAGCCAAAGGCTACACACAGAAATTCGGTGAAGACTATGTTTATACATACTCACCAGTAACAAAAGTAGCTGCTTTGGCATATTTACATAGGTTGATAGTTCACCAAATGGATGTGAAAACAACATTTCTCAATGGTGAACTAGAAGAAGAGATCTACATGAAACAATCTCCGGATGTGTTGATCCAAATCAAGAAGGGAAAGTATGCAGACTCAAGAGATCTCTATATGGCTTGAAACAAGCCCCTAAGCAGTGATATGAAAAATTTCATCAAACTTTATTAGATCTGGGTTATTCTACTAACGAGATATACACTAAAGAGATAGAGTCTAGCATCGTGATTATTTCTCTCTATGTAGATGATATGTTGACTTTTAGCTCTAATATTGAGGCTATAAATGAGACTAAAAGAACTCTAGGTGACAAATTTGACATGAAGGATCAGGGAAAAGCCGATGTAATACTTGAGATAAAAGTTACAAAAACTGCGAAAGGTTATTTTATCTCAAAGCCATTATACAGAGAAACTTCTAAAGAAGTTTGATAGTTATGATGTAACTCCGGTCAAGACCCCTTTTGATCCTAATGTCAAACTATCAAGGAACTTAGAGGCTTGTGTGTCTCAAGAAGAGTATGCAAAGATAATCGGAAGTCTAATGTTCTTAATGAGCTACACTAGACCATATATTGCATTTGCAGTAAATAAGCTCAGTCGCTACACACACAATCCTAGTATTCCGCATTGGGATGCATTGAAAAGAGTACTTCGATATCTCAGAGGCATTATAGACTAGGGTCTTGATTATAAAGGATGCTCGGTCGTGCTAGATGGGTTTTGTGATGCGGATTGGGTAAATGACATTGATGTTGTAAGCTAGCGGATACGTGTTCACTATGTGTGGAGCCGCTATATCATGGAAGTCAACCAAACAATCATGCATTGCCAGATCAACTATGGAAGCTGAGTTTATAGCTCTGGATCTAGCAAGCCAAGAAGCTGAGTGGCTAAGAAATCTACTGGCAGATGTGCCGTTGTGGGGGTGCTCAGCACCTGCTGTTCCTATACATTGAGATTCACAAACTGTCATCTGTATTGCGCAAAATAGTGTCTATAATGGGAAAAAAAGACACATAAGAGTCAGACATGAGTCTGTACGGCAATTGATATTAAATGAGGTGATCACAATGGAATTTTTGAGATCTGAAAGGAATATTGCAGATCTTTTCACAAAAGGCCAAAATCGGAAGGCCATCCTTGATTCTTCAAGGGAGATGGGTTTGAAACCCAATGAGGTAAGAAATTTGTGATGGATACCACCTCTGTGGTCAAATGAAGTCACGGAAAGACTTACGTTAAAAGGACTGTAAAACAGTACTTACTCTGTAACTTGCTATGGGTGGTCTATATTCAGATAGACTTGACAGAGTTGATTGTCTATGCTGAGATAGACTAAACAAGGATTTATTAGAGTTAATGAGTGCATTCAAGTTCAAAACTCAACTAACCGATGAGTTCAAGATTCAATTCACTCTCGGGTAGCAAGTTACTTAATGCCATTACATGACAGTTCAAGTATCATACACTATTATGGAAATTAGCTCATGTGCTTGCTCAGGCATTATTGGGTATAGCCTTGTCCCTTTTAAATGTGTGGGGGATTGTTGGGAAACATTTAAAAGGCAAAGGCATTTATTGAATTTGTCTTTATCTAGTTGTCCCACATTGCTTTGCTAACTCATATTTTCCACCCTTTTTATACTCCAAGCCATTTTAGAAGGCTTGAAGTGTTATGGAGAGGGAATAAGGGGTAACTACGCGCGCACCGCTGCCGCGCGCTCGACTCGCATGCGTGTCGTGGTGTGGTCAGCATTTTGCGCTTCAACCCCTATTTTTGTGGATCATTTGACCACCTTGTCCGCACTCCATTCACAGCCCCATTGTAATATTTCAACCCCTATTTTTGTGGATCATTTGATCACCATGTCCGTACTCTATTCAAAACAACCGAACGTGTGTGTACATAGAGTTGGTCCTTTCCACTCTCCACATTTTTCGTCCATCTTTATGGTTGGTAAGAAATGGGCGATTATATTGTACAGTATCGCCCTCCCTCTTCACTCTAGAGACACGAAACAAGCTTCCTTTCTGCGCATAAACTTTGGTTGAGATTATACAGGTTCCGTGCTGTTTAGCTGTGTATCCTGTAGAGAACATGCGATACCCTGATCGTAAATGCTTTTAAGGTAGTGTTCAAGAAAATGACACAGATATCTACTCCTACCATTCGCAAACCAGCCACATTAAAACAGTAGCCATAAAGGCCTACGACATTGTTGTCTTCCGGAAGCATTCAAAACCCAACAAACTGTTGGGTGTTATTTTTTAAATTTCTATTTTTGATATTTTTTTTATCCAATTTTCTTTATAGTTTTCATATACATATATACTTTAAAAACCATGATAAAAGAGTCAATAAATACAAAATTAGCTATTCATATCATTAAAAATAGTATTAGGGTCCATTTGGAAAGCAGGAAAATGACTTCTGGAAAATGTTTTCTGGAAAATGAGTCATTTTCCAGAAAACATGTCATTTTCCAGTGTTTGGTTGCATTCTTGAAAACTGTCTTAGTGTGTTTGGTTCATTTTCCTGAAAATGAGCAAAATTATTATTATTATTATTATTATTATTATTATTATTATTATTATTATTATTATTATTATTATTATTATTATTATTATTATTATAAAATTTTTAGACCCACAAGAATATTATTATTATTATTATTATTATTATTATTATTATTATTATTATAAAATTTTTAGACCCACAAGAATTATTATTATTATTATTATTATTATTATTATTATTATTATTATTATTATTATTATTATTATTATTATAAAATTCTTAGACCCATAGATCCGCACCATTCTTCTCCGGCGAAAAGAAGCAGATTTCTTCATCAACTGCTTTCGCTCATTTTCCGGCATCGACAGCCAGATCACCGGCGTTCTGAATAGGTGGGAGTCTCCACCTAGTTGAGACGTCCATGGAGGTGGGCGATCTTCCACCAGAGCTTACTGAACGGCTGAAACGATTCATCGAGATCTGCGTCGTGCTGTGGTGCGACTGCGACTTTAGAGGCCAGCAATGGTCTCACTGGGGTGTGACGGTGGCTGGAAGCAAGGTGGTGGCGCTGGGCTTGGCGACGGCGGCGACTTTGGATGCCGGCGAACGGAGATGACGAACGGCAACGATGGTGAACGGCAAAGATGAACGACAACAAGGGCTACTAGGTTGAAGCTTGTGTGCTTCTGTGCTTGTGGGTTTGTTGAAGGAGGAGTTGTTGACTTGTTGCTGAATGTTGGAGGACGCGGCAGATTTTCAGCGTGCGAAGTAAACGATGGAAAATGAC
Organism: Ipomoea nil; assembly: GCF_001879475.1. Taxonomy (NCBI): domain Eukaryota; kingdom Viridiplantae; phylum Streptophyta; class Magnoliopsida; order Solanales; family Convolvulaceae; genus Ipomoea; species Ipomoea nil. The sequence goes on along the minus strand of NW_017619627.1, from coordinate 2,325,989 downwards.
TTCCCCTTAAAAAAAGTGGAAGTCATTTTCCGGAAAAATCGGCTCATTTTCCATTGACTAGAGCTCATTTTCCATTGACCTTTCATTTTCCAGCCTAGCCAAACACCAGAAACCCGGAAAATGATTTTCGAAAGTCATTTTCTGAGTTTCCAAACAGACCCTTAATTTATTTGAGATATATTTACTTTCATAAATAGGTCAATATTACATTATAAAGAGCAAATACCCAAAATAGTCCCTCGACTATAGCTAAATTCACAAATTGGTCCTCGACTTTCAATTTCAACCAATTAAGTCCTTAACTTTGTAATTTTAACACAATTTGGTCATCTGTCTATTTGACCGTTTGTTAACTGTAATTTTTGAGGATATATATGTAATTTCATGGTCCATCGTATATTTTTTAAGGTTCTGGTTGCATTTCCAGACTGCACTATTACATTTGAATCCACTGTCGAAAGCAATCTACCAAATTCGGTCACCTTTCTTCATCCTCCCTTTGGATTCAATGTAGTTGAGTTCGTACCAGAGCGAAGAAGACGACGTGTTTCCGAACCAGTGCAACGTCATCCTGGAGGCCTCCACGTGCTCCGACGAGAGCTGAAGGTTCTTCTGGAGATCGTCGATCACGGTCAACAAACAGTCAAATAGATGGAGGACCAAATCGTGTCAAAATTTATAAAGTTAAGGACTTAATTGGTTGAAATTGAAAGTCGAGGACCAATTTGTGAATTTAACTATAGTCAAGGGACCATTTTGGATATTTACTCCATTATAAATACATAATTTAACATTTAGCTATTTTTTATTGGGACTACACTTGATCACTACAAAATTTTCAGGAACAATCATGTTACAATTTACGAGAATTTGAATAAAAGTAGTACTAGTACATATGTTTTGGTCATGACCTTGAATAACGTACCACTTATACCCTATTCCCTAGTTTGACAAATTATGAAATAGAACAAAATGTTAATTGCATATTGGTATGGATTAAAGAATTTAGGAATAAGGGTCAAATAGGTCATCCAACTGCACACAATAATTCAATTAGGCCACTGAACCTAAAAAAAACAACAATTAGATCTCTAAACTAATCATTTTTTTGCAATTAGTCTAATTTGTAAGTTTTCTAGGTTGTTAGCAGGTCACCTTGGATTTAAAATATTTTTTTAAATATTTATTATTTAAAATAATTATTTAAAACTTAAAAAAAAAAAAAAAGGAAACAGATCGTCTCCGGCCATGGAGACGAAGAGTCTCTTTGTCTCCACTGTCGGAGACGAAGATAACTTCTTCGTCTCCGGCCGGCCAGAGACGAAGAGGTCTCCGGCCATGGAGACGAATCCATGGCCGGAGACGATCTTCTTCTTCTTCTTCTTCTTCTTTTTTTTTTTTTTAAATAATTATTTTAAATAAAAAAATTTTAAAAATACTTTAAATTTAAAAAAAATATTTTAAATTAAAAGGTGACCTGCTAGCAACCTAGAAAACTTATAAATTAGACTAATTGCAATAAAATTGTTAGTTTAGGGATCTAATTGTTGCTTTTTTAGGTTCAGTGGCCTAATTACATTATTGTGTGCAGTTGGATGGCCTATTTGACCCTTATTCCAAGAATTTAAAGGGAAAGTTCAATTAAGCTGATTTTCTATGATTTATAGGAAAGTTAGTAGTTATTACATGAAAGTATATTTTGATAAAAATTGTCTTGCTTGTAATTCTAACTATTAAAAAACTACAAAGAAATAATCAACTTAAATTGTATATAGCTCAAAAAATCATCACCAAAAATCCTAATTTGGAGAGCTATATATTTTTAACAATATAAACTTCTAAAATCGATCACCATAATACAAGAGTTGACATGAATTGACCTACCTAACCTATAGGGTAGCACAATCTTATTAGGCTTAACAACCATGCCTATAAGATATCATTATGCCTAATTGCTTAGCCACTTGACCCAATTAGTCTATAGCACTACCTTGTGAATTTAGCTGCTTGTCATGTCCATTTGTCAACTTAATAATTAAGAACTCAACATACTACGAAATAGAAATTCTATCTAGTATAAGGCAATCTCCAACTCAAAACATCAAATTTTACACCAAATTTTATATTAGGGTATCCTCAATAGATAAATTTTTAGCACAAGGTTTTAGGTGTCAAATAGGAGAGAGGAGAGAGAAAAATATGTGAAAAAGAAAAAACAAAACTGAAAAAATTCTGACCCACAAACTTTCTTCTCTCTTGGTGGGACCCACAAATTCTGGAAAAAAACTTGATATTTACAAGAGAAATTCACTCCATCTCTCTCCTCCCTCCCTCTCTTCCAAGTTGGCATTTTTGTACCCGCACGGGCTTAGCTCAATAGTTTAGTGGGCAGTATTTGTGACAAGAGACCAATGTTCGAACCTCAACGGCGGCAGTGTTGGAATTATGTCCAAAGTGGACCGATTTCTTGTGCGCACTGGCATTTGGCCCTGTCTACTAACCCATTGGGTTACCGTGATTTACATCCTCCCACATGCTCTGTCGGGTCGGAGTGTGGGGGGCCCTTAGGGTTGGGGATTTAGCCTTTTGGGACAAGTTAGCATTTTTGCCTTAAAAACTGTGAACAATCCTTTAACGGGGATTGCTCTAATAAAAGAAATATTCTTAGCATATTGTTACACTAAATTTTTTTCATCTCCAACCTATTTACATCAAATTTTATTTGATCTCCAATCCATTTATACCAAATTCTATTCATACATTAAAATAATTTGTATTCATATATTTTAAAACTTTAATTTATTTACTTTAATTATTTTAATATAAAATATAATTTTGATATTATAAATAATATTTTAATATGAAATTTATATTTTTATTTATTTTAATTTTAATTATTTTATAGTCGATATTGATATCATTTTAAACGTCTCAATGAGATCTTTAAATATTTATAATTTATTTTTAATAATATAAAATTTTAAAAGGAAACAATTACCAAAAAAAAAAAAAAATTAAAAAGATCTATGAATAGTGTTACACCATATTTGGTGTAACACTATTCATTTACACCATTTTGGTGTAAAATTTAGTGCCTTCCTTGGAGCTGAGGAAGGTTAGTTGCACCAAATTTTTACACCAAAATGGTGTTTAAGTGCCTTCTTTGGAGATAGCCTAATTAGCAAATTTCAAGTCTAAAAAAGAAATTTTACTAGACAATACCTTGAAATTTGTTAATCTCGTAACCTTTTTTTAATCATGTTACCTTGATTAATTAAACATGTTTATCTTTTCAAAAAAAAAAAAAAAACAGGTTTACCGTGACTGGAATCATGAAACAAACTTCTTGCCCGCATGGATAGCTCAACTGGTCATAAGGGTAAAGTTTGGGAAGAATGACCAAGGACCGATCTCACCAGCGACAGTGTGGGAGCAACCAGTCTAGTCTCTATGATTCGGTTGAGTTACCATGATTTACATCATCCATGCTTTGTCGGGCCGGAGTGTGAGAGGCCTTTAGGGTTGGGGATTCAACCTTTTTGGAAAGAATGAAACAAACTTCTTAGCTAATTTGGCATCTCAACCTTCATAGCAAACTTGGTTCTCAAGTTATTGGTGAATTATTATTTTAATCCCTAATCATTTATTTATTTCACATGGCTTTAATATTGGAGTTATTTAAGAGGCTTCTCTTTTAGTCATTGACCTAAAGTCAAGTGTTATATCTAGAAAAAAAATTACAGTTATAGTCCCTAAGTTATAGAACATGTGTAATTTTTGTCCATAATTAACATAAGAGTTGTAATAATATAATACACTCTAATTAGCCACCATGATGGCGTAATTAATCCTTGTTCTAATAGATATAGAGGTATTTTGAATAAAAACATAAACAACGTTAATATATAAAGGGCAAAATTGTAGTTTTAGTCTGATTTTTCTTGGACATAAACTTGAACAATACCAAACAAGTTTATATGTACATGACTATTCATTGGAGATGACCTTTTTGAATGATTCAATTGATTTTGGATGGAGAAGAGTATGGCCCTGTTTGGTAAAATGGCTGTTAGCTGATAGCTGTTAGCTGTTAGCTGATTGTATTAATTAGAGGGTATAAATAGTTGATAACATTAGCTGATTGTAGAAAAGTGTTTGGTAAATTAGCTGTTAGCTGATAGTTGTTTTGTATAATTTTTTTTTTCTCAAAAAGCTAATTGAAAAAGTTGCTTAGAGTAGCTTTTTGAATTTTAGCCTTTTGGAGTTGTAAAAAGCTAATTAACCAAACATTTATATTGATATTTTAACTAAATCAAACAATTAATAGTGGTCAAATAAGCCAAAATTGACCTATAGGCCAATTTTTTACCAAACAGGGCCAATATCTATTGAGGTTTAGGATATTCATAATGTGAGAATTAGAATTGTTAATAGTTGAAAGAAATACCTACACTATTCAAAAGTTACTAATTAATTTGACTTTATTCAAAAAACACATGTTTTTTTTATCCATAGGTCCAAAATAATGACATTGTTAAGGAGGACTAAATACACCATCTTAGTGACTATAATTAGGTGATACTATTGCAACACCATATTAATTAAGGGCAAAACTTTATAACTCAAAGAATAAAGTTTTAATTTTACCTTATACCTAAGAGGACTATTACTGAACATTAGATTGCTAAACTTAAAAGTGAAAATTCACTTATATATCTTTTCTAAAACTTAATTATATATTCCATAGGTTAGATTATTCCAAAAATAGAAAATCAATATACAAACTCCATCTTTGGTAGTTTATAGAGGGTTTTGCCCTGTGACAGCAACTTATATTAATTTTGTTGAAAATAAAATTGTATTATCTCATCATATTTGGTACTAAAAAAATCTGAGTTAGAGGCTTATACTAACTAGGTTAGGTGCATGTGATCTATGCATTTGCCTAGTTTGATTCAAAAATTGAATATAAGCCTCTATCTCAAAAAAAAAAAAAATAAATAAAAAAAATAAAAATTGGACACTAAGCATGATATGAACTACAATATAATAATATAATAACGGCGGTAGAAGCATCCGTAGATTAACTCTCATTCCCTCTTACATCACTCATTGTTGCATTGCTAGTTTGCTACACACAAAGGCCTTCAACCTAGATTGTTGAAACAAAGTAATTTACATATATAATCATAGATTAATTAAAAATGGAGCTATACATACATTAGTACTAGATTAAATGTATAAGCATGGGCTGATGTCAAAGGTGGATCGTTACGTTGCTATGCCCATGGCCACATGGATCCATCTTAGCATGCACTGTGCATTTGAGTTCACCAATCACCAAGTGTTGACCTAAGCAAAAATATTAAAGGCAGCATCATGACTATTGAAACCAACCACTGCAAGAAATCTCCCATTTTGGGTAAAATATATATCCTAATTTCAAAAAGCTGAAAACAAGAGACCCCCACCCCCATCCCATCCCCACCTCACTCCACTCTTCACAAAAAACCAGTAATAAGAATAACGGGTTGGACTGTTAACTTGATAACTCTAAGCTTTTTAAATTTGATTTTTTGTGAGAGTGTCTATTGACATTCTTGGTATCAGCCAATCGACAACTTAAGTTTGTTTACTTTCTTGTGGTATTTTGTATCACATTGCGGGATTTACCCAGTGCACAACCTTACATTAAAAAAAAAAAAAAAAAAAAAAAAAAAAAAAAAAAAAACAAAAACAAAACAAAACAAAACAGCTGTAAATATATATGAGTTTGAGCAGCATGAAGATGGTGGTGTGAGTGGCGTCTTGCTGTTGTAAAGGGGGTCCCTTTCACAATGCAATGTAATGTAATATTCATTCACATCCCAACAAAAATTCATCTCCTTATTTGCTGTTGCTTTCCCATATCTCTGCTGTGCATGCGGTTCTTGGTTTTTCTTGTGTTTAATCTGATGTGTGCATTTGTATTGGGAAAGGCTGGGCGCATACTCCCAGGCTTGCTTTAGCTTAGCTTAGCTTCTTCCCCTTTCCTTTTTGAAAACTCCAAATTCATATATGGAGAGAGTGACACATTATATTCATCATTCTCTTCTTCATCCATCACTCATCATTTTCCCCTCTTTTGAACTCTCTGCCATTTCTTCTACACATCTCAATCATCGCACACTTTTCCATTTTTCTTAGCTTTCTCTTCATTCCTACCTATCTGCCTCCCTGCCTGCTTCCCTTTAGCCTGTAGTATTTATTACACCCTCTCTGCTCTCTACCTTTCTCCATCAATTTCACGGTCCCCTCTCTCTCTTTCTCTCTCTTTCTCTCTCTCTCTGGGTATTCATTGCTGAAATGAGTTGCACCCGGGCACTTTCACTCCTCATTTTCTTGATTTGCAGCTCAAGCTACCTTGAAGCTAGAAGATTACTCCTGCCTGCTGCCAATCCCAAGGTAGAATAGTTGCAACAATTTTTTTTGTTTTTATAAATTCTGGGTTTGATCTTTATGTAATGAAGATTGAATTTTGGATTGGACAGGCGGAAAGTGAAGAGAAGATGATTCTGAGAGGGCAAATCGGGTCGAGGCCGCCGAGGTGCCAACGGAGATGCAGTTCTTGCCAGCATTGCGAGGCGATTCAGGTGCCCACTAATCCGCAGAGAAAAAGCGGCGACACGACGCCGTCTTCTTCGTCAAGAATTTCCCGCGCCAGTACAGACGACAATTACAGCTCAAACTACAAGCCAATGAGCTGGAAATGCAAATGCGGTAATCTCATCTTCAACCCCTGATCAAAACGCCAAATTAAATTTTCTCCTTTTTTTTTTTCTTCTTGTTTCTGATCCGTCATTAGCACTGTAATGGTTAATACTACTGCTAATTACTGTAAAATAGCCTGTATTGCCATTGTTAATGAGCATCTTTTTCCTCTTCCATGCATTATAATTGTATCAGCGAATATCTGGTACAAAATGACAGAAAGTAAATGCATGCCAGCGTCCATAAACAAACTGCATTAATTGACCATACTCTGCTAACAAATCTGGCAGTACAACTATGAGAAAACCCAGATTAACCGTGATTGCGTTATCCACACAAGTATTTCAATTGGTTTTTTTTATTTTTGAATTAAGCTACAATCGCACGGTAGAAGTTAGGTTTTCCCGCCTAATGAGTAGCTGAGTCACTGTCATTTACTCATTCACATCTGCAAATTATATCATCCACCAGAGTTCAAATTATAAAATGGACTTCTGTCTAAAACGACATCGTTTTTTGTCAATTTTTTTTTTCATTTCACATATATATTCATAATAAACTAAACATATCTTCATAAACTTAAAATTTAATGTATATACGTCATTCACTTTGTTACATGTCTTATATATGTTCAGATAAATTCAAAATTTAATATTCATAAACTAGTATATTCAGAAACTCAAAATTTATTGTTCAGAAACGACACTCTATTAATCATAACAGTTGAAACGCTGTTATTTTGGACCGTTACAAAGTGAAGTATGATCTATGATACTATAGAATTGGGTTGTGAGGGTCATAGTGCTTAGAAAATTGGCCTTTTAAAAGGGCAAGATTAACGAGTATGTTTAACCAAAAAGAATAAAGAGGAGATTGGGGATCCGGGATGTAATTACTACTGTATCTCATGGCAGTCTGACTTTATCAGAGATCACAGGCGCCACCGTTAAGTCTTCCTTAGTACTGTCCTTTCAGCTTTCATACAACAGTATAATGGCTGAAGAAATTCATATAACAAATCAATTTTCTACCCAAAAAGTGAAAACTTATGTTCTGCGGAGGCTTTTTTGCTTGAGTAGCAAGAAATCACACAGCTTTTTATGTGGTGGATCCATCCAAACGTGTAGCGTAGCTATGCTTCCCTGCTAAACCAATTTCTACTCACCTTCAAGTAACCCAACTTTAAGCAGATTGCATGATTTCTCTACGATAACAAAGAAATCTAAAGTCATACATTTGTTTCCGAGAATCAAACTTATGACCTTATGGAGTTGTGGTTACTATGTAACAAGTTAACCAATTTGATTTGGGTTAATACCCATATACTTGCTAACTTGGTGTTTGGGAAAGGGGTAAAACCGTAAAAGTGGCATTGTTGTGAAAATTAGCGTACAAGCATCAGAGACCCTATGGGGTCACGTTAAGGTACATTTCGTGATTAACTTTTCCTACTAAGTCTTCAAGGTAGGAATGGTGGAGATCTTCGGGATTGGGGTGCAATCCTAGTTACGTGCCAATGAAAGTTTTCTTTACTAATAATTAGGGATTAATAAATATTTTAGAGAAGAAGGGAAGAAGATGAGAATAAAATTAAATCAGCCTCCTTTTTACTGCAACTAAGGCGTCTTTCTTGTACATAACACAGCTTTAAGGTCCTGTAAGCAAATACAGCAGCTGCAGCTTCTTTATTTGGCTCTTTCATGGCTAGAATCAAGGAAAACACGTGCAACAGTCACGTGTGTGTGGAGTGCCCACAGACCCACACTAAGTAAATAATGTTTGGATTCAGCCAAGTTAGCCAGACAGTTCATTAATAATTATAAAATTTTAAATTTAATTCTTTAGAGAACTGTTTATTAGCTTTATTGGTTTAAGCACGTCAACTAACTTAGACTTATTTGTGATCCTTTGTTGGTTTCACCCAGAACACGCCCTTCTTTGTCGGCTTCACCCAGAACACACCCTTCAAGTAGGGCCGTAGACTTTCTCATAAATCAAAGAAGAATGTTTGGGGATGGAGACATGGAGTTGATCCAAACAAAACAAATTGGAAAAAGGGTTTGTGGCCCATGTGAACATTGAAATTATATTCTGATTCCCAAAGTCCTTTTTATATCTTATGGTCCAGTATTCTTCTTTTCAAGAAAATATAATGCTGACATCTTTTTGGGTTGGGACAAAATGTACTCACCTCTATCAATAGATTTTCACAAGAGATGAAACAGCCACAAAATGTCCTTCCTAAAGAATCCCCCTTTTGGCCTGATTGTGATACCCATTTCAAAGTGAATCAAGAATCCCAATGCTGCCCTTATCATTTACTTCATCATCTTCCTGTCAAGCCATTTTCACTGCCTAAACTTTGTTCATTCCTGCAACCCTTCAAGCAGATAGCCTTTTTAAACAGTGAATAAAGAACTGGGATTGGAAATGTCTTTTGGAATAAGGCATTATCCAATGTGTAACATCATTGAAGAATTAACTGAGTCTTTCTGCTTGAAGCAGGCAAAAAAATTGTTAACAGTTTATACAAGACAGCAGGGAAGTATTAAGTTTGGATTAGAGAGCAATAATTACACACAGCGCAACTCAATATGAATAAAAATTAGTTTCTTCCATAAGGTAAGAGTATAGCAAAGCAAAGGCGCATCGAGATTTAGGCTGAGAATCTCATTGTTCAGCAAAACCGGGAAGGTCCCTTGAGCACTATTCTGCAGTTTCTGTACAATAGAAACTGTAAAGTTTCTGAACTAATATCAGTGAAGTTTTCTTCTATTCCTAAAGTCTAAAGAAAAGTAAAAACTTTTTTTCCAGGTTGGCTGATTATCACCTCTCCTTTAGGGGCACTAATCTATGATAGCCACTTACATCTGATCATCAAATCACACTCCCAAGAACAAAACATAATTTTCCCCACCCTAGTTAGTTGCCAATAATGGAGGTCTAAGACTTGGAGAGGAGCAGAGGAATTGTCAAAACACGCTTACCATGAGGAATGCTTATGATTTGCAAAAACAAAAACTTCACCAACCATTTGAAGAGGTAAATATTAAACGCTTCACCCTAAGAAAGACACTAATTTACAACCAATCAATTGTCTCTCAAGCATACTGCTCGGCTAAGTATTCCAAATTTCCCAATGTGTAATCTTCCAACAAACGCGTTAGAACACACTATCTTCTCTATGCCCTTTTCTTTATTTGTGTAGAAGGACAGGGCAGATTTCTCGCGTCTAAGGAGCAACAGGACATGCACAACCGAAAACATCAGAACAAAAGCATATGCACTCAATAGTTTTATTTTCCAATTGTCCTCGTCATAAGGTGTTTTGTGTTTAAAGGTTTATCTATATCTATCATACAATGCTATAATGTCAGATAGAAAACATCCACCTACTAGCAAAGTTTAAGTGCTACCGAGTATAATTTAAAGGCGAAAGCATGTATAAATATAAACCTGGCAGCCACCTAATAGCATCAGAATATGAAAGCTCCAGTAACGAAATGTATCAGTGTTGTGTCCATTGAATACTCTTAATATCAATGCCTTCCTTAACCATCTCATAAAGTGGGCTCATCTCCCTCAATTTCTCGACCTGATTCACTGTAAGCTCCACTGCTCTATCAATCTCCTCCTCTGTAGTGAACCGCCCGATTCCATATCTAATCGACGTGTGTGCCATGTCCTCTTCCACTCCCAGCGCCCTCAAAACATACGAGGGCTCCAAGCTAGCGCTAGTGCAAGCGCTCCCGCTCGACACTGCAACCTCCTTAAGCCCCATCAACAAGCTCTCGCCCTCCACATACGCGAAAGACAGGTTCAAATTCCCAGCATAGCGCCTCTCTAAACTGCCATTGACAACCACACCATCAATTCTAGCCTTGATTCCATTCAGTAGCCTATCCTGTAAAGATTTGATCTTTACAGTGTCATATTCCATTTCCTTGTTGGCTAGCTCACAGGCTGCCCCAAACCCTACTACCAATGGAGTTGGAACAGTCCCACTCCTAATCCCTCTCTCCTGTCCACCGCCATTCATTTGGGGCTCAACTCGAATTCTCGGCCGGCGTCTCATGTACAAAGCTCCCACGCCTTTAGGGCCGTAGATCTTATGCCCACTTAGCGACATTAAACTAATGTTCATCGTTTCAACGTCGATTTGAATCTTCCCCAGAGCCTGTGCGGCATCGGTGTGGAAAGGAACATTGAATTCCCTGCAAATTTTCCCGATTTCCTCGACGGGCTGAATCACGCCGATCTCATTATTCACCATCATGATTGAAACGAGACCGGTGTCGGGTCGGATCGCGGCCCGGAGCTTATCTAGGTTAACGAGGCCGTCCGGGTCAACCGGAAGATAAGTGACGTCGAAACCCTCTTGCTGGAGATGACGGCAGGAATCGAGAACGCACTTGTGCTCCGTCTGGGTAGTGATGACGTGGCGCTTCTTCTCCCTGTAGAAGTGCATGACGCCCTTAACGGAGACGTTATTCGACTCGGTAGCTCCCGAAGTGAAAATAATCTCCTTGGGGGAAGCATTGATGAGGGCCGCGACGTGGGCTCGGGCCTCCTCGACGGCCCGGTCGGATTCCCAGCCGTAGAGATGGGTGCGCGAGTGAGGGTTGCCGAAGCGGGAGAGATAGTAGGGAAGCATGGCGTCCAGGACTCTGGGGTCCACCGGGGACGTGGCTTGCACGTCCAGGTACAGAGGCCTGCCGGCGATCCTTACTCCTTTCATGGTGATTCCGGCGGCGTCCTCCTCGAATGGCTCTACTGCCGCCGCCGCCGCAGTGGAGAAGCGGCGAGAATATATGGAGGGTTTAGCAACCGTACGGCGGAGCGCGGTGGCTAGAATCTTGGAAGCCATAGTTAAAAATCGCTGACGTGTACAGTGCCCTGTGAATTAATTCCCAGAAAACGTGTGTCTAGTGCAGGAATGGATGCACCTAATCTTTCACGTACTAGCTCTACTCGAATTTAAGTTAAAGCGATTATCTTTGCATCTATTCCTCCAACTACAAATGGGTGGGTCCTATCCCCACTAAGTAGAGTATTATTTGAATACTTACAAATGGTTAAGGATTTAATTTTTACTGAATGAGTTTGTTCTATATAATTTGAAAAAAATGTCAAATAGACTATTAAATTTTTACACATTTTACAATTAAATTATCAAACTAAAAAATGTGTAATTAGACTGTTAGGAATATAGCGGAATAATGCGGAAGCGAAGAATAAAAAATTGAGAATTATAGAAGTTAAATAATAGGGAAATAATATAAATGACAGAATAAGGCAATAGCTAATTTGGGAGATTTAAAATATATATATTACTCTCAAAATAGAGAATACAAAGTAAATATATATATGTTATACGTGAGAAAGAATGAAAGATAATAGATGAATCAATGAATTGATGTTGAATGAGAGGTGATTACAAATGCAAATTGCCTAATCTATTTATACACTCCAAATAAGCAAATCATGCGGCATGTATGAGGAGAGCCAACAAAAGTGGACAATTACATGGAGAGTGTAAGATGTAAACATGCAACGTGGAGATTATGTGCTGCATGGTGAGAACATGTTGGTCTTGAAGGATTTTGAGCCACATATTCTAACAATCTCCACCTTGGATCAAATCCACAGTGAAATTAACAATTGGAACAGCCGACCAAACTCAAGCACTGCTTGAACTTAGCAATAGGAAAAACTTCAGAATAGCAAGATGGATCACCATCAACTTCCTATGCGACTGAAAGTGCATAAGCAACCATGTTGGTTTCATCATCACTAGCATACCTAGCAGGTTTTTTAATTGTCCTCCTAGAACGATCCATAGCAATGGAATACTCTCGTTGTGGCTCGACGAGAGGTGCGGTGCTAGTAGATGCATCATCTTTAATATTACCATCATTGGTAGTAATGCTGTCAATAGGCCTAAACTCAAACTCCACCTTCTCACCAGTACTCTGCGTCTCATCTGTACTAGGAACTTTTCCATAAGAAAGTAGTGCATTTTCGTCAAAAGTGATATCGCGACTCAGAATGATTTTCTGAGAATCAGGAGACCATAGACGATACCCTTTTGACTTAGAAGCATAACCAAGGAAAATGCATTTGACAGCTCTCGGGTTTAATTTACCCGTACTGGAATGAGCATATGCAGGACATCCAAAAACTCTTAAGATAGAGTAGTCAACAGGATTACCTGACCAAACTTCTTCTGGAATTTTGAAATCAAGGGATGAATGTGGAGATCTATTTACCAAATAGCAAGCAGTAGAAACAGCCTCGGCCCAAAAATCACGCTGTTTCCATAACCCAGCATTAGAGAGCATACAACGCGCTCTTTCCAATAGAGTCCGGTTTAAACGTTCGGCAACACCATTCTGTTGGGGTTTGCCAAGCAAGGTGTTGTGCCTGGCGATTCCATTTGCCGCACAGAAGTCATTGAAATCTGACTCACAGAACTCCAAACCATTGTCTGTCCTGAGCTTCTTGACTTTTTTACCTGTCTGAGTCTCAACAAGTATTTTCCACTTCTTGAAAATAGAAAATGCCTGATTTTTATGTTTCAGGAAATAGACCCAGACTTTACGAGAAAAGTCATCAATAATAGACATAAAATATCTACAGCCTCCCATTGACTGGAATTTAGTTGGTGGGTAAATCAGAATGTATGTATTCCAATACATCTTTGGTACGGTGTGTAGCAGTAGAGAAACTAACCCTCTTTTGTTTCCCAAAAACACAATGCTCACAAAACTGTAATTTACCCGTACCTGAACCACCAAGGAGGTCTTTATTGCTCAGGAGATGCATGCCTTTCTCACTCATATGCCCCAAACGCATATGCCATAGTTGAGTGAGATCTGCATCAGACATCGATGAGGATACCGCTACTGAACTTGTCACAGTACTGCCATGCAAGATGTACAAGCTTCCGGAACGAGAAGCTTTCATGAGAATAAGAGAGCCTTTTATGAATTTCAGAACTCCACCTTCAGCTATGTACTTGCACCCCAGAGATTCCAAGGTGCCTAATGATATCAGATTGCGTTTCAAATTAGGAATATACCGAACATTGGTAAGAGTCCTGATAACATTATCATGAGTTTTAATTTGAACACTTCCAATTCCACTAACCTTGCATTGGGTATCATTACCCAGCAAGACAACATCACCATCAACCGGTTCCAGAGAGACGAACCAGTCTTTGTGAGGACACATGTGGAATGTACAACCAGAGTCCAGAATCCACTCGGTTTCGCTCCGTTTGCAACCGGAGCTGACAGATAACATAACATCGCCTTCTGAATCACTTTCAACAACACTAGCTTCAGCGGACTTTTCTCTCTCTTGCTTGTTTTTCAACTTAAAGCATTCAGTCACATCATGACCATGCTTCTTACAGTACTTACAGGATTTGTTGGACTTCCGTCCTTTGGACTTGGATCTAGATTTTTTATTGTTACTCTCGATTTCAAGTGAACCACCCCTTACGGTCAAGCCTTCACCTTTGTCATCAGACTTAATTTCAAAGTCAAACTTTTCTTTGGACAATATGTTTGACTTAACATTGTCGAAAGTAAGGGTATCACTACTATTACCATACAACATAATTTCTTTGAAATGCTTGTATGATTTAGGAAGAGAGACAAGCAATAAAACAGCACGATCCTCATCGTCAATTATGACATCAATATTTTCCAAGTCCAATAAAATAGAATTGAATTCATCCAAGTGAGATTTAATAGAAGTACCTTCCGTCATACGGATTGTGTACAGACGCTCCTTCAGGCGTAGCGTGTTCGCCAGAGTTTTGGCCATGTAAAGCGTATCCAGCTTGGACCATAAATCTGACGCAGTCGTCTCACTTACTACCTCACGTAGAACTTCTTTAGACAGGCACAAAAGAATGATTGAACGTGCTTTGTCATCCAAATCTTCCCAAGTTTCATCTGTCATTGTAGCTGGTTTCTTCTTCTTCCCAGCTAGAGCTTTCTTCAAACCATTCTGGGTTAGAACGGCTTCCATCTGAACCTTCCAGATAGAAAAGCTAATTTTCCCGTCGAACTTCTCGATATCGAACTTGGTAACAGTCGACATCTTTGAAAATAATTCTCAAATAAACCGCTCTGATACCACTTGTTAGGAATATATCGGAATAATGCGGAAGCGAAGAATAAAAAATTGAGAATTATAGAAGTTAAATAATAGGGAAATAATATAAATGACAGAATAAGGCAATAGCTAATTTGGGAGATTTAAAATATATATATTACTCTCAAAATAGAGAATACAAAGTATATATATATATATATATATATATATATATATATATATATATATATATATATGTATGTATGTTATACGTGAGAAAGAATGAAAGATAATAGATGAATCAATGAATTGATGTTGAATGAGAGGTGATTACAAATGCAAATTGCCTAATCTATTTATACACTCCAAATAAGCAAATCATGCGGCATGTATGAGAAGAGCCAACAAAAGTGGACAATTACATGGAGAGTGTAAGATGTAAACATGCAACGTGGAGATTATGTGCTGCATGGTGAGAACATGTTGGTCTTGAAGGATTTTGAGCCACATATTCTAACATAGACTATTTAGAAACTCAAAAATTATGTAAATAATATTTTTTACAGCTTATTTCCAAATTTCTCTTAAATATGTTATCATAATGTCAAATTATATATAAAAAATTATATTTATTTACTATTTTTAAAAATTAATAAAAAACTATTTTTAAAATTTCAAAAGAAAGTGGAGGCAGTCATGGCCGCCTCCACCTTTGTCTACTATGGGTGAAAGGGGGGAGAGGGGAGTGGGGGGGGGGGGGGGGCGAGGCATCTATGGCTGCCCCCACCTTCAGGACGAGAATGGAGGCAGCAATGGTTGGCTCCGCTTTTGTCCGATCTAGATGAAGGAGGGAGAAGGCAAGGTTGTCCCTCTTTCGTCTGATCTAAATGAAGAGGAGGTAGCCACTTCCTCCTTCATTTGACGACGATGAAGGGGAAGCAGTTATGATTGCTCCCTCATTCATCCGGATCGGTCGAAGGAGGAGCAGCAATGGTTGCCTCCCCTTTCATCCACAGTAGACGAAGGTGGAGGCAGGCATGGTTGCTTCCACCTTCTTTTGAAATTTAAAAAAAAAAAGTTGTTTTTTTTTTAAATTTTTAAAAATAATAATTAATATAATTTTTTTTTTTTATATAATTTGACATTATAATATCATATTTAATGAAACTTGGAAGTAACTTGTAAAAAATGTTGTTTGCACAATTTTTGAGCTTTTAATGGTCCAATGATACACTTTTTTTGTTCAATAGTTCAATTGCACAATGCGTAAAAGTTCAATGGCATTGACAGGATAATAGAGCTAGCACCCGACCCGGATCATAAGTGTGCATCTGACCCGGCACCATAGTTGACCCGACACCGCATGGATGCTCCAACGGTTAGAATTCCAATAGGTGTCACATCTAATGTCATTGAAGCCACCATTGATGCCACCATTGATGAGAGAGAGTTAAAGCCTCAACGCCTCATTCATGACTCTTCATATTCTTGCCGTTAGCTCAGCTCCCCAAGGATGTCTCTTCATGTTGTTACCGTTAGGACCTAGCATAAATAGAACTTCCCTCAGCTGAGCAGGACACACTGTACTTTCTATACTGAGACAAAGCAATACAACTATTGTTACTCTCTTATAACGTTATTATAGTATTATTATCACCGGTAACATTATTACCATCATTGGTGCTTTCATTGAGAGCCTGAGTCCAATACTCAAGCAGGCTACTACACAACTTTTTTTCTCTTTCAACAGCAAGCTTGAAACAATGGCGTCCCGCAGCTCCCACGGTTCTCGCAACGTGAACAATGGCAACGCCTCAGGTGACCTCCGTGACCTACTCACCAACAATCGCGGAGGGGACCTCCGAGAACATCTCAACAACGGGAGGCCCGGGGACCTTCGAGATCAACTCAACAATGGAGGAGACCTTCGAGACCAACTCAACAATGGAGGAGACCTCCGAGACCAACCCCACAATGGAGGGGCGAACCAAGTCATGAACCTCCAGGCGACTGCCGATGTCATTCAGCAAGTAGTGACGGCGGCGCTAAATCAGGTGGCGGTGGGACTGCAAGGTCAAGTGCCCCCGCCGCGGCCCCAAGAAATAAGGGTGGAGACCCAAAGAAGTGCACCGGCCAGACGACAACCAGGCCCTTCCCAATCTGCACCAGAACGACTGGGACAAAGGGCGCCCGTGCGGCAAAGATTAGGATCACGGGCCGAGAGATCCTCTACCAGAGGTCCTCGCCAACACGAAAACAGAGAAGCCGAGAGATCACCCACAGAGAAGGTGGGCGAGTCTCGGGAGCCGACCCCACGCCAACACGTTGATGAGTCGGCCTTACGTCGACACTTGGAGGAGCGACGCATCGAAGAGCTGGCTCCGCGACGGCACTCGGCGGGAAAGCGACGCGTTGATGAACTAGCTCCACGACGACACATGGAGGAGCGGTAGCCGGCCCCGCACCGGCACCCTGACGAGTCGGCCCTGGTCGAGAGGCTGCAGAGAAGAATCGAGGAGTTAGCAAGAAGGGTGGAGGCACGGGAGCAGTCGCCGGAACCCGAGGTACGGATGACAGCACCATTCTCCCCAAGCATCATGGACGTACCTTTGCCGAGGGACTTTAGGTTGCCCGCTATCAAGGAGTACACGGGGGCCACTGACCCACGTGTCCACATGACGAGGTACAAGGCTGCTATGGTAATGATCGGGGCAGGGGACGCCATCATGTGCCGAGCGTTCTTATCCACCCTGGATGGAGCGGCCCAAGACTGGTTCAACACCACCCCAGATGGGTCGATCCAAAACTTTGGGAAGTTGTCCAAGAGCTTCCTAACATACTTCTCCGGTAGCATACAGCGTAAGAAACCCTTCTCTCACCTCTGTGTAGTGAAGCAAGATAGAGGCGAGAGCCTAAAAAACTTCCTGATCAAATGGAAAAAGGAAGTCAATAATGTCTACGACTTCGACTCCAAGGCGGCGATCCCAATATTTATCCATGCATTAAGATCAGGGTATTTCCACAAGCAGCTGAATGCCCACCACCCCCGTTCTTACGAAGATTTGATGAGGACGGCTAGCCGCTATGCCGAGGCAGAGGACGTCGACAGGAAAAAGAAAGATGAGGACGACGACAGGAAAAACGAGAAACCTAGGAAAGCTGGTCCGCCCAGCCAGGCACCACTCTCGAACCACCCGACCGCAGGGAAGGGCCGAGACTACGAACGACCTCGCCTGGTCCCCTTGCGTAATTTAACTCCTCTTACCCATCCCGTCAGTGTCATTCTAAAGCAAGCTAAGGAGATGGGAATGGTAGAATTCCCCAAGGAGTGCATGAAGGTCTCTCCAAAGGCAGACCAAACAAAGTACTGCAGGTTTCATAGGCATGCCGGACACGATACGGATGAGTGTCACGTTTTGAAGAGACAAATAGAAGACCTCATCCAGCAGGGCTACTTCCGACATTTCGTCAAGCGATCCAAGCAGCAGCAACAGCCGCAACACAATCCACCAAAAAATGTCTGGATGAATGAGGATGGCACCGAGCCGTCCAACTCAAACGCCAAAAAAAAGAGACCACGACCAAATATCTGAGCAGAGTGATAGCTAGAAAGAAACCGAGGTGGCGCCCAGACGACAAAAGAAGCACACCATACACTTTATCTATGGTGGACCCGCAGGGGACGACACGCCCGCAGAAAGAAAGAAGTGGAGCCGACAGATATACGTGGGAGAAGTGGCGAGTCTTCCTAGAGAAAAGAAACAGAGACAGGAGGCCATCACCTTCTCTAATGATGACCTCCCAGAGGGCCCGCTACCCCATCGTGACGCCCTAGTGATTGAGATGGACGTCAACGATGTCATTATCCGCCGCATCTTAGTCGACACGGGAAGCTCAGTCAATGTGATGTATTACGATGCCTTCACCAAGTTAGGGATACCTAGGAACCAGCTCAAAGAAGTACGTACCCCACTCTCTGGATTTACGGGTGATTCAGTGGAGACGGAGGGATCGGTGGCCTTACCAGTGGAGATAAGCATGAGCCCTAACATTCGCAAACTTGACATGGAATTCATCGTGGTAAGACTCACTTGTGCTCACAACATCATTTTGGGGAGGCCGGCACTGGAGGACCTCAAGGCTATAGTGTCGGTGGAACACTTGTGTATGAAGTTCCCTACTCCGAATGGGATAGGGGTCGTCAGAGGAAACCAGCGAGCAGCCCTCAGTTGTTACGTAAAAGCATGCAAAAAGATTGGCGGAAAGAATCCACAAGTCCACACCATTTGCAAGGATGATCGATCGGGTACGGAACTCAGAAAATTTAATTAGATATTATCAGTAATACGATGTAGTCGTGGCCCGCCCAGACTTGTAAACAATATTTAGTAATCATGGTCCGCCCAGGTTACTTCGCTCTCAAATAAAAAGGTTTTCAAAACCACATTCAATCAACCACGGCCGTCACTACACTCTAAAAAAAAAAAAAAAAAAAAAAAAAAGGCCGAGGTGCAGTGCCTCGGCTATCGGCTGAGGCCGAGGCGCGGCGCCTCGATAAAAAATAAAAGATAAATAAATAAATAAATAAAAAGGGGGCCGGGCAGCGTCTCAGCCACTCATGGTCGAGGCGACGCCTCGGCCACTCCAAAAAAAAAAAAAAAAAAAAAAAAGAGGGTCGAGGCGCACGCCTCGGCCAGATGGCTGAGGCCGCGCCTCAGCCCAAGGCCGAGGTGCACGCCTCGGCTAGATGGCCGAGGTAGCGCCTCGGCTGAGGCCGCGCCTCGGCCTCCTGGTCGAGGCGAAGCCTCGGCCACTCGAAAAAAAAAAAAAAAAAAACGGGTCGAGGCGCACACCGCGGCCAAGTGGCCGGGGCGCACGCCTCGGCCAAGTGGCCGAGGCGACGCCTCAGCCACATGGCCGGGGCTCACGCCACGGCCAGATGGGTGAGGTCGCGCCTCAGCCCAAGGCCGAGGTGCACGCCTCGGCCTCCTGGTCGAGGTGACGTCTCGGCCACTCGAAAATAAAAAAAAAAAAAAAAGGGTTCGAGTCGCACGCCTCGGCCAAGTTGCCGGGGCGCACGCCTCGGTCAAGTGGCCGGGGCGCACGCCTCGGCCAAGTGGCCGAGGCGATGCCTCAGCCACATGGCCGGGGCACACGCCTCGGCTAGATGGCTGAGGCCGCGCCTCAGCCCAAGGCCGAGGCGCACGCCTCGGCCTCCTGGTCGTGGCGACGCCTCGGCCACTCAAAAAAAAAAAAAAAAAGGATCGAGGCGCACGCCTCGGCCTCCTGGTTGAGGCGACGCCTCGGCCAGATGGTCGAGGCGACGCCTCGGCCACTCAAAAAAAAAAAAAAAAAAAAAAAAAAAAAAGGGTCAAGGTGCACGGCTCGGCCAAGTGGCCGAGGCGACGCCTCATCCACATGGCCCGGGCGCACGGCTCGGCTGTCGCCTCAACCACCCGGCCGAGGCGCACGCCTCGGCCAAGTGCGCCTCTCGGCCGTGGCCGAAGCGCAGTGCATCGGCCACAAGGCGAGGCACCCGCCTCAGCCAGGCTGAGGCGGCGCCCCAACCCGAAGCCGGCCCACGCCGCAAAAAAAAAAAAAAAAAAAAAAAAAAAAAAAAAAAAGGTAATGTTAAACCGCAGAAATCGACGGATGGTGACAAGAACTAATAGAAAGGTGCTCAAATTGCTTAGGCAGGAAGGGATCTGGAAAACAAAATCGCATATCCTAACTCAATCAGGATGGCACAGTATCACGATTGATTCAGCCTTACTCCCAAGTCAACTCAAACACATTCGTAGACTCAGGAGTAGGGGGGACTGGTTACAGGATAATAGGGCTAGCACCCGACCCGGATCATAAGTGTGCATCTGACCCGGCACCATAATTGACCCGACACCGCATGGATGCTCCAACGGTTAGAATTCCAACAGGTGTCACATCTAATGTCATTGAAGCCACCATTGATGCCACCATTGATGAGAGAGAGTTAAAGCCTCAACGCCTCATTCATGACTCTTCATATTCTTGCCGTTAGCTCAGCTCCCCAAGGATGTCTCTTCATGTTGTTACCGTTAGGACCTAGCATAAATAGAACTTCCCTCAGCTGAGCAGGACACACTGTACTTTCTATACTGAGACAAAGCAATACAACTATTGTTACACTCTTATAACGTTATTATAGTATTATTATCACCGGTAACATTATTACCGTCAGGCATATATGACACTTTTTTCTATATAATTTTTTAAATATAATTTAAAAATTATTACACACAAATAGAGGTTATTATCAAGTTTTTGTCCTATAGCAAATTTAATTGTTACGATGCATAAATCAAATACATACTACAATTAGTCAATTACACCGAAATTAAAGTTATTTGCATTTTTGAAGTACTTTCTAACTTTGAAAAATAGACTCTAGCGATATATCATCACAATTCCCTATAATTTTGTATACATTATACAAATCTAACCCACTTTCAAATTTTATTTTTTTTTTTTTAAAAAAAGTCATGACATAATCACAACAAATTAAAATTTGCACTCCTTTCATGAGTATGGATGATCAACACTTAACATAGCTATACTTATTAAATTGTGACATGGATACCTACCTTGATTTGCAGAATAATTTATCATCGCCATTTGAAGGTGCGGGAATGGATACATAATAATTGTCAAATTGGGTGAAATTTGACATTAAGTAATTAAAACTTATTTTATAACTAAATTTCCAATTTAATTATATTATTATAACAACACCATATACAAGCGTTAAAGACAAATAATATATGCAATGTTATTTGGGTTGAATCTTCATTATATTCTTTGACGGAGAAAATGAAAGCAATCAATGGTGGAAGAAGCCCGGAGACAAAGGCGATTTCACTGTTGCAGAAAAGGGTGTATGTTCATCCCAAATGCATGCGCATATAATAGGCTTATCTGATCATTCTTAGGGTGTGTTTGGTTCGCACATAGGAATCGGAATCGGAATGGGTATCAAATACTTGGTAATGGTAATGGGTTTTGATGAAAGTATTTAACATGTTTGGTAGTAGGGTGGAATGAGAATGGTTACTAATAGTAGTGCTTGAAAATGAATAAGGGAATGAAACCCTTATTGTATTTGGGTATGAGTTTTTCAATTGATGGGGGTATTCGAAACCCATAGTAGTGTTCTAAAAACATATCAACCAAATAACAACAATCACTTTCATACCCATTCCTATGGGCAAAATCCACCAACCAAACACACCCTTAAAGTAAAAGAGCCTAAAAAACCTATTTTCAGCAGCGATCACAATATCCATCAGGTATGTCTTGCTTTTTTCTCAGACTTATCGTTTTTCACGACTGTAAAGATCTCTTTCATGCTATATAGGATCTTTAGGTACAAAATTGTTTTCAATTTGTTATTTTTAATTGGGTTTAATTAATGTGCATTTTTTTTTTTTTGAAAATTTAAAAATTAATTTCATCAAAATATATAGAATTAGACTTATATTGAGTGATTGAAAAGACTTAATTTTTATATAACATTTTTTCTATTCTCATAAATTTTAATGGTAATTTAAAAATTTGCGTTATCTAATCTAATTATCTTAAATATATAAATGAACAAAAAAAAATTAAAGTAGCAATTATGTTTTATATGTATTTGTATATCATTATATCAACTAAAGTTTTAACTTAATTGTAGACTATTAACTAAAGGCAAAGGCCCTAACTGTTAGCTGATTGTGTTAACTAAAGGTCATGGCCAATCGTTATGCGTTGGGCCCATGTCCAGCATGCATGCTGGACACAGGTAATAGTGCCGTTAGGCACTGTTATCTCCCTTTTTAAAAAAAAAAAAAAAAAAAAAAAATTCAGACCGCTTCGTTATAGGAGTATATGTTCATAATTTTATTACTATATGTTAATAACTGTACATTCATAACTCCATAACTGTACGTTCATAACTCTATAATTGTACATTTATAACTCCATAACTGTACATTCATAACTCCATAACTGTACATTCATAACTCCATAATTGTACATTCATAATTTTCGAAGCTCTATGTTCACAATTTTAGAGCTCTATGTTCATAATTTTATCACTATATGTTCATAATTGTAAGTTCATAATGTCAGAGCTCTTTGTTCATAATTCGATCAATAACTGTACATTCATAATTCCATAACTGTAGATTCATAATCTCATAACTGTAGATTCATAACTCCATAACTGTACATTCATAACTCTATAACTGTACATTCATAACTCCATAACTGTACATTCATAATCTTCGAAGCTCTATATTCACAATTTTAAAGCTCCATGGTCATAATTTTATCACTATATGTTCATAATGTTAGAGCTCTGTGTTCATAATTTCATAATTGCATAACTGTACATTCATAACGGCATAATTGTACATTCATAACGGCATAACTGTATATTCATAATCCAAAAAAAAAAAAAAATAACGTCGTTAATGCCGTTAACGGAAAAGCGCGCACGATTTTTTTTTTTAACTAAATGACGCGTTTTTTGTAAAAACAACGTCATTTTGGGCCCGTGTCCACAATTCATTGTGGACACGGGTCCAGGGCATAATTTGCCGATCATGGCTACCTTCTCTTTTAAAGGTGGGCTCGATATATTAAAATAATATTATTAATTATTAATTATATTAAAATATTAAAAAGTAAAAAAAATACAAGAAACTGCCGGGGTTTACAAATTTGCAACTTCTGCAAATTTGCAAAGCCCTATCAATAAATAAAAAAAAAAAAAAGAAAAAAGAAAATAGTTATGTCAGATTGCAAAGGCCATATCAACTGGGCAGCCTTAGATTAGATTATTTGAGTAAAAAAAAATAGTGATGTCAGATTGCAAAGGCCATATCGACTGGGCAGCCTTAGATTAAATTACCTGAGTATTTAAAGTTGCTTGGTTAGTTACAAATGAGTCTCTTGGAAGGTATATTCATTCCACCTTCTCAATGGAGGGTGGAGATTAATTTAATTATACGGTTACTATTTATTCTCTAAATCCTCCATTGATTTAATGTACCGCTAATATTCATTCTCTAGAACCCTCTATAATTCTCTATACAACCAAGAGGATTTCATAATGTTCTAGAATATTCTAAAAGAGTTAATTCCAGCAATAGTCCTCCGACTATAGTGATTTTCCAAAATTAGTCCTCGACTTTTAATTTGGACACTTTAGGTCCCTTGACTTTCAATTTATTTCCAATTGAGGTCCTTTCATTAGAATATGGTTCATTAGACTTTAAATGAAGGGGTAAACTCGTCATTTCACATGCCTATGTATTATTCTTCGTATTTCTCCCTTCGTATTTCTCTGTTATACCTTGTAAACATCTCAATAATAAAGGAATGCACACACGAGTAGTCAGCAAATGGGGAACGACGAGGAACATTTTAAGGTTTCGACTAAGATTATCTTCATATATATCGCGTATACAATGGAGAAATACTAAGAATAATACATAGGCAA
Organism: Ipomoea nil; assembly: GCF_001879475.1. Classification (NCBI taxonomy): domain Eukaryota; kingdom Viridiplantae; phylum Streptophyta; class Magnoliopsida; order Solanales; family Convolvulaceae; genus Ipomoea; species Ipomoea nil. The sequence goes on along the minus strand of NW_017619627.1, from coordinate 2,301,613 downwards.
GTGAAATGATGAGTTTACCCCTTCATTTAAAATTCAATTAACTGTATTCTGACGAAAGGACCTCAATTGAAAAGAAATTAAAAGTCAAGAGACCTAAAGTGTCCAAATTAAAAGTCAAGGACTAATTTTGGAAAATCAATATAGTCGGAGGACCATTGCTGGAATTAACTCTATTCTAAAACATCCCTACATCTTCTAGTGTTATGTACCTGCTTCCAAACTATTCTACAAGCTAAGAGATATATGTATAAGTGCAAGAAAATTTTAGAGTGGCGTAGCAAACCTCAAAATCTTGTACAAATGTTGTCCGGGCGCTACATGTAGCTGTAATTTATTTTATTTTTTTTTTGAAACGTATGTATCTGTAATTTATAAATAATGAGTTGCCCTCTCCATTTTACATAAATAATGGGCAGAAATTTCCACTATGGAATGGCAAAAATGGATTACAAATGACAAAATAACAGAAGGAACTACAGCTCTCTGCCTTCTATAATGGGAAGGTCAGGACAGTCTTGAATCTCAATGTTATCAAGAAAAAAAAAAACAACAAAGAACAAACAGAGCTATAGTTAGGGAATATTTTTGACTGCTACATTCTGTATAAATTTGGGTAAACAAAATCTGCAGAAATTCTAACCTACTCTTCATGCCAGGTCGGGTCCCGATGGGAGCTGTTCATAACAGTCATGGTTCTTGATTGTTTCAGAGTTGTTAATCAGGATGCATTTCAGAACTCCAATGATCAAGCTTACGGCCCCTATCAAGATGCTGGCTACCCACAGGTTCTAACTCAATGGCACTGTATCTGCAAATGTCCCCAAGAATTCCACTATCACTGCCTGAAAAGCCACTGTGGAGATTATGATTCCCATGAATAATTCACTGCTAAACATGCCACTGAAAACATTTATTCTCTCATGTCCCTGCTGTTTATTTCATTGAATACCTGACAGAAAAAGAAAAACCCAGGTTTTCAGTGCTCAGAGGGAAGAGTTGGGGAAATTTGTCAGCTTAGAAGCTCAAGATTGGGGAATACCTGGAAGAACAAAAGGTGTTGAAGATCATGGTGTTTAGAGTTATAGTAGCAAGTGGACCGTCAAGGTTTAAGAGATCCTTCCCACGAAACTGGAGTACACAAAGGATTACGATTTGGTAGATACTTTGGCCTATGATGTTCCTCCACATGATCCTTGTAATGAAGTTAACATTCCTTCCAATAGGTGGCTGCTTCAATAGTTCATCACTCGGAGTCGGAGGCTCTGTTGCGAGTGCTAAAGCACCTAGAGTGTCCATGATCATATTCACCCAAAGGAGCAGTAAGGGATGCAGAGCCTAAGATCACGAGTTAAATGTAAATTAAATTAAGCATCCATAGTTCAGGGCGAAGCAATAACACAGAATGAAAAGGTGTGGTTCAGTTCACTACCTATAAGACAGGCAGAAATGAAGTTTGTCATGAGGGCAACGACGTTCACTGTCAGCTGGAACTGAACGAACTTTTGGATGTTAATGTAAACTGAGCAGCCCCATTTTGCCACAACCAATATAGTTGAAAAATTGTCATCCATTATCACAACATCAGCATTTTCTTTGGCAACCTGCAGTATAGATTCTAAAGACATTGGGAAAACAGGATTGGGTTCACAAGAACCTTGACTTTAAGTGTAGTGTAATCTGAAAATAAGTTTGGGGATAATCGAAAGAGAAAAGAGTTACAAACCTCTGTTCCTGCTATGCCCATAGCTAAACAGATATCGGCCTCATGCAAAGCGGGAGCATCATTAGTCCCATCACCCATCACTGACACCACTTCCTGGAAATCCCTTCTCAACATGGTAACTAATTTGTGTTTGTCCAAAGGTAACGATCGTGCCATCACCTGCAACTTTGGCATTATATCCTTCATTTCCTGAGGGGTTTTGTCATGAAAATCTGGGCCTTCGATGGCTATACCATCATCAGTCAGTATGCCACATTCTTTTGCTATGGCCTTGGCAGTGTTGATGTTATCACCGGTAACCATTCTCACTGTAATTCCTGCATCTAAACAAGTTTGAACAGCTTCTTTCACACCAGGCCGAACTGGATCTTTGATTCCAACGAGAGCTATGAGTGTATAGTCGTTTTCTGGAATATTACTGCTAGGAGAATAGCCTTCTACATCTTGAAAAGCCAGGCAGAGTGTTCTCAGAGCTTCACAAGCGAATTTATTTATAACATTGGAGATAACGTTTCTACGTTCATCAGATAAAGGCATGGAATGCCCTTCCTTCGTTAATAATTTTGTTGCAAACACTTAAGATGATTTTTGATGCGCCCTTACAGAATGCTCTATGGCCACCTCCTGGAAGAGCCACAAGAACAGACATTTTCTTCTTAGTTGAGTTGAAAGGTTCGACTTTTACAATTTTGGTGCCCCGGGATCTTGATTGGAAATCACCTTCAAGTATCAACCCAAACTCTAACAATGCCATCTCGGTTGGTGAAATATGGAATGCAAGAGAACTGTCAGCGTCTTCTCTGATATTAAAGACTTCAAAGCGTTTCGAGGGTCAGTGATTTGATTTATTACCTTGGTTTCGCCCGATATCCACAACTTGGTTAGCACCATGTGGTTTGTAGTCAGTGTTCCTGTTTTATCTGTGCAGATGCAAGTAACAGAACCCATTGTCTCACAAGCAGACAGATGCCTGACTAAAGCCTTGTCACTCATTAGTTTCTTCATTGCAAATGCCAGACTTAGTGTCACGGCTAATGGCAACCCTTCTGGAACAGCAACAACTAGTATGGTTACAGCAATTGCGAAGAAATTCATGAGGCGCAACGCATCATTTGAAGCCCATTCCGTGATTTCGCCATGACTTGCTTTTACTGCCAAGTACCTGCCGGTAAGCACCACGAATGCCAAGACAACAAAAGCCAGACCGATTTTCCCAATGATAGTGGCTACACCGTTTAGTTTCACCTGCAACGGTGTCTCGTCCTCTCCGATTTCACACAAGGTAACCATTAATCTTCCCCACTCGGTTCTCATTCCAACTGCTGTCACCAGCATTTTGCCTGCTCTGTCTTGCACTTTAGTACCTGACAGAAGAAAGGGGTTTCGTTCATCAATGCTAACTGGATTGCTTTCCCCTGACAAGCTGGATTCATCAATCCATAAGCTGTAACCCAATATGAAAAGCCCGTCTGCAGGAACTTGATCTCCAATAGACAGGTGAACAATATCCCCAACAACTAAATCATAGATAGAAACTTTTTCTCTGCTCCCATTTCTGGTGACATGAATTTGAATGTTTTTCTTCTCTTTATCCAGGTCCTTAAACTGCAAAGACTGCCTGTAGTCACTGACTGCGGTGACTAGAACCACCAAGAAAATGCAGAGAATTATCCCCACCCCATCATACATGCCCTTTGGCCACCCTTCCCTGGCAATCCCAATACCTATAGAGACCACAGCACAAACCATGAGGATTGAGGATAAGGAGAGTTAGATCCTGAAGAGCCTCCCACACAAACATCCAGAAAGGCCTGGAAGGTTTCTCAACAAATCTATTCAACCCAAAGAGATTTTGCCTTTTCGTAATCTCACTCGAGGGCACACCATTCTCAAGAGAGACAGACAGCTTTCGCTCCAAATATTAGAAAAATGTACATTGATCACTATTAGCTACTTGACTTGGTTAAACAATCAATATGAGTGTTTGAATAATTAGCTTTTGTAACAGCGTATTGCTTCAAAATGCTAAAAATCAAAAAGCTACTAAAAGCCTTTTGAATGTAATCAACTATCAGCTAACAACTAAATACCAAACATTTTTCTACAATCAGCTAATGCTATCAACTAGTTAAAACCACTAACTCAATCAGCTAAAAACTATTTACCAAACACCCCCTAAATGCAGTTTTAATTAGTTCATAAAAGACTAATTAAAAAGAAAAGACCTTGAAATGGTATTCAGCATAGACATGTAACCAATATAGGAATAATACCTGAAATAGCTCAGAGGCACCATTAACATCACCTTCCTTAAACTTTTCCATTGCCTGATCACGATTAGCTTTCCTTTTCCTAATAAAACCCAGGAAAAAAATATAATCTTGACAACTAAAAAAGCTTCAAAAAGGGAAAATAAAAATTGGGCATTCATAATAATATACCTGTGCCTCTCATCTTCAGTGGCTGCCTTACAAGGCAGATTTCCACCGTCAAAAACAACAACGGGAGTAATCTTATAGTGTCGAAGCAAATTGATTCGATGCATGAAGTAACTTAAGTACTGCAATTTCTTCCCACCTTCCATATCCAGACTGAGCTCCATACTACATGAATATGCTGCATTTACACGCAATTTATTAACAAAACTCCCCCAAATCTCAAAATAAAAATGATGAATGCCTATAAAAGGGAAAAGCCACTTACCCCCTTTGTGCAGCCATGAATAAGCGTCAATCCCAACCTATACCCACCAACAAAAAAAATTGATAAAATCATTCTAAAATAATCGAAGGAAGGCAGTGAAGAGTAAAAACACTAATTTGAAGCGAAAACGACTGGGAAAAAGATTAAAATCAATAGAATATGATGAATTACTCGTTAACCGGCGTATTTTCTTATGTGGATGGGTTCAAGGTGGGGTTTCATGAACCTGAGGAGATCTTTGATACCCATTGCCGGTTTTGTCGCAAATAATACTGGGTAGTTCTTTTCTTTTCTGTCCGAGCTTTTTTTGGATCTATAGATTTAAAAATATGAGCTTTTTCTCGAGGGAACGGCGACAATATGGCCGGAAGAAAATAGCTTCGTATTACTGAAAGAGAAAGCAGGGATAAACTGACGAGACTGTGACAGATGTATGTGACCGGCCACTGCGAAGTCACCACGTTACCATTTATCAGGGTGTTTGCGTACGTGGCCAAAAGCAATTGGTTAGTGGTTTAAAGTTTTGGAGCGTCAGCTGTTTTCGATGGAGCTTAGAGCCTTAGACGTTTTAACCTTTACCGCGAAATAAATTTGAAAGTGAGGCACGTGAAAATAATTGGCGCCACATATTTACCACACTGCTGGATTATTAGATATTTAGAATATCAAGAGCCGTCCCGGCAGGCTAATTCATCTTGCCCCTCCAAAAGGCGGCAAATTATGTTGTGGAACCTGGACAGGGTTCCAAAACTGTTCATAATTATGAATATATAATTCAGAAATTATGAACATAGATTTGTGAACATAATTATGAACATATAGTTTTGTAATTATGAATATAGAGATTCAATAATTGTGAATATGAAGTTTAAAAATTATGAATATATAACTTTATAATTATGAACATAGAGTTCAGTAATTGTGAATATGAAATTTAAAAATTATGAATATATAGATTTATAATTATGAACATAAAACCGTGTCCACCTTGCAAGGTAGACACGGTTTCACAGCATAACGATTGCAAAAAGGCGGGGCGGGCTAAATAAAGAGGAGGTAGCCATGACTGCTTCCTCCTTCATCCGACGATGATGAAGGGGAAGCAGCTATGGCTACTTCCTCGATCATTCATCTGGATCAGTTGAAGGAGGGGCACAGCCATGACTGCCTCAACCTCGTCCAGGATGAAGGTAGGGGCAGTCATGGTTGCCTCCCCCTTCATCCACAGTAGACGAAGGTGGAGGCAGCCATGATTGCTTACACCTTCTGAAATTTAAAAAAAAAAATTAAATTAAATTTTTTAAAATAATAATTAATATAATTTTTTTTATATATAATTTGACATTATAACATCATATTCAAGAGAAACTTGGAAGTAACCTGTAAAAAATGTTGTTTGCACAAGTTTTGAATTTTTAATGGTCTAATGGTACACTTTTTTTGTTCAATTGCACAATGTGTAAAAGTTCAGTGACATATTTGACACTTTTTTCTATATAATTTTTTTTAATATAATTTAAAAATTATTATACACAACTGGAGGTTATTATCCAAGTTTTTGTCCTATAGCAAATTTAATTGTTACAATGCATAAAATTTTCACCAATAAATCAAATACATACTACAAATAGTCAATTACATCGAAATTAAAGTTATTTGTATTTTTAAAATACTTTCTAACTTTGAAAAATATACTCTAGCAATATATCCAGGGACGGAGCTATACTGTCTCTACAGGGGGCCTTGGCGCCCCCCCCCCCCCCCCCCATACACACACAAAATATTAGCCCCTCCTAGCTTAGTACTAGCCTGGTACAATAGTACCATTGAGCCTCCCAAAACAATTAAACAAATATTTTTTCTTTTGAAATTCCCAAAACAATTAAACAAATACTTCTTCTACTCTTCTAGAACAAGCATTTGGCTTCTCACTCTTGATTTTCATCTTCTTCAAACATCTATTCTTCTTCTCTTCAACAATTAATCTGGTAATCTTTTTTTTTTTTTAAGCTTTAAATAATTACTTTTTAATTTTGTATTATTATATATTTTATGGAAGAATGCATTTATTATTAATTTCAATGTTCAAAGTTTTTTTTCTTTATTTCTTTAAGTTTATGCTTTTAGTTTACTTCCATTAATGGCTAACATCAAACTAGTAGAGGTTGAGAAACACACAAAGAATTCAGATTAAACAAATCAGTGCTTCAGTCTTTACTCATACAATTGAATAATTTCAAACAACAAAAATAAATTTAATTTGGTTGGCAAAAAAAAAAAAAAAAAAAAATGAAAACCTAAAAAATACACCGAAGAAGTGAGAAGAAATAAAGAGAAATTGCTATATATAATCAAAGTAATTAATTAAACCACAACCCAAAAACAAAAACAAAAAAAAAAAAGATGAAATTTTTGAAGCAGAAAGAGAAAAACCAAAGTGAAGATATACTTTAATTTAAATTGATTTTCACATGACTGCATGTGCAATGTAATTCAGAATCTGGCACTAAACTGCACTTAGAAGGACTAAACTCTTTAAGACTTTATTTTAACAGGTTGTTCCTATTAGTGAGGAAAAAATGGAGTTTGTTGACTTTGTTCACATAGGTTCATATCATCTCTTTTTATTTCGAAGGTACATAAAGCTCACTTTTAAAATCTTATTTCAATTTTGTTATGTGCATTATTTACATTATTAGAAGTGCTAACTTGAATACCAGAATTCTAGATGGACTCGTGTGCATTAAATATTGTATATTTGTATCCCACTAATTAATCTTAAAGTTTTTTGTCCTCATCTGTTTTATGTCATTACTCATTTGATGATTTGAATGAATAATATTATACTAATTTGTACTTTGTAGTAGTAGTAGTAGTGCGTATGTGTGTGGGTCTTGTAGCATTATATATTTAAATGTTTAATTGACTTGTTTAGTTTAAATGTTTAATTGACTTACCAAAATATTAACATTGTGATTAATTGTGAACATAGGAAGATTGAGCTATAATGAAAAAGATACAAAAAATTGATACTTTTTTTAAAAGAAAGAATTCTGAAGATTCATCATCTCAAGTAAATCCATCTACAAGTGTTGATCAATTGAATTCTGAAAGTCGTCCTGAAAAATCTCAAAGAATTGAAATCAATGAGAAGTTTGACATTCAAGCATTAGAACGTGATCCAGGATTGCGACTACCAATATGGATGTGCCCCGTTGACAAGCGTGATGAAGTTAGGAGAGCCTATATCAAGGTCGGCCCATATCAATGTTTGCTTTCAAAGTATCCAAAATCTAGAGAAAAGCATCCTCGTAGTTTTCAAGCATCTTGGTTTAAATTATTCCCTTCTTGGTTAGAATATTCTCCTAGTAAAGATGCAGCATTTTGTCTACCATGTTATTTATTCCATACTCAAGATGGGCCTTCCGGATTGCATGCTTTTACTATCAATGGTTTTTTATCATGGAAGAAAGTTAGAGATGAAAAAAAATTGCTCATTTTTAGCACATATTGGGAAAGATCTCACCTCCCCTCATCGAAATGCCGAGAAAGCTTGTGCGGATCTCATGAACCAACAATCACACATTGCACAACATATTGAGAAATTCACATCTCAAGAAATAGTTGAAAATAGACTTCGCTTGAGAACTTCAATTGAGGCAACGAGATGACTTGCATTTCAAGGATGTTCTTTTAGAGGTGATGATGAGTCAATAACATCAACAAACTGTGGAAACTTTTTAGAGTTATTGAGTTTCATTGCCTCTTTTAATGATGAAGTAACAAAAGTTCTTGATAAAGCTCCACGAAATGCAACATATACATCACCAACAATACAAAAACAAATTTTGCAAGTGTTGGCAACTAAAGTAAAAAGTGCTATCCGAGAAGAAATTGGTGATGCAAAATTTTGTATCATTGTTGATGAAGCTCGAGATGAATCAAAGAGAGAACAAATGTCAATTGTCTTGAGATTATTTGTTGATAGAGATGGCTTTATACAAGAGCGATTCTTTGGAGTTGTTCATGTTAAGGACACTATTGCATCAACATTGAAAGAAGGTATCTTTTCTATCTTATCTCGTCATAATCTTGATGTTCAAAATATTCGAGGACAAGGTTATGATGGTGCAAGTAACATGCGTGGAGAGTGAAATGGATTGAAAGCTTTAATCTTGGATAAATGTCCTTATGCTTATTATGTTCATTGTTTTGCACATCGATTGCAATTGGTATTAGTAGCTTCATCAAAGGAAGTCATCCCTGTCCATCACTTTTTCACTAAGTTGAACTCCATTATTAATGTTGTTGGGGCTTCATGTAAGCGCAATGACCAGTTGAAAGCTGCTCATGCCTCAAATATTGCTCATTTGCTTAATATTGATGAGCTTGAAAGTGGGAAGGGTCTTAACCAAATTGGTTTTTTACAAAGGCCAGGTGATACTCGTTGGAGTTCTCATTTGAAATCTATATCAAGTTTGATGAGAATGTTTAGTGCAACGTGTGAAGTTTTACTTAATATTATTGAAGATGAAACTACACCTACTCACCGTGGAGATGCCGATGCAGCTTATGAGGTAATGACTTCTTTTGAATTTGTATTCATTATGCACCTCATGAGAAAAGTTCTAGAGATTTCTAATATGCTTTGCCAAGCTTTGCAACTCCAATCTCAAGATATATTGAATGCAATGCATCTTGTGGCATCTACTAAATTGCTTATTCAAAAATTAAGAGATAGTGGATGGGATGAATTAATTTCAAGTGTGAAGTCTTTTTGTGAAAATGTCAATATAACTGTGCCAGATTTTGATGCTAAATATATTGCAAGAAGAGGAAGGACTAGGAATCAACAAGATGAATTAACAGTTGGACATCATTACAAAGTTGATATTTTTAATGCGGTGATTGATTCTCAGTTGCAAGAGTTGAATAATAGGTTTGATGATAAAGCAATGGAGTTAATTATTCTAAGTTCATCCCTTGATCCAAAAGAAATGCGTATATCATTCAGAATTGATGACATTTGCAAGTTGGTAGAGAAGTTTTACCCACAAGACTTTGCAAATTATGAGATTTTGCAATTAAGAATGCAACTTGAACATTTTGAACATGGGCAACAACTTCCTGATTTTAGAGCACTAGAAAGTATTTCTGATCTCTGCCAATGGTTGGTGAAAACTAGAAAATTGGACATCTATCCTCTTGTGTTCAGAATAGTAACTCTCATTCTCACGCTTCCTGTATCCACAGCTACAACAGAACGATCTTTTTCTGCCATGAAAATAGTCAAGACTACACTTCGTAACAAGATGGATGATCAATTTCTTAATGATTGTTTGTTAGTGTACATTGAAAAGCAAATTGCAAAGCAATTTAGTATAGATTCAATTATAGATGATTTTCGTGATATGCAGGAGAGACGTTCTAAATTTTAGTACATTTGTAATGTAATGATCTATTTTGGTATATATTAAATGAATATTAATGTATTAAATTGTTCACTCTTAAATCACGATTGGCCCCCCGCATCATATAATCCTGGCTCCGTCCCTGAATATATCATCACAACTCGCTATAATTTTGTATACATTATACAAATCTAACCCACTTTCAAAATATTAAAAAAAAAAAGGTAAAAAAAAGTCATGACATAATCACACCAAATTAAAATTCGCACTCCTTTCATGAGTGTGGATGATCAACACTTAACATAGCTATACACCTATACTTATTAAAATGTGACATGGATACCTACTTTGATTTGTGAGATAATTTATCATCACTATTTGAAGGTGCGAGAATGAATACATAATAATTGTCAAATTGGATGAAAATTGACATTAAGTAATTAAAACTTATTTTATAACTGAATTTCCAATTTAATTATTTAATTATATTATTATAACAACACATATACAGCGTTAAAAGACAAATATATGTAATGTTATTTGGGATGAATCTCCATTATATTCTTTGACAGGGAAAATGAAAGCAATCAATGGTGGAAGAGGCGCGCAGACAAAGGCGATTTCACTGTTGCAGAAAAGGATGTGTCCAAGACCCAAATGCATGCCCATATAATAGGCTTATCTGATCTTTCGGCTTCAGATTACAAAACCAAAAAAAAAAAACAAACAAACAAAATGGTTTAAACCATGATTCTTAGAGTAAAAGAGCCTATTTTTGTGCATCATTTACAGCAGCGATCACAATAGCAATCAGGTATGTCTTGCTTTTTTTTCCCAGACTTAGATCGTTTTTCACCACTGTAAAGATCTCTTTCATGCTTTTCTTTCTTCTTGTCAGCTGTTCCCATATATAGATTAAAGCCAATAATGTGGGTGTGGTTTCAATTCTTCTGTTAGGTTGTTGTTTGATGTTTAATGCGTTATAACTCATAGTCGTCCACTCAAGCTGTGATCTTTCAATTCTTCTTGTGTTTCATCCTTGTATTCATTCATCTGGGTTTCACGGTTGGCCTTCATCAACCACTTCTCACACCTATCTGTTACATAACATAGATCTGGTGGGGAGTTTTTACAAGCGGCTGAAATAGAGGATCTTTAGGTACAAAATTGTTTTCAATTTGTTATTTTTAATTGGGTTCAATTAATGTGCATTTTTTTTAAAATTTAAAAATTATTTGGCGGTATTGGCTTTTGTGTTTCAGTAGGTGAGAAAGTAATTATGAAATACAGTCATAAATTTTAAAAATTTACATTATCTCTACATAGTATATACCACCGCAAGCCACTTGGTAAAGTTATATCACTTTATTTCATAGTGTTGATAATAAATAAATAATGCTTTCAAACCATAAAAATGCATCATAAATAATTGTGAAATGGTGAATAATATTAACAATTAAAAAAAAAAAAAAGCGGAGAATAATATTAAATTAAATTAATACATTATATCACCAATAAATTTGAATGCTAGTTCCGCCATTGTTGAAGTTGGTGTGTTCTTGATCTCATGTCAGGAGTGGAAGTAAACAATCATGGTAAAGCTGTCACCGCGAAGGAACCAGAGGAACAACAAGGGAGTCAAGGTGAAGCACGCCCTTCACATATGTGTACTGGGATGCGTCTGCATTTGGCTGCTCTATCAAGTCTACCACTCGCGAAACAAGACAGCAACATACGAGGCGTCCACAAAGGCGGCAACTGGAAACCGCAATGATTACATCAAGTTGGGGAGGAAGGACTTGGATCCCCGTATAGAGGAAATGACTGCCGAAGACCTCAAGAATGGCGGGCAGGACGAGGAAGAGGGCAAGAGTTTTGACGACGACGACAACAGCAAGGCGGTGGAGCTTGAACAAGATCAGGAAAAAGTGGAAGAGAGCGAGTCGCTCAACAGACAGAAAGAAGGTGAAGAGAACTCAGAACCAGAAGTTAAGGGAGGAGATAAGAGTAGTGGTGAGAAAGAGGAAGAGAGTCGAAATGAGGAACAAAAGGGGGCAAAGCAAGAAAAAGCAGTCAAAGAAGAGAACAAGGCTGTAAAGAGGGAAGAAACAGAAAAGCTAAGTGATAGCAAAGAAGAGAAGGCGGAGAGCAATGGAAGTGAAGAAAGAAATGAAAATGGAGGCATAGTGAAGGGAGTAGAGGTAGAGGAACACAATGAGAGAAGAGATACAATGAGTGAAGGAGAAAAGAAGCAAGAGGGCAAAGAAAAGGACACAGAGAACATATTTGCAGCAGCAGAAAATGGCACTCATGACTCTCAGGACGATAGTTTAGCCGAGAAAGGTAATGCAGAGACCATGACCATGAAAGAACAAGATGAACCCAAAAATAGCCCAAAGAAAGCAACAGATCATGACAAGAATAGTGAGTCGGTTTCAGGTTCAATTTCAAAGTCAGCAGAAGTAAAAAATGGAGCATCCTTAGGAGGGACAGGGAAAACCAGTTTGGAGGATAGCTCCAATCCTACAGAAGGAACAATAGAAGCTAAAGAACAGCAGCAAATTGAGGATAACTCCAATCCCATGGCAGGAAAAACGGAAGCTAAAGAACAGCAGCAAGTACCTGATAAGCCAGTCACTGATGCTACGCAAACAGAGAATAGATCTGCCGGTTCAGGGGATGAATCCAATACTGTTGGTGATGAAACTGGTTTGGAGGATAATTCCAATCCTACAGTGGGTTCAAAGGAAGGGAATGAACAGCAACAAGAACATGATAACTCCATAATTGGTTTAATTCAAACCAAAAACAAACCTGTTGATTCTAGTGGAGATGGCAAAGAAACTGTTCCAAGAGAACAGACTGATAGCTTAGATGCAAATTCTATTTCTTCCTTATCAAATGGAGAATCAAGTTCAAATTCTACATCTGGTGCTGACTCCGGTTCTGGAGAAAAAATTAACCCCTCAAATGACAACGAGACTACAAATCCAAGTGATAACGATTCAACAGATTCATCAACCTCCCAAAATGAAGATTCATATTCAGGCTCAACTACAAACCCAAATGACGGCCAACAGAACCAATTCGAGTCATCCAATTCAGCTCTTCAAGAAGAGACAGATGTCCGTACTGATTTGGAAACTATACCACAATTCCCACAAGCAGAAACTGAAGAGAACAACCATGAAGCTACAGAGTAACACATCATGTTTTTCTTTTTGAAGACTAGTCATTTTTGTTCCTTATCTACCATTTACCAAATGGATAGCCGGGAAATTACAGTATTTGCTGTTTGCTAGTCAGACAGCGCCAAGCCAAACAACACTGTATAAAGTATAGTGTTTGACATTACAGAAAGAGTTACAGTGGGTTCAGATGAATGGAAAATTGGGGGGAAACTAGGGTGACAAAAATTAATTTTCCTTGGTTGGACCGGAACTAAAATGAAGGAAAATGGAGAGGGAAATGGGAGGGGAAACAAGACCTTCATCCATTGAATAAATTGTTTTTCCTTTCTTATTTCAACAACCAATAATTTGAATCCAGTTCATCTCTTAATTTCAGTACATAGATCACATTTATTCTCACTCCAAAAAGAAGTTTTTTCCTCAAATTATTCACGCAGAAGAATTTAATTTGGAAATGGACTTAAAATGTCATTGATTTGACTGTTAAATATTCATGATAAAACTGTTACTTCAAGTAAAGAGTAATTCTTCTACATGACACTAAATACGCAATCACTTTCTCAAATATATCACACCTTTGAAACATAAAGCAACTTTATGAAATGATATGTTCAAACTAGTGTTACATACTTATTCCCAATATAGGCAAAGTATATGAAACAAAGTAGATATGTGACGGAATAAATCTCTCAAACAGTTTTGAAGCCTCAGGCCTCTGATAAAGCAGACATGCGAACCAAACATTTATTGCTGCAGTAGTCACAGAGATGATAGATGACTGTAGATTAATGATGCTTACTCTCGAAAAGACCATCTGGACCTGCATTTGCAGAAGATTGATTAATTCTAACTCGAGTTTATCAATCAAATAACCAATTAGTCTAGGAATCACAGTGTCAGACAATATTCATCAATTCTAACATCATTAAGAACCATAAACAATTGGCATTAGACAATAGCAACTGATTCTAGCACCACAACACCATAATCAGTGGCATTTATGATTTCAAAACCCCCTCTTGCAATCAAACAAGGCAACATACAATTATCCACAGTTAAAAGTTTGGAATCTTGAAGGGCATGCAAACTCAAAAGAAAAGACCAAGTAAAATCGATGTTATTAGAAACAAAAACAGAAAATTCAGTTAAAAAAGTAGAATACTTTACCCCATGGAAACTCCTTGTTACGAATATGCAAGTATGGATACGCCTGCAATCACAACACGGATGAAATTAGGAAAGGTTGAAATCCAACAAAATGGAACCACATGTATGAGTATCAACATATATGCATAATTGAATACATAACAAATATACATAGAATTATAGATAGATACACAAGCAAACAGAAATATCCACACTGGATTCTAACATTATTGAAAAATTGGATGGCACAGAGAGCTTACAGGAGGCTCTTCATGGTGGGGGTGACCCTTAGAAAGATTAACAATAGCAAGGATAGTGGAAGCAGCTATCGCCACGTAAGAGATTTTCTCCCATTTCGCTGCTTCCTCTGTGGAAAGAAAAATAGATAACCTTTCATCACAACATACATATACATGGAGTACCAACAATTTCATATACAAATCTAAAAAATAGGAAACTATATGCTATAATATGCCTTTCGTGTATCAAAGGCAAAATCTAAATCATATCAGCTTGAGCATGCGGTATACAGAATTTCTTTATTTAAAAACCCTAACTTTGCATACAAATATAAACGGGCGTGTTAAATTGGAAATCCATATAGGAACTACTCCATAGATAATTAGAAATCTTAATAAGAATGGAATATGCAATCGGATTTTGAAGCATAAACTTACGGGCCTCATCGTGCTGGGCGGAGGAAGAGAAATTCCTCTTGGAAGCCGGAGCTCCACGGGCAGAACCGCCGCGGAGGGCGGAGCGTAAGCTGGATCTCATCAACGCCGACGCCATTTTGGTCTACTCTTTCTCAATTCCTACGGTCTCACGGCTGGATGCTGGTGAGCTGGTATATTTTGCGGGTTGTCCACTTAATTGTAGATGGGCTTGATACTAAGAATGGGCCTAAACCACTACCTTTGCTTTTCGTTTTTATTGTTTTTTTTTTAATAACAAAGGAAACTCATAATCACTAACTGAGTGTGCACATTTGCTAATTTTTTGTGTAAATTATGTTATGAAGATATTTTATGTGTAACAAATTTATTCGCATAAGCAGTTCAGTTTGTCACAAGAATGAAGTCCGAAAAGAATGATGATAATGAAGTCTGAAAAGAATGATGACCAGAGATTGAGTCGAGTCTCATTAGCGATGGTGCAAAAGAGTGTGGACAAAAATCGAATACCAGTATGAAATTTGTACTTCACCCTTTTCAGACCTAAGTTCAAGTACAAACTCGACCAATCAATCTAGGAATGCAATCTTATAATTGTGTGGTTACTAACTGACTAACTTGGTTGGAGTTGCTCTATATTCTTTTTATATTTTTTTATGTGTTAACATTAATTAAAAATAAAATTTTAAACCCAATTTCTATTTATTTATTATTTTGTATATACAATAACCTGACTAATTGGGGGAAGAATAATACTAATTGAAATAATTGATTGGATAAATATTTTTGTGTACGGATGACACGTCAGTAGCGTTAATTACTCCGTGTTTTCATCAAAACCGTTGATTACTCCTTGATGGAAATCGAAGTAAGAATCGGCAAGATCGAAATCATAATCGTCCCCAAGCGAGTCCACCACATCTTCTGTGCTCCACCCCGCACGCAATAGTATCTTCGATAACAACTTAAGACCTTCTATATCGCCTCCGCCATTACGTCTCTCGTCAAACTGATCACAGCCGTCCATCATCATCATCTCTCTCACATCCTCCTCCTTCCATCCACCGTCCCTCAACCTCCGTACCACCTCCCCCACCCACCCATCCAAATCCTCGCTCCACCACCGGCGGTGTTTCCGACCACCACCGCCGCCGTAATTCCCACGCGCCTCAACTAACTCCGTCCAGAATTCGATCCTCCGCGCTTCCGTCGCGGCCCACGCCGGCGGATTCGGCAAGTTTGGTAAGCTGGGCCGGCTGAAAACGACGTCGTCGCGCCTGCTGAACTCCACCGTTTGAAAAAATCCGGCGATATCGAAGCTCCGTATCTCCACCTCCCCGCCATGCACGTAGAGTACCGGGTTTCCCGCCAAACACGGGGCGGAAGGGATGTAGAAATGGCGATAAATGGGGACGAGAAGAGGAGCCGTTTTCGTGAACCCTTTAGCCAAACTCACCGCCATATCCGTATCCTCAGGCATTTCGCCCCAAGAATCCGTCCAAAACTTCCCCCTGGAAACTTGCTTACACAGACCCAATATCGGGAGATTGATGATGATCTCAAGCTGTTGACGCGAGGATGATCGCCAGTTGGGGAAACCGGGGCCGACGGGGAGGCCTTCTCGGAGGATAGACCGGAGATCCGGGGGGAATGTGAAGCGGAAATCCGATTCCAGGGCGGAGATTTCTACGTCGGAAAGGCCTTGTTCCACCGGAATATCGGCGGATTTGAGGTGGTGGATGAGATTCTTGGCATACGCCGCGTATGAAAAACAGACCCTTCTTGCTTTTGGGTTGTTCGTTGTCATCTCATCTATCAGTGTCAATACTCAATAATGCCTGCGTGCTGCGCTGAATTACAAGTTTTCAGTAGAAGATGATGTGCCGTGCGTGTAGAAATGAAAATTTTGGAGTGGAATGGATTATGGATACATACATAAACATAAACATACACTGGAGAGAACAGACAACGTTGGAAACGCATATCAAAAGGTGGGACACGAACTGTGGATGTGAAGACTGTTGGGATGGTTAAGATTTCCTAACCATGTGGAATTTTGTGTTGAATTATATACAAACTAGTGCAATTACTTGGTGGAGGATGGTGGATCCAATCAATAATATATTTTCCTCATTTCATCGAATTATATCTTCAATCGCATTGATAAGAACGGATAGAATTGTGTTGAATGAGATAATTACAATAGTACAAATATATAACAAGAGAGTCTTACGGAAACTGGGATTGGGAAGTCCTAATACTCCCCCTCAAGGTACTCCCCCTCAAGGTACAGTAGTGACTTGACTTGTAGCTTGTCTCCGGACTTGACTTGTAGCTTGTCTCCCAGAAAAGAAAATGCCACAGTTGATCCTTAGTTGAAATAAAATTAACCTGTATATCTCCATTTGCAACTCTGTCTCTAACAAAGTGATAATTAATTTCTACATGCTTAGTGGAGCATGAAAATAGGATGGGCACACATGTATGTATAGTAGCACCAAGATTATCACACCACAGCCTGGGAGTAGACACACTAGTCACGCCAATTTCACGCAGTAGAGAGAGGATCCAAATTACCTCAGCACAGACATCTGCTAAAACTTAAAAAAAAAAAAAAAAAAAAAAAAGAAAAACAACGTACACACTAGTTGACTTACGATCCTTAGGACAATCAGCGCAATCAGAATCTGAAAAAGCATGTAATTCTCTGGACATTGACTTCCGTATTCACAGAACATAAGTCGTAGTTCCCTTTGCATACCTCAGTACACATGAGAGACCATAGGAGCATGCATGTATTCTCTGGACACTAACTTAAGTATTCGCAGAACATAAGTAACTTAAGTATTCGCAGAACATAAGTAGTAGTTCCCTTTACATACCTCAGTACGCGTTCAATTGCTCCCAATGAGAGACCGTAGGAGCATGCATGTGTTGACAGAATTGATTGATCGCAAAGGACAAATCTGGACGAGTAAACGTAAGATACTGTAAACCTCTAGCCAAACTCCTATACTGTGTAGCATCATCATATAAATCGACTTTAGAAACAGTGGTTTTCGAAGGCAATTCATATCCTGCACAAGGGGTGTGCCTTGATGCAAAACGACGTCGCTTCAGATTTTTATTTTTATTTTTTTGAAATTTCGCTACCATGTGCTGGCGGTTAATTTTCTTTTAAAAAAGTCTCATGTTAGAAAATGTACATAATTTTATACTAGAATACACATAATTGTATACATGAATGTACATAATTGTATAACAAAACACACATATTTTTTTTTTAAAAAGATAATACATATAATCTAACATAATACATAATATACATAAACTTTTAACATAATAAGCATCAACTCTTAACATAATACACATAAATTTCCTGTTTCGGATGTACATAATTGTATTAAAAAAAAGATGTACATGATTGTATAAAAAATATACATAATTGTATAAATAAATACACATAATTGTATAAACAAATATACATAATTTATAAACAAATACACATAATCACGTCAACTCCCTACATAACTTACCAAAATGACGTCGTTTTGGGAGGCGCAGGGCGCACAGTGCTATGTGCGCCGTGGTGCAGGGTATAACGATTAGTTTTCGAAGCAGATATAGGAGTAGTTAACGGTTTACAGTCCATCATGCTAACACATTTTAAGATATCAGTCATGTATCTTTGTTGAGAAAGCAAAATTTCATCACCATATTTAACAGTTTCAATCCCAAGAAAGAAACCATATTCACCAAGATCCCTAATCTTGAATGTAGAGGATTATGCTGTCAGTAAAGTACTAACAAGATTTTGATCATTGCCCATTACAAGAATATCATCAACATATACCAGAACATAAATGAAGCTTGAACCTTGTGAGTAGTAAAATAAAGATACATCTGTTTTCGAAGCTTTAAACATTGTTGTCATTAGAAACGCATGCAATCGATTAAACCAAGCTCTAGGAGCTTGTTTTAATCCATATAGAGAACGTTTTAACAGGCAAACATGATTAGGAAACTACTTATCAATATATCTAAGTGGTTGCTTCATATAAACAGTTTTAGACAATTTCTCATTCAAAAAACCATTGTGCACATCAAGCTGCTTAATTGCACATCTAGAGGATATAGCCAAAGATAGAAGTAACCTGACTGTGGTGGGTTTGACTACTAGACTGATTGTGTTGAAAAAATCATGTCTAGGTACTCCATTAAACTCTTTGGCTACTAACATTGCTTTGTATCATTCAATCGATCCATCAGCTTTCCGTTTGATGCGAAAAACCCATATGCACCCAATAACATTCATATCTGACTGTGATGGAACGACCAAGTCTCATTCTGAAGAAGTGCATTAAACTCATCATCCATTGGCTTGCGGCACTCTTCATGTTTGACTGCCTGTGTATAACAAGTAGGTTCAGTAGGACAAACCTGAGTAGAGAGAGCCAAAATGGGAGCCTCAGAATGAATCCGAGTCGCCATGGTGTGCGTCTGGACCGTATAACTCGTAAATCGGGCCCTCGGGCGGGCGACGGTAGCTTCTTCAGTGGGAGCAATAGACTCGTCCCGGACCGGTTCCGGCTGGACATCAAGAGCCGGGGTCGATTTAGGCTGAGTAATCTGAACCGTAGCCGTGGGCTGGATTGGACAATTACAGATTCAGCTCATGGCTGAATCATCTGAACTGGCGGTGCCTGCAAAACATTTTTACTGAAAGGAAATACTCCTTCATCAAACCGAACATGCCTACATACATATATCTATTAGTCTGAAGGTCTATGCACCTATACCCCTAAATGACTCAGGATAACCAAGAAAGACCCAAGAGGAAGACCTGTAATACATTTGTGGCGATTGTAGGGACGCAAGTAAGGATAGCATAGACAACCAAAGATACAAAGAAAGGAATAAGACGGAAGTGATTTATGCAATAGAAGATGAAGACTAGAGTTATTTAACAGTAGATGGCATCCTGTTAATTAAATAAACCGCAGTCTCAAAAGCATAATCCCAATACTTAGAGGGAGCAGAAGCACGACTCGTGAGAGATAAACCTGTTTCAACAAGATGTCTGTGCTTTCTTTCGACACGACCAGTTTGTTCATGTGTGTATGCACAAGATTGTCTGTGAATAATTCCTTGTTGAGACAAGGTGGAATATAACTTTTTATATTCAGCTTCTAGGTCAGACTGTATGGATTTAATTTTACGATTGAATGGACGCTCAACCATAACACGAAACTTGTCAAAAATTGCATATAGATCAGATTTCTAAGACATGGGGAAATACCAAGTGTAACGAGAGTAGTTCATCAACAAATATAACGAAGTAACAATATCCATTATTAGAAAGAATAGGAGCTGGTTCATGAATGTCTGTCTAAACTAAATCAAAAATACATGAACTAGAGGACTCAACACGCGGTAAGGAAAAACGTGCAGATTTCCCTAGCTGACATGCATTACATAGACCCGAAATATAACAAATATTATTTTTGACCCACTAACCGAACAAGAAGAAAGAATTTGACTAAGAACACGTTGGTGTGGATGACCTAGACGATCATGCCAAACTGACGCGGAGAGAAATGCAGTAGGAGACGAACTGGGAACAGGAAGCTTGTAAAGCCCCCCAAAGCTATTTCCCCGTAGAAGAGTTTCCACTACAAGAATGTTAACATTTAGCGACATTTTTTAAACGTCATTAAAAACTAAAAAAGTCGTCAAATATCTTTACTGATGAAATAAAAACGTCACCCAGACCGTCGGGTTAGCGGCGTATGGAAAGGTATTACTGACGAAATTAAATTTTCGTCACAAAATATTACGATTACTGACGTTTTTGCATTGTCTTGATAATGTCATTCAATACACACTTTTTAAAACAAAATATTCACAAAAACGTCGGTAATAGTTTGTGACAAAGTAAAATATTTTGTCAGCAAATGTGTCTTTACTGACATTTTCCATACAATTATGCTTGTCATGAATAAATTTAATTGGTGACGAAAAATGAAATGCGTCAATAAAATAATATTTATTGACGATTGTGTACATTATTATGTTGTCATTAAAAAAATTAATTGATGACAAAATAACAATTTGTCAATAAAAATGACAATTACTGATGTTTTTCCATATTCATTTTTATCGCAAAATTTTATATTTGGAGATATTTGTAATTTTTTTAAATAATTGATGATAATTTACATATACTTGTATATAAAAAGGTTTACACAACAGTTTCATGTAATTGAGAATAAAATATTTTAACATCAATTAAATGTTCAAAATAGAAGAATATTTTTCATAGTATAATATTGAATTACAAGGATGTAATGTGATACAAATGATTCTTAAATAAGGCTATATATATATATATATATATATATATATATATATATATATATATAATATTCTATGCACATAAAGATGGATAATAATTATCATTTTCATCAAAACTATTGAGGTCGGCAATTTGGAAGTCCTTTGCCTTGGGAAGAAGGTATGATTTGATGAATACATCTAGATATGCAATAATTCCCTGCCACTAAAAAACATAAATATTTTCAAGCATGAGTAATAAATTATTAAAAACTATATATTAAACTCAATCAGATAGTTAATTTACATTGTTTTTTTACTTTCTTATGATTACATTTAATTTTTAACATAACTGATAGGGAATTGCCCTGAATATACCGTCATACAGGCTACACGTTCTGTACATTTGGTCGATATCAGGTTCGGGTCAGATCTCCGGCTCGGGGTTGGGCCTCCACCTATATAATGGGGAGGCCATTTCATTTTCCACAACACACTAAGTCACATGGGGATTCTCCCTTTCTTCTGGACATACTCTACACATTCCAAACCAAAGCATTTGGGCTAATTTCCCTCAGAATTATTTCATGCGATCAATTTTCTAATTTCCCTCATAGAATTATTTCATGCAATCAATTTTCATCAAATGAGGAATAAAAGCTAATCTTTTTCTCTTCTAATATTTTTTATACACACTGCCATGCACACGAAATACATAGAAGCAATTAGTTCTATGAATAACTTTTCTTAGCTAATTAATATTTCATTTAGTTGCTTATAGCATGTAATCAATTTCCATTCAGCAGTGTACTCCCCAAAACCAAAATTTATACAACAAAGAAATGATAAATAAAATTCTAAACTTTGGTTATACCTTCAAGTGTTCATATGCACCTTGAGATCATTAACTAAGTTGTTAAAACTTGGTGAATACCCATGAAGTCTTCTACAAGACCAAATCCAAGCTAATTCAGGGCAAAATCTCCACATTTAAAAGTATCCAACTTCTGAGTAATGCCTGCAAGGGATGAAACAATTTTAATTATCTTTAAAACAAAAATTAAGAAATAAAACTTAAAGCAAACCACATAAAAAATCAAAATACCATCAAAAGAAACTTTGCGTAAACGGCAAAAAAATCAGTAGTGCATGTAATGGTTAAAGTCCCTTCGTGCCTTCAAAAGTAGTAGCATAAATAACACTACAATAATGTCATTCGGCCTTCAACTCCAAAACAATACACCCTTCATAACAAAAATCAAACAAACAAACAAATAAAATGAGCGTGTAAGAATGAGATTTGCAAGTTTCATTCTACTTCAATTTTACAGTAAAAGAAACTTGATATCACACGTTAAACATAGTAATGTACTTTACCTTGTAATTCACAAAAAATATCATCCATTGAATTAATTCTGAAAAAAACAGGATACAAGGTATTAGATGTATTGTTAAAAATTCAATTCATTAATTATTAAGGATAATTTATGACATGTAACTATTAAATATATATCCACATTCCATTCTTGCTTACAAATGCAGAGAGCTGAGTGGACTCATCGATCAGGGATATTATACTAGGTGTCACAAGTAGAATGAAAATGTTAAATGATGTGATTGGACTGTTCTTTCAGCCAAGGAAGTGTACTTGAGAGGATTTTAGTGCGAGTGGCTTTCTCTTTTCGGTTGCAACAATGGGCTTCCTGATCACAACTAGTCGGGATCAGGCGGAGAAACGGTAAGTGAGTGTATTTGTTGAAACCTGGTAACCTAGTTGGGAACTGGTCAAGATTTGGTTGGTGCTGATAAGCACGGATCGGGTTTACTATGGTGAGCCCGACCATGTTCGTATAATCCCAATCGTTATGCCATGGAACCGTGTTCACCATGGATGGTACCAACGGTAACGGCACCGTTATCCTTTTTTTTTTTTTTGGTTCTCTCTCTTAATTAACAGCGCGACTTTTCTTCTTCATTTTCACATTTCGCGGTTTCACTTCCTCTTCGCGCAAGCTTCTTCAACACTAATAAATTATGAATGTGCAGGCATTGATTTATGAATGTGCAGTTATGAAATTATGAATATTCTTTTATGAGATTATGAATTTTCTGTTATGAAATTATGAATTTTCTGTTATGAGAAAATTCATAATCTCTGTTATGAGATTATGAATTTACAGAAAATTCATAATTACATACTGTAAATTCATAATCTCATAACAAAAAATTCATAATTTAATAAATGTAAATTCATAATCTGAACATAAAATGCAAAACACCGTTAATAGCATATTAACTAAAAAAAAAAATTCTTGTAAAAATGATGTCGTTTGGGCTCGTCATAGTGAACACGTTTCCAGGACATAATTTGCGATATAATCCTATCACATTTATTCTTTATGACGAATTATTGGTGGATAGTCTTGCAACATTTTATATAGTTTAATGTTTGTTCACGTCTTTTGAGTCGTGAAGAAAATTTTAGCACCTACTACTTCAATCTATCATCCACCGTCGTTTAAAAAACACCCACACATGCAGGTTAGATCAAACTTCAAAATTGCCATTCTAATCTTCTAGATATCAATTATAGAAATTGACTATTTTAGCTGCTAGAAAGAAATAAAGAAAATGACTCATTGGACTTTTTTGGCTCCGTATTTTTTGTTACTATAAAAGTCTTTTGAGGATCTATCATGAATGATCGTGTGGGTATACATTGATGTTGATTACTTAAATTAAAGTATATGTCCTGTTTGGTAAAATATTAGGGTGTGTTTGGTTCGCACATGGGAATTGGAATCGTAATGGGTATTCTATACTTTGTAATGGTAATGGATTTTGGTGAAAGTATTTAACATGTTTGGTAGTAGGGGGTGGAATGTGAATGGTTATTAATAGTAGTGTTTGAGAATGAACAAGGGAATGAAACACTTATTTTATTTGGGTATGAGTTTTTCAATTGATGGGGTATTCGAAACCCATAATAGTGTTCTAAAAACCTAGCAACCAAACAATAACAATCACTTTCATACCCATTCCTATGGACAAAACCCATCAACCAAACACACCCCTAGTCTATAAGCCAATTTAAGTTTATTTGACCACTATTAATTGTTTGACTTGGTTAAAAAATTAATTTCAAAATGCTAAAATTTAAAAAGCTGTTCAAAGCAACTTTTTCAATTAACTTTTTTAGAAAAGAAATTATACCAAACAACTATCAGCTCACAACTAATTTATCAAACATTTTTTTACAATCAGCTAATGTTATCAACTAGTTATACCCTCTAATTAACACAATCAACTAACAGCTAACTGCTATCAGCTAACAACCATTTACCAAATAGGGCCTATATATATCTACTAGTCAACATCTACAAATACAAATCCAAATCTAATAAGAGCCAATAATATTAGGCCCTTAACAGGAACAAAAAATATTGGTGTAATTGTTTTCTTGAAATGAATGATTATTTTGATTTTAGTATTTTTTTTTTATGATTTTCCTTATTTACCCCCTATTACATAACATTCAAAATTGAGCATCAAAGTTATAAATCATGAACTTTGAAAATCATTTTTTGCATTTAAAAAATAAATAAATTTAGGTTAAGTTTTTTTTTTTTTCGTTTAATTAATCATCTTTTAATTATTTACCAAGTATTTTATACAAATATAATAAATATTATGGAGTAATATTTTGTTTTTTACCTTCACATGATAATCTACAACACAAATCTCACAACACATGAAACATGTATGGGATTGGAAAAATTACCACTACCAAATATCAAGAGGAACTTGTAAGATAAAGAGTTCATAGTATAACTAAGATCCCAGTCATATACGCAAATCTAAAACTTCCTACATCATAATCTCATTGCATGATGACACCCTCTATGCTACCACCAGTAACCCAATTGCACATGACACACTACGAATAAAAAAAGAAGAAGACATAAACTGAAGATGAAGACAATGACAATGCTACCCAAAAGAGAATTAAGAAGACTTAGAGAAATTTAAATCAAAAGTAGTATTTAGTTAGACTATTATCGCTTTTAGACTAAATATATATTTAGATTAGAGTTATTATAAAATTGCAAACATTTATTTTAGTGACAATTATAATGAATATATATATTCTCTCATATATTATCTTGCATTTATATACTTTAAGTTACTTATTTAAATAAACAAATTCAACATTCAATTACTTATACATGAACATCTCCTATATAATATTGCATTGATATACTTTAAAATACTTATTTAAAAATAATCTTTAATATTATCCATTCGCGCAATGTGCGAAAAAAAAAAATTAGTGTACTTAGGTTGAAAATGTCCCTGCAAATGTGTACATTTGCAAGATGATGTGGCATTATCCACATCATTTTTATATTATTTTTTTATGAATAGGGTTTGCAGGGTTTGTAAATTTGCATCTGATGCAAATTTGCAAACCGTATCAAAAACTGCCGTAGCAGCTTTTGTATTTTGTATTTTATTTTATTTTATTTTATTTTTTTTAATATTTTAATATATATAATTAATAATTTTATTTTAATATATTGAGTCCACTTTTAAAAATTGATTAGATTTGTAGGGATATAGTGTGAAGAGTTGATGATTTGCAAATTGGGTGATCTGGAGGGAGACCATTTATAAAAGTGGGAGAGATTTACAGAGATAATCTAGGTAGTGTACTTCAAACTCATAACATTTGGTCTGACTCTAATACCAAATTGAAGCATATGCTCCATCTCAACTAAAAGCCTAAGTTGATAGTTGGATTGCACATTAATGGTTATATGTTCAACACTTAGTCGGTTAGTGAATACGTTTTATATAGACTTAAATCTTTTATCGATTGAAGATAAAAGATTTTTATCTCTTTTTTTTTTAAAAAAAAAAATTCAGAATGGGTTTTTAATCCCTCTAACGACATACAAAATTAGTCAATTCTTGACTTTTTTTTTTTTTTTTTTTTTTTTTTTTTTTTTTGTGAGAACTCTTATTTTGTGAAGTCAGTCAATTAAATA
The DNA here is from genome assembly GCF_001879475.1 of Ipomoea nil. Lineage (NCBI taxonomy): Eukaryota > Viridiplantae > Streptophyta > Magnoliopsida > Solanales > Convolvulaceae > Ipomoea > Ipomoea nil. The sequence goes on along the minus strand of NW_017619627.1, from coordinate 2,275,384 downwards.
TCAAAACTTTTTTTTTTTTTTTTTTTACATATCTCTTAACTCAACTCATGCCATCTTTGACTTAAAAGTGCTCAAATCTATGCAAATTGAAATTAATATATCAAAAGTGTTGGATAAATTTGACATTTTTTCCTAGATCATCACATATTAAACAGAATTGAGGATTTACCGAGCTAAAAATTGTGTAGGTTATGTGAAATAATAGGTAGGTAACAAATCGAAAGGTAGTTGTTAAAACTTGTATTTGATTGATTTCTAGCTTATATTATTTATGAGATAATTAAGGTTATATTTTAAAACAATTATTTCATGAAGCAAACATGTGATAAGAGATGAGCGAGAACTTTGGATTGTGATAAGGCCGAGGAAGCGGTGCTTGGTCAAAGGACAAACATAATAAAATTAAATTGTGTGTTTGTTTTTGTCTTTATATCTTTCAAACCAAAGTTGTTCAGTTAGCATTTAGCAAGCACCAAAATCATTAATATAGTGTGAAGCAGTCCATGTTGTAAGATAATATAAAATATTGATACAAATTTATTTTTAGTATTAATGGGTTGGAGATGGGATATTGTCACCTCGCCGAAGAGGTCGTGCTTGATTAGCTAGGCGGTCGGTAGAGCACTAGACTTGAAGCATTTGAATTGGTACATTTACAGAATGGCGTAGCGGTTACAAATTAAATATAGTTGGCTCTTGGATTTCTTCCCTTGATGAGAGGCTGACATAGAAGGTTCGGGGTTTGATTTTTTCTGGCAATTCAAAAGCAAGAAAAGTACTTGTTTTCGAAATATTAAACTTGTTACATTTCCTTATTTGATAAACTTTTCGAGTGGTTATATTGATCCACCTTGGATAACTACCCTAGTTGTAAAACCAACAAGTACACCGATGTTTCATTGTATAGTAGTAGCGTATGTACTTAATGTTATTTTTTGAAAGTTTAATTCATTTTTAATTTACAAAAAATTTGTTTTTAAATATAAAATATATATACTAAAAGTCCACCTTGCAATATATATATAGATCATAATTGTAGGCATAATTAGTAGCAAACTACCTTACCTCCATAAAACAAGTATAGTACTTAATCAAGACATTGAAATCAAATATTTGAATGAAATACATAGTACGTACTTGAACTTAATAAAGACATACATTATGCATAATATAGTCAAAGATGAATTTGAAGATGAAAACATAATATATTATATATATATAGTATCAGTAGTCATCTCCTTCATCAGCTTCTTCACCCTCTTGAAGCTCAGCCCCAACTTCTTCATAATCTTTCTCAAGGGCGGCAAGGTCCTCGCGAGCTTCAGAAAACTCACCTTCCTCCATGCCCTCACCCACATACCAATGGACAAACGCCCTCTTGGAGTACATGAGATCGAACTTGTGGTCGATGCGGGAGAACACCTCCGCAACGCTGGTGGAGTTGGAGATCATGCACACCGCCCTTTGAACCTTGGCGAGGTCGCCGCCGGGGACCACGGTGGGCGGCTGGTAGTTGATGCCGCACTTGAACCCGGTGGGGCACCAGTCCACGAACTGGATGGTGCGTTTGGTTTTGATGGTGGCCACGGCGTTGTTCACGTCCTTGGGCACCACGTCGCCCCTGTACATCAGGCAGCACGCCATGTACTTGCCGTGCCGCGGGTCGCACTTGGCCATCATCGACGACGGCTCGAAAGCGGTGTTGGTGATCTCCGCCACGGAGAGCTGCTCGTGGAACGCCTTCGCGGAGGAGATCACCGGCGCGTAAGACGAAAGCATGAAGTGGATTCTCGGGTAAGGAACCAGGTTGGTCTGGAACTCATTGATGTCCACGTTCAACGCGCCGTCGAACCGTAGAGAAGCGGTCAACGATGAAATAACCTGCGACACCAATCGGTTGAGGTTTGTGTACGTGGGACGTTCGATGTCGAGAGAGCGCCGGCAAATGTCGTATATGGCTTCGTTATCAAGCAAGACGGCGACGTCGGTGTGTTCCAGGAGAGAATGGGATGAGAGAACGCTGTTATACGGCTCCACAACGGAGGTTGAAACCTGCGGCGAAGGATACACCGTAAATCCAAGCTTGGATTTCTTGCCGTAATCCACCGACAACCGTTCAAGCAAAAGGGAACCCAGACCGGACCCCGTGCCGCCACCCACCGCATGGAACACCAGAAATCCTTGCAGCCCAGTACAATTATCCGCAAGCTTTCGAATACGATCCAAACACAGATCAACTATCTCCTTTCCAACTGGTAAAATTATAAAAACAGTGAAGAAATACTATATATATACAGATCGAGAATTGAGGATTTAATTTACGTACTGGTATAGTGGCCGCGTGCGAAGTTGTTGGCGGCGTCTTCTTTGCCGCTGATGAGTTGTTCGGGGTGGAAGAGGCGACGGTAGGTTCCGGTTCTGACTTCATCGATTACCGTAGGTTCAAGATCGACGAACACGGCACGAGGAACGTGTTTCCCGGACCCTGTCTCACTGAAGAATGTATTGAAGGCGTCGGTTTCTGCCTTAGTAGTATCACTCTGAATCTGACCATCAGTCTGCACTTAAATCATTCATGCAATTAATTAAATACATCATATCAATCTTCCATTATATTATCACACTAGCTATTAAATGTTAATAAGTCATTATTTATGGCCATTATGTTGTATTGCATATATGTAGGTTACCACTCATCCCATTTTACCTGTCTTACTTTCCTTCAGTCTCATTTTATCTGTCTTACTTCCCTTTTTGGTTTGTCCCAAAATAGTGTCATATTTCTAAAATTGAACATAACTATCCCTCTACATTTTTCAATTTATCCTTTTGACTTTTCAAATTTCTAGAGGTATGTATAATTGTACTTTATACAAACAACATTTACTTTTAGGGACAAAATTAAAAAGTTAATAATATTTGTTATGTTAGTATTAAAAATCGTGCAAAAAGCAAGTTAGACAATCAATTAGGGACGGAGGGAGTATTATTTAAGCACAGTCCTTTCACTATTACTCTTGTTAGTGATATAGGACACCATCTAGTTACACAGGAGATTAAGTGTAAATAAAACGCTATTAAAACTTGTACAACAACAGTGTACTATAGGTGCGCCCGCCATTGATCCTATATATATATATATATTTCCGCTCTGGATGCTAGATTGATTATTCTATATTTACATGGATGTGACTTTTATATATCTAGCTAAAAATTTATACAAGAAATTGAAGAATTAGAGGGGGAAAGGGAAAACCTGAATGCCATGTTCAAGACAGTAAAGTTCCCAGCAAGCGTTGCCCACCTGAATGCCGGCCTGCCCTATGTGAATCGAAATGCATTCTCTCATTTTCGGAAACACAAAATTATTAACGGCACAAAAAAAGAAAAAGAAAAAGAATTGATTTTTAATATAGTGTATGAACCAAGACAAAAAAAAATGGTGTTTATGAAGACGCTACAGAAACGCAGATCGAATTTGAAGTATTCCTTCAACCACCTTTGAGTATAACCTGCGGACGTGGTGGGACAATATTTACCGCGCCTTTTCGCCGCGGTTCAAGCCCGCTTCACCAACACCATTGGCTATAACTGCGTCATTTGACCCAGTTTAGCACCTTGCTACTACCTCCTTTTAATTTGTTTCATTAAATTAATATTAATTTTTTCAAAAAATGTTCCCTTATACTAAACTATATATCTTAATATTTACAGCAAAAATTTTAATAATAATAATAATAATAATAATAATAATAATAATAAGTGGTATAGAAAAACTTTGTTCTGCCAATCAATATAATGATGCTTTCTGGCACCAACACGCAATCTTCATCTTCTTATTGTCTGTTGTCGTTCGACCAGTTCACGTCAAAGGCTATCTTCCAAACAGAATGTTGCAACTCTCTTCTTGGCTTCTCCTGAGACAAGGCTCCGCCTTTTATGCTTTTTTTTTTTTCCTAAACAATTCCTGCCTTTAAAATGTTAAACTTGCATTTCCTTTAGAAGGTGTGTTTGATAGACGGGAATGTTCAAACTTTCTTGAGAATTTAAAAGGTGAAAAAACTATTCTCATTTTTAGTGTAATATTTGAGTGGAACAACTAGCTAGGAATCAAATTTCATGATATTAAGTAAGGTAACTTTCACATGCTGGGTAGGATTCTTTTTCCCATGTGAAATCATCCCATTTTTTTCATTTACCTAGTTATCCTTTTTGATCAATAATTTTAAAAATCTCTTATAAATATAAGAAATTTGTCTGATCTCTTTCACCATTACACATTGTTTATCAAAGAAATTTATATCCAGGTGTGTCTTCAGGTTGTTTAATTTCTATATGAAATTCGTGTATACATTATATTCCTTTACACACACACACATATAAATAAATAAATAAATTGTATATATATATATATATATATATATATATATATATATATATATATATATATATATATATATATATATATAACAGAGATCAAAAGCGAAGGAGGTGTCGAGATAACACATGCGGGTTAATGATAGCCATTGATCTTGTCAAAATCAACCATCCAACCAAAATTAACACTGATTAAAAAAATTGTGGTGGCATTATGGTAATTTTGTGTATTGTTGAAAACTTAAGGTGCGTATTTTAAAAGTGTAAGGTGCGTCATTTTAACACTCAAAGTGCTCCATTTTAACACTTACAGGGCGTTTGGTTGGAGGGAATTACAATTTCATTCCCACCTAATTCTCACATAATTCCAAAGGCAAACAAATTCATTCGTTTGGTTGGAAGGAATTGCAATATAATTCCGCGGAATTAAAATTTCCTCATTTTCAATGAATTAGAATCACATGCCCCTTGGTATTTCAATTCCATGGATTTTAGGAAGAAAAAAAAAACTTTTAGACAAAATTACTCCTCTAAAAAAAACTTAAAATTTATGTTTGACCTCTCTCTTTCGATTACATCGTGTCTTCTTCTTCTACTCAGAACGTCAATTAGTGGTCCAACCTCAATCAAACATGTTTTCTCAAACTCTCTTATCTATTTTATTGCTAGAAGAAGAAGAAGAAAGAAAGAAGAAGTGGCCACTGGAAATTAAATTATCACTTTATTTCACATTTTCATCTCCCATGGAATTGCAATTCTTTTCCCACCCAATTCCCTCACTCCAACCAAATGCCCCGTTAAGGTGCGCTAGTTCTACACTTGAGAACTTAAAGTGCATTATTGTTGAAACTTAAGGTGTGTCATTCTAAAGATTAAGGTGCGTATTTTCAAAGCTTAAGGTGCGTCATTTTAACACTTAAGGTGCGTCATTTTAACATTTAAGGTGCGTCAGTATACACTTAAGGTGCATAGGTTCCACACTTAAGGTGTGTCATTTTAACACTTAAGGTGCGTGATTTTATCACTTAAGGTGTGTGATTTTACCACTTAAGGTGCGTCTTTGTAACAATTAAGGTGAGTCATTTTTAACACTGAAGGTGCGCCATTTTAACACTTAAGGTGCGCCATTTTAACACTTAAGGCGCGTCATTTTAACACTTAAGGTGCATAATTTCTAACACTAAAGCCTAAAGGTGCGACATTTTAACACTGAAGGTGAGTATTTGTTAAAACTTAAGGTGCGTGGTTTTTGTGGTTAAGGTGCGTGGGTTTTGTGTTTAATGTGAGTAGTTGTTGAAACTTAAGGTGCACCATTTTAAAACCTTAGGTGCATGGTTTGTGTTCTTAAGGTGCGTGCGTGATTTGTGTTCTTAAGATACTTTGCTTGTGTGCTTAAGTGTGATTTGTGTACTTAAGGTGCGTCAACCACACAACTGCACCGGAAGTTATACCTGCACCTGAACCCTTCCCATGAGTCCACGAAAATCAAAATCATTCATTTCATTTAAAAAAAAAAATAGATCTATGAATGCACAATCCACAGCAGTGGATTGCACAACTCACACCACTGGGTTACACAACTAACACAACCGATCCCCGCGATCTTGCCATCAGCTGGATAGAGAACAAATAAAATCGAAATACGTTGCACAACACCCACACAGAGGTTGCAAAATCCACAACAATGGATTATTGCATAATTCACACCACAGGGTTACACAACTAACATAACCGACCCTGTGATCTTGCCTCCAGTTGGACAGAGAACAAATAAAATTGAAATACGTTGCACAACTCACACACACGGGCTGCACAATTCACACCACTGGGTTGCACATATTATCTAGAATGAGTGTGTGTGTGTGTGAGACACACACATCCAAATATGTTCATTATTTTTACTAGTAAAATAATTTCTATCAAATATATTTCTTTGGAAACATTTTTTTCGGGAATTTAATTGATGAGAAAGTAGTAAAGGCTCTTTAAAGTTAAAACACCTTACCAGTAACCTGTAAATGTATCCCACAAATCTTACCAGTAACCTGAGAAAGTACTACTCTCCACATTTTACTTTTCAATTCATCAAAATTTAACTCCATAATTTAGTTAGTATATGGGATCGAGATCAATTTATCTATGCATGCTATACTGATCGAGGGCCACTAGTCTTTTCTCTAGAGTTAACTCCACTGGTCCAGGCTCTATCTACGTCTAGATTTGTTAACAAGCTCTGATCTAATGGGCCATATGACCACTATACAAGCATCACCATTAGTTGGTTTTTTTTGGAGCTTTTTTCATACCTAAAATCCAAGAATGAGGTTTGTAACTAATGGGGTATTTTTTTTTTTTTTTTTTCAGACAGTGAAATATTATTCGACAAGGCCGTTAAAAAGTTAAGTCTAACAGTTAACGGCTAAGAGATTGTTGGGCGGAAGTCGGTGAAAATTTAAGTCTATCACCATATCTCTTGATAGGTTAGTATGTAGTTAAAAAGACGCCGGGCAATAATGCATGCTAAGACGGTACAAAAGTTCAAACCCTATCTTGAATAGTAGGTTCCTTTGTTGCATGGAGGATGATTAATCTGGTTATCTGGGTGAGAAATTAAATAACTCCATTTATGTGGTCGCACGGCACCTGCAGCAACTCGACCGACTAGATATGATGGGCAATAATTATTTGTGTAATATGCAGCATGATTAAGTGAGTTGAACATAGATTATGTTGTGATTTAATTAAGCATTAGTGATTAATAAGATGCATGTTGTCTAAGGATGAGTGTGGTGAGAGCAGGCACGGGACCTAGTAGAGGCCCAAGTGCCGTCCGACCAGACAACATGCCTAGTCAAGAGCCTGAAAAAAGAAAATTTTATGACACCAATTTATCATCACAAGTACGAAATTATAAAACTCAACTAATAATATATATCCACAATAGCTACAGACATCAAATAATAATTTTTTTTATTGGTATGTCTTGTTTCCTCAATAATAGTTAGTTCACCCTTTCTTTAGGTTTGGTGAGGCAAATTATATTATAATAATTCAGCTTCTCACCTTATTATCAAATTATAATAAATAAGGTTCAGATATATCATAAAATTACACGCCAAACAGTAATTAGAATGTTCAAAGTATATATCTGAATTTTTAGTCATCACCTAAAATAAAGTTACATCAATAATGTTCAAAGTATCAAGCATTATATAGAAATTTATCCAAAAAAACAAATCTTTTTTTGTTGGTTACTATCAATTAAGTCAACCTCACGACATAATAACAAATCACTTCAATGAGTAAAATTTAAAACATGCAAGAGAGAAGAATGGAGATGAAAACCTAGGTGGTATACAAGACTTTTTAACCGGAGTTAGTTTGCTAGATCATTAATAATTTTAAAGAAGTTTTAAGTTCTTTCAAGAACACCAACTTTCAATTTGTGAAATAATCTATAAATCAAGTTTTATTTATAACATAATTAAGAAAGTTATTTATGTGTCAAACTCAATGTTGTAAATGTTCTGACCAATTTATGATTTAATGAATTAGTTCTCTTTCTTAAAAAAGAAAAAAAAAAGGGGGAAATCAAAGAACATGCAAGAGAGACGTAATGAAAAATGATATGATTATATATTGACATTATGCTGAGAATAAATGAAAAACGATATGTTTATTTATTGACATAATGAAGTGAATAAATGAACAATGATATGTTTATTTATTGCCATAATCCCGCAAAAAAGGACTTTATTCTTTTCCCTTTTTTTTTTTGGTATTTTATAAAATTAACACAACGCATCATTGCCGTATAGAGCCGTAAAATTCCCAAATGTCGGCAAACACCGAAATGGATAAATCTATAAGCCATAATTAACTTCAGTACTGTACGTTGATGAATGTCAGTAAAAAATCATCTTTTACGGACTCTAAAATCTAAAAATTACACAATTCTCGAAACAAATAAATGCCTAAAAATGGAACCAACCTCCACTAATTTTTCTTCATTTCATGTTATAATTCTGTATATATGCACCATAATAGCAATGAAAAACAGGATGAATATCGCAAATCACAAGGTTAAACAGTAAAAAAAAAATGTATGTAATTAGCTGCAAAATGTAATTAAATTCTTAATTATTATAATAAAGAAGAGCTATTTAAGTTTAAACAAGCATTATATATATTGTATGAAGACATGTGGATCAGAAGCTGCGTTTATTGGAAACAAACATCGAGAAATCCAACCGGAAAACAGCAGATATAAATAAATAAATATAATAATAATGTAAAATTGCAAAATGATAAATAATAAATATATTAATGCCAAGCTAGATTCAATAATACTTCATCCCTGCAGGCCGGAAGGAGTAATTTGGAAGATAGTTTTGCTGAGTAGTTAGGGATAATCTTGCAGAAAACAAATGAAATAAAAAGAAAAAAAAAAGGTTGAAGAACAGTAGAAGGTACGTGGTTTCTTCATGCCTGGCTCCATTCTGTTTGCCTCTTTCCAATATTTTTTCTTCTTTTATTTATTCCTTTTTTTTTTTTTGCAGGCGTGATTGTTAGAGCCTTCTCTACATTCTACCTTCTTCCGCCTCCGCCACCGCCGCCGCCGCTGCCGCCGCCGTGAAAATATACGAATGTTTCTTCTGCAGCTCTAAGCCATTTTTTCCGATGAAGAGCTCCGAATGCTCGCTTTCTTCATCCATTTTTCCTCGTTCTACCAACAACCGTACTCTCTCTCTCTCTCTCTCTCTCTTTCTCTCTCTATACGTATAGAGAGAACGCAGGTGTTTTGTAGAAAATGGAAGAAAGACGAGAATGGGTGCGGGGAAAGAAGATGGGGTTATAAAGGGGGGCCCAGCGGGAGAGGGGAGGGGCATTTGTCCATGCGGGTTGTTTCTTCAAGCCTATTGTTTCGGCTCCTGGTCGGCAACGGCTCCACTCGCCTTCTCCCTTAAAAAACCCGCCACGCGCCCTGGAAGACACGGCACGTCAGCAGACGGCCGCACGTGCAGAAATACTGAACCTGACGGTAACGGAGTAGGATGAAACGCGAGTAGTGGGAATTACGTACTGTGAAAGTGGGGTAGGTTGGCCGGTGAAAGGGGCTTTTCATCTTTCGAATAGGTCCGTTTTTCTGGTAAAGGGACTCCAGAAAAACTCTCTAAATTCCCAATTACTGTACCCCTCACTACACTACACTTAATGGTGGCCTCATTCAACTCTGCAATCATCACCAATCTTTACTAAATCTTTTTGGACCTATTAAATTTTAAGAAATCTTTACTTTAAATGTTGGCATACTGTTTTGTATTCATACAATTCTTTCTAACAAAGCGATGTAAGCACAAATGCAGGCCGGCTAAGTAGATATTGTGTTATATTCTGACGGCATCAAGTGATTGAACTCGATTTATAAGAAACCAGTCCAAATTGAACTAGAAAACTTAATCTAGTGAGACTAACACACATGTTAGATGGCGTTATTATATCTGAAAAATCTTATATTGGTTGGCCATTGGGAGATGAGTGTGCATGGTTCTTTAACAATTATAACATTCCTAATGGTTGCACTGTCATTTAGCTCTGTCTACTGAGTCATTGAGTCACTGTAATTTATATATTCTCAAATACTTTATCAGATCGAGGTGTGGGGCGCAGGGGGCAGAGCCACCTGCATGGTGCAGGGGGCCCCGGCCCCCCTCCCTTCAAATTTTTTTTAATAGTATAATACTAATGCAGGGCCCCTGGACCCGGCCCCCTCCCTTCAATTTTTTTTTTTAATAGTATAATACTTATTTTTGGTGTCTTTTCCCCTCAAAATATTTGGTCCCTCCCAATCAATCTTGCAGACTAAGTTTCCTATTTTCTAAACTTTTCACAATATCAATTCTTATCTTCTTCAAGGAGTAACCTGGTCATTTTTTTCATATATAATTTTGAACATTTGAATCTTTTGATGAATTACTGGTATTGTATATTTTCATTTCTCTTCAAGTAGCATTCTATGAATAACTGCATTAATGGAGGCTTCAGTCTTCCATGTCAAAAAAGAAGGTGATTACTTAAACAAAAAATTAGATATATAAGATAAATATTAATTTGAAACAAAGAATTAATTAAGATTAACTAAAGCATAGGGTGATTATATATATATATATATATATATATATATATATCATGAGTAGACAGTATTGAGCAGAAAATATTAGTCTGCTACTCGATTTTAGTATATTTGTAATACAAAAATGTATGTTGAAACATGTTAAATGAATATTAATGCATTTAATTATTCACTCTTAAATCATAATTGGCACCCCTCATCATCTAATCATGACTCCGTCCTTGGTGGGACCCTTGGAATTGGGAATTCAACCTTTTTGAGAAAGGTATGTATATATATTACATAATTTGTAATATTCAAACAATTATTATGTATTTCTCTCACACTATTGGTGAACTAGAAGAAAAGAATCAACCATTTGCTCAATCCAATTACTTTCTCATCTCAGTATTAATTTCTCTTAATTATTGTTTGTGTTAATTCACATTAATACCATCAATCACTTGAAGAAAATCAAAATACTCATTAAATATCTAGTGTTTTACTTTAAAATATCATGTATCATGATGTAGTACATGTACAATATTTTCTTGAAATTACTATAATTTAAAAGTACCAAGTTAGATGGGATACTTTGTATTTACAAAGAGGTTATTAGGGTTGGTATAAAATGTGGGTCAACCATATAATTAATTTAAAATGATGAGAAATCTTACTTAAAATTTGTTATCAATAATAGAGTGAGGGTTCGATTTTTTTTCTACGAACATATTTACTGAGAGATTTGATTTAACTCATTATGTGTAGAAATGTACAGGAATTCTGTTTTTATTTATTTATTTATTTATTATTATTATTATTATTATTATTATTATTATTATTTTTTAACTTCTAGAATCAAAGACTTTTCATATTGAAGTCTTCTGTTCAATTACTTATAATTGGACCAAACAAAAGCCTGGTCATGTGGTCCCCAAGTACGCATAAGCTTTCCATGCATTCCATTCCCACCTTTTCTCCACAAAACACAAAACACAAAAACAACAACAAAAACAAAACCATTATTTTCAAAAAAACATTTACTACCTTTCTTGTGTAGTCTTTTCATTGTTTTGTTTTGACAATGCAAGTTTTCATTTATTTGGGAATGTGATTGAAAAGATTGCAAACAAACAAATTCAAAAATATTAATTATGTAGTTATTCATAAAATTTGCTTAAGTTGTGCTACAAAACCAGCTTGAATGGTTGTGTTCTCTTAATTCGCAATTCAACCCCAGTATGAAAAAACAAGATAAAGACATTATAGTATAATATAAAGTTATAATTCTTCTTCTCCCAAGTTATAATTCTAATTAATACTGTACCACTTGCAGTACTAATAATTCTAATTAATTCTTCTTCAATAAAGTTATAATATATAGTTATAATTCTAATTAATAGGTATAGTTGATTTTATTAAGATTGCCTCAACATAAACTCAAAAGTATAGTCTAGCAATCATTATATCGTGAATAATAGTCCACCTTGCTAGGTTCACTCTGATCTAAAAAGATATCGTTTTGTAATTCAAATAAACGGTGTCTTTGATAGAGTCCTTTTTCACAAAATTACGGAGTATGATTTAGGGTCCACGATATAATTTGCGTACCATCTAGAACTCAGACAATTAGAATCTAGCTATAAAGAATATATGTGTTATCTACTTATATTTACACACACATATATAAATAGGAGAGGTTTCATCCCGTGTGGGTATATTATCTACTATACTAATAAGAGCCCAAGAGAGTTAGGCCTATAATGGGTAGAAAAAATGGCGGTCAAATTTTTTAATCAAATGAATGGCTCAGATTGATCAGATTTTAATTTTTCCTTAAGATTTCCTAATTTATCCTTAATGAATGTGATTTTCCGTTAACTTTTCCGTTAAATATTATCTTTTCCGTTAATTTATGTTAGTTCACCGTTAACTTACACATTGATTTTAATAAGAATTTAAAGGTCTTAGGTTCGAACTTTATCCCAATCAAAGTTGGCATAATTAGTACTCTATTTTACTCTTATTAAATTAATTAAAAATAATAATTTAGTAGCTACAACAAAAAATAATACATATCGTTTTTTAATTTAGAATTATGTGTCTACAATGCCTTTATTCAAAAAAAATTATTCATTATCAATAAATTAAATAAGAGAAATAATTTCATTAGTTATATTGTATTTATTTTTCTCCAATATAAAAATTCTTTATATTCAAATTCATCAATTGATTATATTTGCTACATTGTCCCTACAATGTCTTTATTAAAAAAATAATTCATTATTAATAAATTAATTAAGAGAAATAATTTTATTAAATTATATTGTCTTTATATTTCTCCAATGTAAAAATTCTTTACATTCAAATTCATCAATTGATTATATTCACACATTGTCTATTACCTTTTTTTGTGCACTATGTTTTTAAAATTAAATATCAAAGTTATAATACAAAATAATGCTATATATTTATTTACCAAGTATTTTATTAATACCATGAAAAAATTTAAAAAATATAATTAATAAAGCTAATCATATTAATAACTTGAAGGATTTGTTGACAAAGAGACTATTCAAATCACACAACAAATTGAAGTGAGAACAACTTCGCAATATCCTTGTTTGACAATCAGCAGTTAGCGGTTAGAGTTAGCGGATTATATTAGCGAATTTGACCAGCGAATTATTCAATTATATCAATGGTTGGTAAAAAGATAATTGAAAAAATTAGTTGTTTAGATTAACATGTAAAATGACCTAAGGGTATGATGATATAATAATAATAATAATAATAATAATAATAATAATAATAATAATAATAATAATAATAATAATAATAATAATAATTATTATTATTATTATTATTATTATTATTATTATTATTTTAAAAAAATAAAAAAATAAAAAATATAATTAAGTCAATCATATTAACTACTTGGGAGATTTATTGACAAAAAGAGTATTCAAATCACACAACAAATTGAAGTGGGAAACTATCTCGCAATGTCCTTGTTTGGCAATCAGTGGTTAGCTCTTCAATATTAGTATATACGGAGTATTTATAATTTATGCCCTAATTTTTATTTTCTCTCCCTTATGTCCTGTATTTGGTTTCAACCATACGTATACAATTATTTTATTAACAACTATAATCAATCTTGACTATATTATCTTGCATTTGTAAACTTAGAATTGCCTATTTAAATACAAAAATTTAACATTGAATTATCTATGTATGAACAATTCCAATATAATCTTGCATTGATATACTTTAAAATACTTATTTAAAAAAATATTGGGCATTATCTCAATCGCGCAATGCGCGTAAAAAACTAGTATATATATATATATATATATATATATATATATATATATATATATATATATATATATATATATAGTACTACTGACTCTATTATAATGTAATATCTGTTCATACATACTTTCTCAACCTATTGAAGTACAAAGAGTCAATGCCCCCACTGGAGTTCAAACTTGTGACCTCCCATTTGGAAGAACCATAGAGGTGCCATATATAGTTGCGTTCAAACGAGAACCACCCTTTAATATGATAACATGATGACTAATATTTGTTTCCTATTTTCTTGTATCATTACTGTTGTGATTTGGAGCCGCGATTTCTTCATAATCAATCGAGTGTTCGCCCATGAAAAGCGATTAGTATTGATAGTACTAATTCACCCGGATGTCGGTTGTATGTACTAAAAGATGTATATGTGTATATGAATGTATGAACAACACAAGAAATAGCTCAAAACTCTCTTTTATTCCACGTTGTTCTTTCTTTGTCTTTGTGTACGAAGAGAGAAGGAAGAGAGAAATAGTTTAGAGAGAAGGAGCCCAAAGATGGCCAAATGGAATGCCCCCCTCCCCCCCCACTACGTGGGCCAAAAGGCCCTTTTATACTCCGGGTGGCGGGTTTGACCTGCTTCGGGTTTGACCCGCCACCTTTGACCTTGACCCGTAGGCCAAGACTCGAACCGCGAGACCTCGACCCAACTGCAAGCGATGGCACGGACCCGGGGTATATAACTTATCATAAAGACCCCACAGCCCATGCTCTGGCAACGAGTTATCAAGGAAGGGTTCGAGCTGGAAAAACGGGTCCTACAGTCCGTGACATATGCCGGTTGCCTCGTTAAAAACCTTAGGCTAACAAGAAACCCAGTGGGAAAAACTTTAGCCAAAGGAAAAAAGAGTGCAACGTTTAGACATAGTCCGGTGGATCGAAATGGAGCGCCCGACCTAGTGGTCGGACTTGCAACGCAACTTGCGAAGGGTCGAACTCAACCGGTTCAACGACCGGGTTGCCGATTCGACTGCGATATAAAGATCTATTTAACCAACTACGGGGTTGGATTTGTTTACGATCGAGAGATTGAATTTGCTCGGGCGAGACGCTACTTGGGCGAAACTAAGAAGCGAACGAGCTACTCGGGTCGGTATAGCCCCCTCTCCCGTAGGTGCGAGAATCGTCAGCACAAGGGAGTGGATATGACGGGTTGCCGATCAGGAAACGACATCGTGATCGGGAAATGACTCGACCGGGTTCGCGATGCGAATGCAGCCGACTACAACTACCACGTCGACGATCGGGAACGATATCGCTAACGAGCGGTACATACACTTCGCTGAAAAAGCGGTAAAACATCGCACAAAGACGGTAAACACATCGCTAAAAGCGGCATCGCCGAGAAGCGGTAAACACATCGCTAAAGAGCGGCATCGCTCAGAAGCGGTATATACATCGCTGAAAAGCGGCGTCGCTAAGAAGCGGGATAACTACATCGCTGGTGAGCGGCATCGCTAAGAAGCGGTAAATACGTCGCTGAAAAGCGGCATCGCTAAGAAGCGGAATACACACGGCATCGCTAAGAAGCGGAATACACATCGCTGAAAAGCGGCATCGCTAAGAAGCGGAACACATCGCTGAAAAGCGGCATCGCTAAGAAGCGGAATATACGTCGCTAAGGAGCAGCATCACTAAGAAGTGGTAAATACATCGCTGAAGAGCGGCATCGCTGAGAAGCGGTAGACACATCGCCTACAAGCGAAAACAACATCGCTAAAACGCGGCATCGCTAAGAAGCGGCATCACCAAGAGGCAGTATATACATCGCTGAGAAGCGGCATCGCTAAAAAAGCGGTATCAACTGGTATAACCGGACTCATAGCCCCGGTGGTGGCAATGCTGACCTAACCGGTGATAGAGTGCCAGTGGTGGCGAGGTCAACCTAACTGGTCTTTAGAAACACCGAAGGCGGCAGTGCCAACCTACTCGGTCTAACAAGGCGCGTGGCTCACTTTCCCGTCTCGTCGGAGGTGGCAGTGCCGACCTGCTCGAGGTGGAAAAGCGCGTTGGACGACCGGGCTTATGGCCTCCAAGCGACCCCCACGCCAGCATGCCTTATCTAGGACACCGGAGGCGGCAGTGCCAACCTACTCGGTCTAACAAGGCGCGTGGCTCACTTTTCCTTCTCGTCGGAGGTGGCAGTGCCGACCTGCTCAAGGTGGAAAAGCGCGTTGGACGACCGGGCTCATGGCCTCCAGGCGACCCCCACGCCAGCATGCCTTATCCGGGCAGACGAGTTGAACCGGCCGCTCCAGGCCGACCGGGCGCATGGCGTCAGGCGACCCAAATACTAGTAAGCCGACCGGGCGCATGGCCTCAAGCGACCCACATATCAGTATGTTACCCGAGCAGACGATTTGACCTGGCCGCTCCTCAATCGACCGCCGCCCTACCCTGTCCAGCCCCCCACTGTCGGACGCACTTAAGTATAAGGGCGTGTGGCAGTGGAATTAGCGGCTGGGCGAACTCAGGGCGTGGTCTCGCTATCGGGCTATTGCCCTCACTAGCTTTAACCGGAAAAAAGTTTAACGACATTGCGGTCGTCGGGCTATTGCCCTTATCGATCGGTGACCGGAAAAAAGTTTAACGACATTGCGGTCGTAAGTCGGAGCGTCGTCCGATTGGTCCGGAGACCCAAATTTGCCTACGTAGTAGGGCTTGATGCCGGGACTTTTCCCGGGCTTAACAATGCCGGTGGTGGCGGAGCCGACCTGACCGGGCTCTAAGTGCCGGTGGTGGAAATACCAACCTGACCGGGCTTATTACAAATTAGTTCTAGCTATTACAATTTTCTAGATATAGGCCCATAATCCATACAATTTGTAATTGGGCCTATACAACTTACTATCTAAAATGTCACGGTCCACTTTAATTTATGGACCTGACTAACACAACTAATTAATATAATTTACAAATTATACAAATTCTCTAATTTGTTTCTTTAGCTTGGATCGGCAGCCATCATATCGCCCCTTTATTAGCTTCCACTAACTCGATTCTGCCAACCCACCGCCACCATCAACAAATCAAAATGCATGCAAAGCTCCACCACCATTTCTACCAATAACACAACATGCAACTTAAAGCCTTTTTAATTTTCTTTTGCTGCTACATGTCGTTACTTACTGCTTTGCGACTACCCCTCTACCGCCTCCTTCGACTTGTGTTTTCTCCATGAAGAACTGGGAGAAATACACAAGAAATGACATGGTGGACCTGGCGCTGGCCTTCAACGCTGCCGCGATGTGGAAGCGCGACGAGAAGATAGGAACTTGGCTCCGGCTCTGCATGGTGGGTGGAACCTCTATGAAGATGAAAATGAAATACTGTGATGGTGGAGAAAAACTCCTCTGCAATTCTGTAAACTCCATAGCCGCTGCGATCCTCCTGCTACTGCTCAAGAGATATCGGTGGTGGATCCGCTCATCTTGTGGAGTGGCGAAACAGGTCCCTCCGGCGAGCAGCGTGGATGGCGTGCATGGCATTTCTCGAACTGTGGTGATGAGGATGATGATATTCCAGCATGATGACTCCGGCTCCGAGTACACCGCCGCACCTTGAACTCGAACGCACAATGGAGCGGCGATGGTGGTGACGGAAATGGAGGCCACGACAGAGGCTGCGGTGGTGGTCGTCGCTGGATCGCTGAGTGATAGAGAGAGAGAGCGGGGGTGACGGTGGTTGTAACACCCCGAAATTTTGAAACTTTTAAAAATTATATAATAAAGGTGAATTCTCATTAAATCCCAAGACCAAACATAAGAGTGCGGGGTGCTATGCCACATCTGAGCTGGAGAACTCAGATGCACAGGCTAAACTAACTAAATATCCTCAAAGCAATGTCAATACATAATCATGGCACGCAGGCCGAAAGGGAAACTAACTAATCTACACTTCAGATCTCTAGCACGCTCCGGGGTCTACTCATCTGTGCCTGAAAGCCAAATATATCTGTTCAGCAAATGATGCTAGTAACCCACTCCAACGCATTGAAATACAATATAGGTATATATATATATATATATATATATATATATATATATATATATATATATATATATATATATATATGAAAACCATTTTGAAGCAGGAAGATATATACATAGGAGATTCTAGCTTTAAAACTAGGGATAGACTCGACAGATAGGGATAAGCACATTAAACAATGATAAACAGTTATATAGAGACAATATCATCAAGAACATATATCTAAGGTCACAATTCACTTTCAAATCATTCTCATCATCATTTAATCATCATTCAAGTCACACAAGCGTACTTTGGTGGCGTCACGGGACCAATCGCATGCCCCGAACATGAAGGTTAGTACATATAGTACTTAACACGGCCTCGCAGCACCTTACCTCATACCGCAGCATGAAGGGGTTGATCGCAACCAACCGTATAGACCGTCGACGATTTCAACGGCGGATCACAGCCCTACACACCGCTGACGCGCTCAGTCGATGGACTGTGATCCTCTTTTGGGGACTGCGACCCTACACACCGCTTGACGAACTCAGTCGGTGGGTCGTAGTAGATCAAAGCCCTACACACCGCCTGAGGGACTCATTCGGTGGGCGATGATCTTCAGAGACTACGACCCTACACACCGCTGGCCCATACACTCGGTGGATCGCAGCCGACCATAGCCCTCGAGCTAGTGGCCCTACACACCGCATGGCGCGTCCAGTCGGTGGACCATAGCACACGAGGCCCATGTGGACCGCAGCCCAAGTAGTGAATCACTGACCGCAGCCAGGAAAATGAACCGCAGCTCATAAGTAACCAATTTGGCCGTAGCCAACTTCTGAACCGCAGCTCAGGAACACCCAATTTGATCGCAATCAAATTGGGGTATCATGCATCACATAACACATAGTAGCACGTATTAGCACATTGGGAAGGGGGAGACGTATAAATAAATTTACGTGTGATCATTCACATACTAAGAATAGTCCTAGGGGGTTCATGCATCTTCCACCTAGGCCAACGGGTTACCGATTCAACTAGCATGCAATTCCTAAGACTCTTTTATCCTACGAATGGCACCCGAAACATCAAACTAGACTCATGCACGACAAACGGGGTCCGTTGGGACACCACGGGGATTAGGGATCATCAAACGGGGAAGCCAAAGTCCAGGAGTGGGTGACGACCAGCGGGTAGCCGGTGGGTGGAGGGCCACCCGCCGGCTGCCCGCCGGCGATAGAGTTCTGGGCAGCGGGTGCCCGGCAGGCAGTCGCCTGCCCGCCGGCTGCCCGCTGCCGGCGGCGACACTTTGGGCAGCGGGTAGGTGGCGGGTCCCCCTACCCCCCACTGACTCTTTATCAAAATAAACATCCCGGGATCCTTTATGAAACCCGAAACCATGCTTAGACACTTTTAAAAGCAAATAACGACATCACGTAGGCAATTAACGGATCAAAAGCAACAATCACGTAGAACACGACCTATCATGACTTCTAAACATAATCAACACCCGAACATGTGAATTCCCACCCAAATATACCAAGAAAATCCCAATACGAATTTCATGATTCATCATAGGGCTCTAATCATATTTAAATTAACAAGATCATAGTTTATCTTTAAAATCAAGAAACATCAAGACTTATCAAGAATATCACACAATCATCAAGTTCCTCTTATCCTCATCAAGATTATCAAGATCACACATAGAATCATCTCATCAATCATCAAGATCACATCACAATTATCATATCAAGACACAAACATATAGAGGAAGCCAAAGAAGGGGATTATAGCAAAGAAAATAGGTTTTGTTGAGACATGGGTTACCTTTTAGCCTTAATTAAATTCCTTGGCTATGAAGGATCTTTCTTTAAGATTTCTTCTTTCTTGATTTCTCCTATGAGAGTTCTTGGGAATTCTTGTGTGGTGAAAGTTATTGTGGTGTGAATTCTAGGTGCCTCTTATGTCCCTATTTATATATCTAAGAGTCCTAATTAGGGTCTAAAGGGTATGGGTTTGGCAATTCTATTCCTTATAGGACTAAGGGGTTGGTTTTAGGGATAAGGGCCCATGGACTATGGTGGACCCCTTTTAGCTAATTAATGGATTAATGGATTTTAATTCCCTTTTTAGGGTAATTAATTAATTAATTAATTTGGTTTAGGGGTCGTAACACGGGGTGTTACAGTGGTGGCATGACGAGTGGCAGAGTCGAGATCTCCGGTGGGAGGGCAATAACGGAGAGACGGTGCGGCAGGTGGTGGCGCTGGAGAGGTCTCCGGCTTGCTCTGATGAAAGTGGTATGGTTGAATCAAACATGCACTTGAAGATCCGGCCAACTAGAGCGCATGCTCCGTAGTGGACGATGATGGAGATACAGTGATGATGACGATGCTGCCTGGCCGGGAAATTTCGTCATCTCTCTTCTCTGCACTCGATCCTCTGACTTGCAGTAAATACAGAAAAAGAAGTAAGAAGTAGAGTGGTTCAACGGTTGTGGTATTAGTTTGGTTGCTTGAGCGCATGGGTTCAAATCCTTCCTCATTACCAGAATTTTTAGAACCCCTTCCATAGCTTCTTCTCCCAATTTCCCGTATCTCTTCCTAGCTTTTCCTTAGATGGTAGGAACGCAACTCTTTGTCACGGTTCCCACAGACGGTGCCATTTGATAGTACTAATTCACCAGGATGTCGGTTGTATGTACTAAAAGATGTATATGTGTATATGAATGTATGAACAACACAAGAAATAGCTCAAAACTCTCTTTTATTCCATGTTGTTCTTTCTTTGTCTTTGTGTATGAAGAGAGAAGGAAGAGAGAAATAGTTTAGAGAGAAGGAGCCCAAAGATGGCCAAATGGAATGCCCCCCCCCCTCCCCCCACTATGTGGGCCAAAAGGCCCTTTTATACTCCGGGTGGCGGGTTTGACCCGCCACCTTTGACCTTGACCCGTAGGCCAAGACCCGAACCGCGAAACCTCGACCCGACTGCAAGCGATAGCACGGACCCGGGGTATATAACTTATCAAGTATTTATTTATTTTGCTTGTTCTTTTGAGTATAATATTGCCTATATTTGGATGTTGGTGTATATGCACACATGTCTGGGTAGTACGATTGTGCATTTGGGTGTGCTGGTTGTGCAACCCAATGTTGTGAGTTGTGCATTATAGGCTGGTGAGATGTGCATTAGTGCACTTAGTGTGGTGCATCGTAAGACATTGGGATGTCTATCGTATAATTTGTTGGCGGTGTTTGAATGCACAAACATAGAGTTATCAATGCATGACATTCGGTGTATGAATGCACGAGATTATGTATAGGAATGCACAACTTCTAATAAGACTTATACCCCTAACCGCCAGGGTCATTCTAATAAAAATTGGGGCCCTGTGCAATATCTTAATTTGAGAAGTAATTTCTATGTATAAATAATAGTTATTCAAAAAGTTGTATCAAAATATAAATATTGTATAAAAAATACTTTTCAAATTTCATTTAAAATGTGACGTGCGCCGTGCACATTTAGACGCAAAACTATCTACCAAACTTTTGATATCAACTTCTTTCAAAAGCTCATTTTCAATGGAGATTAAAGCTGGCAAATTATTCTATGGACCCGGTCCATCTTGCAAGGTAGACCCGTGTCAAAAAATACACAATTTATATACTGAATGTTCACAATTTACATATTCAATGTTCTTTTATATATTTAAATGTTCATAATTTATATACTGAATGTTCACAATTTACATATTAAATGTTCACAATTTTATATACTAAATGTTTACAATTTACATACTGAATGTTCACAATTCAATTTGTGAACATTCAGTATGTGAATTGTGAGCATTCAGTAAATAAATTGTGTATTTTGACCTAGGTCCACCTTGCAAAGTGGACCTGGGTTCATGGCATAACTGTTGCTTAAAGCTAATCCATTGAGTTTTTAAAGCAATTGCCAATTGGGCTCAATTTCACCCTATCATAAATCAGCCAAATCTCCATGCACTAAGCGTGAAATCCTGTATACTATATATACATATAATTTTTTTTTTTGGGGGCCCTGTGCGGTCGCACATGTTAGACATGCTCAAAACCAGCTCTGCTAATCGCATATTTTTTAATATTTTAAAGGGTTTTGTTTCCTTAGTTCGTGTGATTTGTTCCTTTTAATCTCAGCCGTGCATCATTATGATTTAATAGTCTAGATTAATCCTCACGTTCTCACATTAAGGTGGTTCTCATGGAAGAGTGACTATATATATATATATATATATATATATATATATATATATATATATATATATATATATATATATATATATATATAAAGTTCAAATGCGGCGGGTCTTCCCGTGCGGCGGTGCGGCGGAATTCCAGAATACACCAACAGTGTTAACAATATGCACCAACAGTGTAAGAAAAACACACCACAATGAAATGCAATAAAACATCACAGAATACACAACAGACTCAAAAAAATACACCATATAACTCACCACCCCCAATTGTGTATTTCTGAACAGTGTATGGTGTTTTTACTCACACCTAATGGTGTGTGTTTGGTGATGCAGGGCTCTGTTTACTCTGTTTTTTGTGGTGTATTTTCCTAACGTTGATGGTGCATATTTGTTGAACTATTGGTGTTGCCGCACCGTAAGACACTGCCGCACCGTAAGACACTGCCGCACCTGAACTCGCCTATATATATATATATATATATATAGATTTTGGTTCCTGTGAGGTCAGGTCTTCCCGTGCGGTCAGTGCGGCATACACCATTAGGTATGTATAAATGCACCATACAGTGTTCGAAAATACACCAGAATGAAATGCCAAAAAATACACCAAACAAAAAAATATACACCACACACACACACACACACACACACACACACATATATATATATATATATATATATATATATATATATCTGTGTGTGTGTGTGTGTGTGTGTGTGTGTGTGTGGATGAGATCTGATGTGGAAATTTGCTTAGGTGCGAACATGTGATTTAATCTAAGTTGTTGATCAAATCTAGATGAACGGCTCAAATCAATGATTTTTTTTTTTTAAACGTGGTTTGAAAGGAAACCACGCACCTTAACCTTAAGCATTAAAATGACGCACCTTATGTACACAAATCACGCACCTTAAGCAAACAAACAACGCACCTTATGAAGTGAAACCACGCACCTTAAGTTTCAACAAAAACGCACCTTAAGTTCTCAACTGAAGAATTGACGTGATGTGAGCGAAATTGTGCATGTTTCTTGTACTAGTTTGATTACATTTGTTGGAATTTAGTGTGACAACCCAAAAATAATTTTCCTAAATTCTATTTTTATAAAATTCCAAAATATTTATTTTCACGCTGAGTGAAACCTGAACCAAATGTTTTAATTAGAAGTTATCTTATAAAAAATCTATTTTGACCCCAAAGTTGTATAAAATTATTTTTAAGACCTTGGTCTATGTTATATGATGGACCCTGATGATTCTACAAGCCAAAACAAATGTCTGATATTTTGATCAAGCAATTTACCCTTCTACCCTCACCAACCAATCATTTGCAACCTAGGGTTTTGGACCCCTATTTAAACAACACTATTTCATTCATTCTCTGATCCTCTCTTTGGCCTCTCCACTCCAAAATTCTAAGCTCTGTAGAAGAAGAAGAAAGATTACAGTGAGTATTATTGCTTTCATCTCATCCATCCATTTCATTTCATCTCTTAAGATCATCCCTTCTTGCCTCCCAAATCTCTGAGTCTTTCTTAAACTTTGTATGTGTTTGTTTGTTTGAGGAGAATAGGTGGTGAAGGAGGTAATATATGAGATAGAGAGGAAATGGGGATCCACACAAGAGGAGGCAAAACACAAGGTATAAACCATGGATTTCCAAACTAAATTTTTGGCTCTGTTAAATACTAGAAATTTGAGATAGATGTTTAGAGATGCTAGAAAATACTGGTTGATGAGCTATTTGTGTGTTGTTGATGTGTTATGATTGATTTATTGAGGTTTGGAAGTGTATTTTGATGCTCTATGTTGTTTGTTGGTGAAGAAGAAGGTTCTAGTGCACACTGTCTGTGCACTAGAAGACCTCACGGACCTAGCCAATGGACATAGGCAAGGTCCACTAGCTAGAGCCGTGAAGAGACGGACCATGGGAACGGATCTCAGGTGGATCCGTTGCCCAGGGCCGCCGCTTGGCGGGGCTTCACAAGCCCCGTCACCAAGCTCCATGTGACACCCCGAAATCCAAATTCTGTTAAGGGATTAATTAAGTAATTAATCCTATTTCAATTTGTAATTTAATTCCTTAAATTCCTGAAATTTAATAGTCGGGGACTAGTAATTGACTAGTCAACCCCATAGTCAAAGTTGTACCTTGAGCTTTATAAGGAGTTCCCTTGTTCCTTACACCTTTCCATGTTAGTAAGGGTATTCTTGACATTTCACCTTGTGTTAGTATTGTAACCTAACCTAGTGAGAACACCTTATTCTATCCTTACACTTTCCAAAATCCTAGCTCCATCTTCTCTCTAAAAAGGTGGATAGCTTTTCTTCCAAGCCAAGTTGAAGCTTTGTCAAGACTTCAAGAGTTGTCTCCAAGATTCTACCTTTCATACATTTGGGCATCTAGGAGGGTAATATCCATGTTCATCTTGTGTTTTTAGTGTTCTCTTAGGTGTCTTTTCTTAAAGATAGGATCTTTATGATCTTTTGGTATGTTCTTGAAGTGGGTTTGGAAGGTGAGCTTTGATAGGAGCTTGGTGAGGTGTTAAGTGAAGGTTTTTGGTCTACAAGAGGTAACCCATGCTCTACAAAATCTATTTTGCTTAGATTCTACATGTGTTTTGCTATGAAATGTGAGTGTTTATGCATTGTCTTGTGAAAATGCATATCTAGAGCTTGTGTTTAGGGTTCTTGTATGCCATTGCTTGGCTATTCCTTTGATTCAAGTCATTTTGTTGTATTTGGTGAGATTTGGCATGTTTTGGACTTGAATTTGAGCTTGGAGTTGAAAATCCCCGAAGGGATTATTTTGGGCACAGGTATGTACCCGCGGGCGGAACGACGGGTAGAGCTCCACCCGCCGCCCACCCGCGGGGAACATATGGCCGGTGAGTAGTCTACTCGCGGGCGGAACCACGGGTGGGAGCCTACCCGTGGGTCCACCCGCGGGGAACACTTTGGTGTTTGATCGGGATTTGTTCCCCGTGATTCTTTTGACTCGGTATTTGGTCTTTTGTCTTCCCGATGTTCTTTTGTGGAACTATTTGAGTGTCTTCTTGATGTTTCGTATGTCTAGAACTATATGGTAGGAATCCATGTAGGTTTTGGTGTCTTGAATCGTGCTAAGTGTTCAACATTGTGTTTCGTTGAACCGTGATGGGTCTTGTGTGTTCTTCGGAACTACGTTTGGTTTACCCGTTTGTTAAGCATGCTAGTTCGGTGTTTAAATGCTAGCATGTGTGTTGTTTGTACCTTCCTACTGGTTGATGATAACTTGTGTTATTCATCGTTGTTGTTGTTAGACTGTGATCCATTCCTTGATTGAGTATGGTTTCATATCTTCGTTGTGATCCGTTGATTGATTCCTGTTGAGGTGTGATGTGTGTGTGGCCTTACCTGGATTGCACTTAGTGGTATGGGACACTAGTCACCAAGGTATTGCAGTGGTCCTCGTGGTGGCCATGACGTGATTATGGAGCTGTGCCCTTTATGTAAGGTTCACGTGTTTATTTCTGGGATAACATGTGTTATCCAGGGCATATGTTGCCGTGTGTGATCGGTACCCTCGTGTACTATGAAATTGGTGGTCTCGTTGGTGGTCGTTGGTGGGGGACGACGGTCCCAGGAGGGAAAAGGTTAGACTAAGAAGTACAGGGGTCCGGAGGTAATGGTTGGAAGAAGATACAAGGTTGGGGGTAGCCATAAGGTTGGAACCGGGCATAAGGAAGGCATATCAACTCGTGATGGGTGATGTCACGAGGGCTTGTGTAGCCGTTGTTGTGAGTTCTCTTCTTGTGACGTGTGTAGTCACAAAGGCATGTGTTGTCGTTTGTTGTGTCTTATTCCTTTGAGTTATGCATGTCGGGTATTAATCTATTGTGTGATGATAGATTATACCTTGAGACTTCTTGAGAGTCGTTGTTGTTCTTTGTAGTCTTGGGATGTGTTCTCGTGTTCTTGTTGAGAGTGTTGAGTCATGTGTTGACTACTACTCTTGGTTTTGGACTTATGTATATATGTATTCCGTTTCGAAAATGGCTTTACAACTCATATCTTATCTATGTATGATATTTCACATGTATTGGTGGGTTACCAGCATTATTCACTGACCGGGCGTCGTCCCATGTTTTATATGCTTCTTTCAGGTGATGCTTAGACGAGTGCGCGGTCTAGTGCCTGCTAGCATAGTTTCCCCTTTGTGTTTTGTGGCCTGTGAGCCAGTATAGACATAGAACTCTGTTGGATGGTTGTAGATTTAAACAATGCAGATTTAGCCTGTGCATTCACCCTTGGGTGAGCGTGGCATAGAACCCCGTTCCCTCGTTTTATATATATCTTACCTTCCAGTCTTCCGCTGTGTTTGGTGTTTTGGTTTAAGTTATCTGCATGTTTTAAGGCTTTAAATAGCTTGGTTTTTAGGGGGTATTACACTCCGCCATGCCAAAAATGGTACTGGTCGGGCCTTCTATGACTCAGCTATGTGTCGTTCGGACAGGGATTCGTGGGCCCTTGAGGCTCGGACACTCGGGCTCGTTACGATGCGCTAGTAGAAGTTGTTTTCGTTTGATTTTGAACTAGAAAACATGTTAACAGATAAAAGGATTAAAAGATGAATGCACTGTATTTGTTGTCTGTGAACTTGAATCAGCAAAGGAATTTATAGCATTTGAGTATATGATTGATTGAGAAACATGTTTAATACTTGTTAGTATTTGTTGAGAAGATTTGCTAAGTTGTTGAGATTTTGGAATGAAACAGTGCATATTTCCGTATTCACAGTGAATGAGTATTTTGGCACATTTCAAAGATTAAAGTGCATTGAGGGCTCTAAGTGAAGCCTAAGTTCTATTTCAAAAACCTATATCTATTTTGGAAAATCTCTATCTATTTGCATTGAGAAGATCGCATGATAATTTGATTTTCAAAATGTGAGAAAGAAAAGTTGTTTAAGATTTATGTGCATTGCAAAGCTTGCATATTATAGAGTTTATTGCATGAGAAAAGAAGTTTCATGAAATATATATATGCTATCTATTGTGAGGAAAACTTGTTTTGGAGGCCCGTTAGGACTAGGTCCTTTCAGAAGAAAAGATAAAGAAAGAAGTTTGAGAAAGGAAAGAAACGGTCACAGAGGATCGACAGATATTTATGAAGTAACTTGGTCGATATTCCCGAGTTGCTAGGTTGGATACTACCCGCCGGGCTTGGAATCCTGGTTAGGAGATGTACACACTGACAAGTACGATACCTGATTCCACAGAGATTATATAAGAACCAAGAGGATGGTTCTGTGGGCGAGATTGACTATTAGGCCGGCTAGATGTCGAGCCTGGATAGGTTCGCTCACGATTCGTGAATTTCCTACCTCGCCCACGAATACAGAAAGAAAGCAAAAAAGAAGGAAAGAAGAGAAAAGTGAGCAAGTGACTCAATAGAAACCTCCCCAGAAAATGTTCTTTTTATATAAAGAGCGAGAGTATATCTATATTTAAAACATCATGTCATATCTTGTTGCATGACTTAGCATGAGTTGCATTTAGAGAATTTTGAGAAGTGAAGTTTTATTGTTATTTAAGAGTTGGCATGAGAACATGATCTTGCTTGTTGAGTTTCAGTTACCTATTACCTACCAGTTTGAGTTTGAGTATTACATAATGAGCTGTTTGAAGATATCTGTTTATAGCATGAGAATGTGTTTAAGTTGAGTATATGAGAAAAGCATGTTTATATGAGTTGTAGGTTGCAAGCATATAGAAGTGTTTATGAGTATTTATTGAGACTGTTGACTAAGTGTTGCAATTGATTATATTCATACTTGAGATTGCGTGTGAATGAGAAATGTTTTCCAATCTATATCTATAGTACTTTACAGGGTTGAGTGGCTTTATACTTAGCATTAATTTGCTAACGGGTTTATTTTCCTACTTCTTTTATAACCCCTTTCAGGTGGGCCCAGTGTTTGAGAGCGCACGTGGTAGTTAGTGCGTTGTTATGAGGTGGTAGTTACTAGTTTAGTCACTACCTTAGTTGAACTGATGTTAGATGTTGTTAAACCGATCTATTGTTGGTGCGTGGACTCCGGGGTTTGTTCCCCAAGTTAATGTCGTTTGTAGATGTAACACCCCGTGCTACGGCCTTCAAATCTGGATTAATTATTGAATTAATCCCGTTAACGAATAGTTAAAAATGATTTAATTTGGTTAGAGTTTCCTTAATTAATTAATGTGGTCCACAATGGATCGTGAACCCTTGCATGAACTAGAGCCTTAGGCCTGTTAAGCATAAAGAAAGTGGGCCTTACCACTCAGATTCCAAATAGGATTTCTTAAACTTATAAATAGGGATTAGAAAGCATTTAGAACCTCTCTCATCTCTCATAGACACGAATCGCCCAAGAAACCTGGCCAGAGGAATTCCCCACCACCAAGCCTAGGGAAATCAACCGGAGAGAAATCTTGGAAAAGAACCTTAATAGCCAAGGGATGATTAGTTAAGGCTAAGAGGTAACCCATGTCTTACAAAACTTATTTTCCTTGCTATCTTTTATTGATTGGCTCCGTTGAGCGGTTGAATGTATGATTTTGTATTTGTGCGTAGTTAGAGCTTGTCTTTAGGAATTTGTGATATGGATTATTGTTATTCTTGATATTCTTGGTGGCCCTGTGTAGTCTTGGTATGTTCTTGTATTTAATTATGTTTATAGTTTCTCCTTACAGTTTATATTGTAAATCTTGTTGTTGTGATGTTCTTGATGTTCTAGGGTGGGTTTACGCATTCTCGGGTGTTGATTCAAGGTTAGGGTTGTTCTTAGGGCTTTTCATATGGATTTCTTGATGATATTGAGGTTCTTGGACCGTTATGTGTTTAGTCTCGAGTCTTGGGATGTTTAGGGATTGTGTTTAGGGTGTAATTGTGGTGGTTCTTGGTTTAATTCTTGTTGTTCGAGTCCATATTGTTGTTGATATGTTTTGGGATGTGTTTGGACTTGATTTCGGGTTTAATTGATGAATTCCCGAAAGGGAAAAATGCCAAGTTACCTTCGTACCAGCGGGGGGTCGGTGGGGGGGACAAACCCCCACCTGACCACCCGCCGGGTACCGCCCACCGTACCAGCGGGTGGACGGCGGGTGGACGAGCACCCGCCATGTACCCATTGGTACAGTGCCGCCCGCCGGCGGGTGGTTGACCACTTGTCGTACCACCTGCTGGTACGGGCGGGGCGGGGTGTTGTTTTATCCCGTTTCCTGTTTCCCCGTGCCTTGTTTTGCCCCGTTTGGTGTTTATGAGTCTCGTGTGATTTTTCTGAGTACCGTTTTACGAGTTGTGTGCGTCGTGGTTATGTTGTTGTTGTTGTGCTTTGATTATCGTTGTTGATTGAGTGTTGTTGCTCGTTGTTATCACGGTGCACCGGTTGTTGTGATGGATTTGTCCATGATGGGAAATGTGATGTGAATGGTGGAAATGATTTGTTTGCGGTTAGCACAACGAGTGCTCGGTCATTGTGCTATAGGCACATACCACCCTTGATTTCTTGCTAAAGGCATGGATCAAGTTTTAAGCCTGCGGTGCCATGTCTTTTTGCTATAGGCAACACCCCTTGATTATTGTGCTATAGGCACAGATCATGTGTTAATGGTACTGCGGTGCTATTAGATCGGTGGATTTGTTGGTGGTATGTCGGTGGGGGACATGCGTGCTTTGGAGGGATAAGGGAGGCATTATAAGGGTGGCCTGTAGGTACATGTTGGAGCTGAAATAAGGATGGAGAGGAGTAAAGGTTGGAACTTGGTATAAGGTTAGATGATTGATGTACTCTCTGTTGAGTGCTTGTTGTGGTTGACTGTTGTTGAGCCCCTTGTTGCCGTTGTTTGTTGTTATTGAGCTTTGTTATTATCTTATCGTGCGAGCTAGTGATGTATGTTAGTATCTTTATGGAGTCAACTTGTGGTTATTGAGTCTTGATCTTGGTTTTAAAGTTAGCGTTGCTTAGGGTTATATATGTATTCCAGTCTCAAAACGATTTCCTATACTTATACTTATTGTATTCAACGGGTGGGAGTGGGTTACTCAGCATTATTCGCTGACAGTTGTTACACCATATGTTTTTCAGGTACAGATCAGTGGTTTCGGAGTGCGCTAGATGGATGCAAGGACTTAGCTTAGATAGTTTTAGTCTTGGTAGATGGCATGCGTGCCTTGACTTGTATTTTGGATATTGAATTCAAATTAAGTTCTGTTTAGTTACCAGGACTATGTGGTCTAATGGTACCCGGGTTGGACTTCTATTTAGAAGATTATGAGTTCAAGCCTCAGTGGAGGCGTTATTGGTTCTTTGTGTTTCAGTAAGTTGAGAAAGTATATGAACAGATACTACAATGTAATAGAGCCAGTAGCTATCAAAGGAAAAAAAAAAGTTCTCAAGCTTGTTTGTGGCATAGCACCCCGACTCTTATGCTTAGTTCTGCTCTGTTTGGGTAATTAATGATAGATTCGCCTTTATTTCATAAGCTTTAAATGTTTTAAAAATTAGGGGTGTTACAGTTGGTATCAGAGCCTAAGTTCGACCCTAGGATAAGACCTTTAAGACAAGACTCTAGGACAATAAGTGGAAACTCTAGGTGCTTAAACATTTAGGACTTAAGAATTCTAGGACGCGCGGTGAGGCTGTGAGTTTATTTATCGCTTTCCGTAAATTTTTTATGCTTGCCCTTTTTATTTAACTCTCTTTTGGCACCAAGGTGAGGGTGTGGACCCCTAACTTGCGTCTAAGACCGATGTTAACTCTGTAGAAACTAGGATGGCACTACCGCCAAACCATGGGACACCCACTCACGACACGTTGACTCAGAACCTACAACAGTTGACCCAGATCATCCAGACTCTGAACCACGCCATCGTGACTAGCAATGATCGGTCCCCACTAAACGGAGATCATGACGTGGTTCACCGAATAATGAGCCACAATCCCCCTTCCTTCGCCGGGGAAGAGAACCCCGCGATACTCGAAGAATGGATTCGAACGTTTGACAAGATTTTCGAAGTAATGGATTTTCCAGTGGAGTTTCAAGTTAGATCGGCATCGTTCTACCTCAGGCACGAGGCCGACTTGTGGTGGGCGCAAGAAGGACCAATATATAGGCAGGAATCGGGTTTTAATTGGCAAGCCTTGAAAACCAAACTACGGGAACACTTTTACCCCCCTCATGTACGAGCAGCCATGTATGAAGAATTCCTTCATCTAAAATAGGGAAGCACCATGGTGATGGAATATCATAAAAGATTCCTGGAGTTGGCGTGTCTCGCGTATGAATTAGTTCCTACGGAAGCAACCAAACTGGAGAAATTCGTTACAGGGCTCAACTTCAACGGTAGGAAAGTCTTGACCATGTATAAACCCAGAACACTCAACGAAGCCTACACCAAGGCGGTCGAGCTCTATCGAATACAAAATGCTCCTAGGGGAATTCCCGAGGCACACAAGAGAAAGGTCGAGGGGAGCCCGATGACCCCTCCTAAGAAATTAAGGACAGCCAGGGCCGTTTCCGCTCAAGGCCAGGAAATGTCAATGGCTCAGGTCTCGAAAGATAAAACAAGAATCGCTCAAGGAAGGATTCTCGCCATGAGTAAAGCCAGAATCGGAGACAGTGACGTGGTAACTGGGACGTTCCTAGTGCACTCCATTCCCGCCATAGTGCTATTTGACTCAGGAGCCACCAATTCGTTCATAGCAGTCGAATTCGCAACCAGGCTTGATTTGACGACAGGCACAGGGGTATAATTAAGGGTCAAAGTGGCGTCAGGCGAAGTATTGAAATGTGACCGTATGTTCAAGGACGTGATGTTCACCATAGGCGGAGTGGAATTCCCTAGCAACTTGATTCAGTTTCGGCTAGACGGTATACAAGTAATCCTAGGGATGGATTGGCTAGGGAAATTCAAAGCCCAAATCCTGTGCGACGAACAAAAGATAATTTTGAAAGGGCCAAATAGGAGGCGGGTATCTTACCGCGGCTCCGCCAAAGATCCGGAAGTTAAGTTGGTAACCATGATGAAGATTAAGAAATACTTAACTAAAGGATGTGAGGTTTTTCTGTGCACCATCGAGGATTTAAATGTCAAGGGTGACGAACTGCAGTCAATCCCGGTGGTAAGCGAATTCACAGATGTTTTCCCCGAAAAGATTACTGGGATACCACCACCTAGGGAAGTGGAGTTCACCGTGGACCTAGTGCCAGGCACCGCACCCATATCAAAGACACCTTACAGAATGACACCAAAAGAGATGCAAGAATTGAAGACTCAATTACAAGACTTGTTAGATAAAGGCTACATCTGCCCTAACACCTCACCATGGGAAACCCCAGTGCTATTCGTTAAGAAGAAATATGGGAGCATGCAGATGCGCATTGACTATAAGGAATTAAATCAAGTTACAGTGAAGAACAAATATCCCCTCCCCCGAATAGATGATTTGTTTGACCAACTCAAAAGAGCAGGTGTGTTTTCGAAAATTGACTTGAGGTCCGGATATCATCAAATAAAGGTAGTCGATCAGGACATCTATAAAACCGCCTTCCGAACTCACTACGGTCACTACGAGTTCACGGTAATGCCCTTCGGATTGACCGACGCCCCAGCAGTATTCATGGACCTCATGAACCGCGTATTTCGCCACTACTTGGATGACTTCGTGATTGTGTTCATTGACGACATCTTGGTCAACTCTCGAAACAAGGAGGAACATGAGAAACATCTCTGAACCATATTACAAACGCTAAGAGAAAAGCAGTTGTATGCCAAACTCTCCAAGTGTAAATTCTGGAAGGACAGTGTAGCATTCCTGGGCCACGTAATAACCAAGGAGGGGATTATGGTAGACCTAACGAAAATCCAAGCGGTAAAGGAGTGGTCCCCACCTACTTCAATTTCAGAAGTTAGAAGCTTCCTCGGGTTGGCTGGATATTATCGAAGATTCGTACCTGATTTCGCAAGGATAGCTCAACCCATGATGAGTCTCATGAAAAAGGAAATCCCTTTCCAGTGGGACGCGAGTTGCGACCTGGCTTTCCAATGACTAAAAGAGAAATTGACTACAGCCCCAGTGTTAGCACTGCCATCGGGACTAGAAGGGTTTGAAGTTTATAGTGATGCTTCAAAGAAAGGACTGGGTTGCGTGTTAATGCAAAACGGTAAGGTGATCGCTTACGCATCTACGCAACTCAAGACGCACGAGGAGAATTACCCCACCCATGACTTGGAATTGGCAGCAGTAGTACTTGTTCTAAAAATCTGGAAGCACTATTTGTACGGGGTGCAATGTAGGGTGTACACGGATCACGAAAGCTTGAAGTACATATTCACCCAAAAGGACTTAAACATGCGATAGCGACGGTGGTTGGAACTCATAAAGGACTACGATTTAGATATACAATACCACGAGGGAAAGGCTAACGTAGTAGCAGATGCGCTCAGCAAGAAAATGAACCACTCCCTCAACACCACTTGGGTATTGGCGGATGAATTATATAGGGATTTTCAGAGGTTGGGATTGGAGGTGGTAGAGAAAGGTCAAGTGGAGGCCGAGATTCAACTATTTAGCATGAGGGTCGTGCCCACGTTGTTTGAGGAAATCAAAGATAGCCAGCAGCAAGACCCCAAATTAATGAAATTAGGGCTTGGCGCGTCACGAACTATTTGACGACGGTACCTTCGCTATAAAGGAAGGTGGTGTGTGTCCACATCATATGCATATCTGAAGAAACGAATCCTAGAAGAGGGGCACAGTTCACCATACTCGGTGCACCCTGGGGGTGAAAAACTGTACAAAGAAGTGAAGAAACAGTTTTGGTGGCCTAACATGAAAAGGGAAGTAGCAAGCTTTGTGAATAAGTGCCTGAACTGGCAGAGGGTTAAGGCTGAAAGGTGTAAACCCAAGGGACTCGTACAACCACTAGAAATACCCCAAGGGAAGTGGGACTCCATTTCCATGGATTTCGTGGGAGGTTTACCCGTGACCCTGACGGGAAAGGACAAGATAAGGGTAATTATAGACCAGCTAAGCAAGACCGCACGATTCATCGCCATGAAGGAGACTTGGACGATGAACCAATTAGCCAAGGCTTATATAAGTCAGGTGGTCAAGTACCACGGGGTCCCATGAGATATTGTCTCGGATAGGGATTCCAGGTTCCTATCCTAGTTTTGGAAATCTTTACAAACAGCTTTGGGGACAAGACTAAAACTAAGCACCGCTTTCCACCCCACAACCAACGGACAGACTGAGAGAACAATCCAAACCCTAGAAGACATGTTGAGGGCATGCATGTTAGACTTCCAGGGATCATGGGAAGAACACTTGGATTTGATTGAATTCTCCGACAACAATAGCTACCACGCGAGTATTCGTATGGCACCCTACGAGGCTTTGTATGGTCAAAAGTGTAGGACCCCCTTATGCTGGGAAGACATGGCTAATCGAACGACTCCTGGGCCCGAATACTTACAATGCACCATCGCAAAGGTCAAGTGCATCCAAGAGAAAATGAAGGCAGCGTAGGACCGCCAAAAGTCCTACGCCGATTTGGGAAGAAAACCGGCCGAATTTCAAGTGGGAGAAAATGTTTTCTTGAAGATCTCACCCACACAAGGAGTAATGAGGTTTGGAAAGAAAGGGAAACTAATCCCTAGATTTATCGGTCCCTACGAAATCTTAGAAAGGATTGGGAATCTGGCATACAGCCTCGCATTGCCAGTCGAACTAGACCGAGTACACACTGTATTCCACGTGTCGCAACTAAAGAAATACGTGCACGACGTGACGCATGTCTTCCAACCGGAAGTAGTCTGCCTGGATAAAACCTTGTCCTATGAAAAAATACCCGTGAGGATCCTTGATACGAAGACGAGCGAAACCCGCAGGAACACCGTGAAGATGGTCAAAGTCCTTTGGTCCAACCATGAGACCGAAGAAGCAACTTAGGAGCTTGAAATTGCAATGAGAGAACGCTACCCCAACCTGTTCACCCAAGGTACCCTAGTCTAAACCTTAAAACATGTAGTTAGGATAAGTCTCGTTACGTCTAAGCTTCGGGGACGAAGCTTCCTGTAAAGAGGAAGGGGGAGGGTGTAACACCCCGTATTACGACCTTCAAATTCGGATTAATTATTGAATTAATCCCGTTAATGACTAGTTAAAAAGGATTTAATTTGGTTAGAGTTCCCTTAATTAATTAATATGGTCCACAATGAATCGTGAACCCTTGCCTGAACTAGAGCCTTAAGCCTATTAAGGATAAAGAAAGTGGGCCTTACCACTCAGATTCCAAATACGATTTCTTAAACTTATAAATAGGGATTAGAAAGCATTTAGAACCTCTCTCACCTCTCATAGACACGAATCACCCAAGAAACCTGCCAAGAGGAATTTCCCACCCCCAAGCCTAGGGAAATCAATCGGAGGGAAATCTTGGAAAAGAACCTTAATAGCCAAGGGAGGATTAGTTAAGGCTAAGAGGTAACCCATTTCTTACAAAACCTATTTTCCTTGCTATCTTTTATTGATTGGCTCAGTTGAACGGTTGAATGTATGATTTTTTATTTGTGCTTTGTTAGAGCTTGTCTTTAGGAATTTGTGATATGGATTATTGTTATTCTTGATATTTTTGGTGGCCCTGTGTGGTCTTGGTATGTTCTTGTATTTAATTATGTTTAGAGCTTGTCCTTACGATTTATATTGTAAATCTTGTTGTTGTGATGTTCTTGATGTTCTAGGGTGAGTTTACGCATGCTCGGGTGTTGATTCAAGGTTAGGGCTTGTTTTTAGGGCTTTTCATATGGATTTCTTGATGATATAGAGGTTTTTTATGCTCTTGGACCGTTATGTGTTTAGTCTCGTGTCTTGACATGTTTAGGGATTGTGTTTAGGGTGTAATTGTGGTGGTTCTTGGTTTAATTCTTGATGTTCGGGTCCATATTATTGTTGATATGTTTTGGGATGTGTTTGGACTTGATTTCGGGTTTGTTTGATGAATTCCCAAAAGGGAAAAATGCCAAGTTACCTTCGTACCAGCGGGGGGTCGGTGGGGGGGGGGGGGGACGAACTCCCACCTGACCACCCGCCGGGTACCGCCTACCGTACCAGCGGGTGGACAACCACCCGCTGGTACAGTGCCGCCCGTCGGCGGGTAGTTGACCACCCGCCGTACCACCTGCTGGTACGGGTGGGGCGGGGTGCCGTTTTACCCCATTTACTGTTTCCTCGTGCCCCGTTTGGTGTTTATGAGTCTCGTGTGATGTTTCTGAGTACCGTTTTACGAGTTGTGTGCGTTGTGGTTATTGTTGTTGTTGAGCTTTGATTATCGTTGTTGATTGAGTGTTGTTGCTCATTGGTATCACGGTGCACCGGTTGTTGTGATGGATTTTTCCATGATGGGAAATGTGATGTGATTGGTGGAAATGATTTGTGGGCGGTTAGCACAACGAGTGCTCGGTCATTGTGCTATAGGCACAGACCACCCTTGATTTGCTTGCTAAAGGCATGGATCAAGTTTTAAGTGCTACGGTGTCATGTCTTTGTGTTATAGGCAAGACCCCTTGATTATTGTGCTATAGGCACAGATCATGTGTTAATGGTACTGCGGTGCTATTAGATCGGTGGATTTGTTGGCGGTATGTCGATGGGGGGCATGCGTGCTCTAGAGGAATAAGGGAGGTGTGCTCTAGAGGAATAAGGGAGGTGTTATAAAGGTGACCTGGAGGTACCAGTTGGAGCTGAAATAAGGATGGAGAGGAGTAAAGGTTTGAACTTGGTATAAGGTTGGATGATGGATGTACTCTCTATTGAGTGCTTGTTGTGGTTGACTGTTGTTGAGCCCCTTGTTGCCGTTGTTTGTTGTTATTGAGCTTTGTTAATATCTTATCGTGCGAGCTTAGGATGCATGCTAGTATCTTTATATAGTCAACTTGTGGTTATTGAGTCTTGATCTTAATTGGTTTTAAAGTTAGCGTTGCTTAGGGTTATATATGTATTCCAGCCTCAAAATGATTTTTTATACTTATACTTATTGTATTCAACGGGTGGGAGTGTGTTACTTAGCATTATTCGCTGACGGTTGTTACACCATATGTTTTTCAGGTACAGATCAGTAGCTTCGGAGTGCGCTAGATGGATGCAAGGACTTAGCTTAGATAGTTTTAGTCTTGGTAGATGGCCTGCTTGCCTTGACTTGTATTTTGGATATTGAATTCGAATTAAGTTCTGTTTAGTTAGTTAGCCTGTGCATCTAAGTTCTAAAGCTTGGATGTGGCATAGCATCCCGACTCTTATGCTTAGTTCTTCTCTATTTGGATAATTAATGATAGATTCGATTTTATTTCATAAGCTTTAAATGTTTTAAAAATTAGGGGTGTTACAGTAGAACTTGACTCTAGTTAGTAAACTGTTTTGTAGCTTGTGCAATCATCGTGAGTGGTGACTGTGGCGGTGACACCCTTAGTTAATCGATTGAATGGTTTTTCGTTATCTAAGCCTTGCTTATTTACCTTGTTTAAGTTTAATTATTTGGGATTTAGATTTTAGAAAAAGGGGGTGTTACATTTAGTTCATGAAAATGTTATATTAATTGCATGTTCCCTTGTTTTATCAATTAGATATGATTTACACTTGTTTTGAATGTTTTACGGTGTTTGTTAATGTTTACGAACCATTGTAGGTCAAGTTCAAAAGCAAGGGAAGTTCTAGGACGAGTTTGGAGCTGAAGTGGTCGAGATGTGCGAGTACAGGAGACTCGACGTGTCGAGAATGGACAGTGGGCACGCTGGTTTCTGACGCCAAGTTCGACGCGTCGAATATTTATAATATGTTCTAGTAGGCTGGGCGCCCAGGCTCAATGCGTCGAGCCTGGTCTCGACGCAGGTTCAGCAAATCGGCAGCTTCCAAAAATTGCGCAGAAAATTTCTATTTCGCCCCAGCTTGGTTCCACTATAAAAAGGACACCTTCCCCAACCCCTATAGAAGATTATGCTCAGTTTTGGAAACAAGAAATAAGAGAATTGAGAGTCACAAAATTGTCTTGGGAAGCAAGGAGCAAGCTAAGGAGATTTGGGAGAATCGCTTCGTTTAATTGTTGTACTCTTTTGATTATTTGTAAACTCTTAATTATTGTTATATATTCCATCTTAGCAATGTGTAGCTAAGTTTTCTTAGAGATTCTTGGGTAAAAGTATTTATGAACCTATGTGCCTAGTTCTTTAATGCTTTAATATATTATTATTTGGGTTTATACTTGTGTTGCAATTGTGATTCATATTGTTGTTGCTAATAGTTTAGGGCCCAAATTACTTGCTTCATCGCTTTGTTTATGTCACAACGGGAGATGAGCATAATTTAGGGCACACACAATTGTACTTAACTGTTGCACCTTGGGAGATGACAGATATGTTATGGAGCTTAATTCTTGATTATTGCACATCGGGAAATGATAGTAATTAGGGATTATTATGAATGCTTGTTCTTTCATTGTTGTGTGTTTATATCGCGAGAACGAATATTCACTTAGGTTAGAGTTTACGGGAATAACTCTATACCACCTTTGCATTCTCACACTTGTTAAACCCGGATTCTAATATTGTTTTTAGGATGGACACTAAGTGATTAAATACTTAAATCCCATGAATCTCACTCTTTCTAAATTGTTTCCACAAACTTGCATACGTGTTCTTTTATTTAGTTTTTGCCAGTGTTCAATCATGTCTTTCGTTAGGATTAGCTTCTCGTGAATAAATTAGTAGCTAGTGCTTAATACCCCACTTCCCTGTGGATCGATAACCATATACTCCGGGTATCATTTGTTTGAGAAATATACTGTAATCACGACGCACCTTAAGCACAGAAATCACGCACATTAAGAAGGAAAACCACGCACCTTAACTTTGACCTAAACGCAAAAAGACCAAATAGCCACCACTTTTTTTTTTTAGTTGTGTTCAATATGGACCGTCCTTTTTAGCGAGATCAACGATTATCATTCAATCACATCTTTTACCTAGACACAGTATCCGCTCTCTTATATATATATATATATATATATATATATATATATATATATATATATATATATATCTTAAGTTATAATGCAAGTGCAAATATTTTACAACATCATAATGACATTTTAATTTTGTTTATCATCATCCTTATCCACATGACGATTAATCAAACATTATCCACAGTATTAAAAAAATAATAATAATAAAAATCACAGTTCGAATGATGCCTACAAGCCGGTTAATTTTTACTATTGTTTTTATTAC
Source organism: Ipomoea nil (assembly GCF_001879475.1). Classification (NCBI taxonomy): domain Eukaryota; kingdom Viridiplantae; phylum Streptophyta; class Magnoliopsida; order Solanales; family Convolvulaceae; genus Ipomoea; species Ipomoea nil. The sequence goes on along the minus strand of NW_017619627.1, from coordinate 2,235,995 downwards.
GGTGGACGTCCTATTAATATAAAATTTATGGTGATATATGAGGTGAAATGTATAGTTTCTACATATATTAATTACCATACGGTTTTATATATTAAAGAAAAAAAAAAGAAAAAGGCACGTAATGATTAGATGTAGGGATAAGACAGCTACCTTATTTGACAAAGAAAGAATGGGATATTTTATTATATTGTGCCTTAAACGTCAATGATTCCCAACATCTAACGTCAACACCATCACATGCCACTTTGAAACAAAGAGTGAAAGATATAATTTTTTTTTTTAATAGAAGTTTTTGTCTGAGATCATTTTACTTAAAAAATGTAATATTTGTTTTGAATTCTATATACAATTAATAAGATAATTGAGAGTGATAGAGGATGAAGGTTGTCATGTTTATTTTAATCATGATTGATAACATATTTAGTTTATCAATTAATTTTAGTTTATTTGATTATTATTAGATGTTTGACTTGCTTAAAATTTAATATAAATAATTATTAATTAACTTTTTATAATAGCTAATGGATAAACCTATTTAATCTTGGATGACATTTGTGTGAGACTGTCTTCAATTTTCTGGCCGATTATTACCAGAATTTCATAATTTAAAGAGTATATATTTTAATCATTCTATTTATATTTTATTTTCCCCTTTTATTTCCTTCTTCCTCTCCCTTTCTTCTATTTCTCTGTTTTAACCTAAGAAGATAATCTCAAATAATCTCAAACTTCAATATATTGATTCTACCAAGCAAGACAATCACAGGAGACTTCTACGAAATACTCATTACTATACAAAGATAGAATTTAGTCGCAAAGACCGTAATTCAGTAAGTTAATTGGGTGGTGTTTGAAATGGGTGTACCATATATAACCTAGTTTGTTGTTATGATGTATGTAAATTGTGTAAGGAAAATACTACATGTATTCTCATTCTCTACTCCAAATTTTTACTCTTATTGGAGTAGACACTTTTACATGGGCCCACATGAAGAAAATAGAATAGTTATGCTGTGCAACCGAATGCACCATGCGCATGGTGCATACCATGCAAAACGACGTCATTTTGACTAAAAACGCGCGTCCCACTTTAAAAAAAAAATCAGGTTCGATTCTCGGCAATAGCATTATTGTGGATATATAGTTATGAATTTCTGGATATATAGTTATGAATTTATGGATATTTAGTTCATTCATTGTGGATATTTAGTTCAATCATTGTATATATTATTATATTCATTCACTGTGGATATTTAGTTCATTCATTGTGGATTTTTACTTCATTCATTCACTGTGGATATATAGTTATGAATTTGTGGATATATAGTTATGAATTTATGGATATATAGTTATGAATTTATGGATATATAAAAATGCTATTGTCGGGAATCGAACCTAATTTCTTTTTTAAGTGGGACGCGCGTTTTTTAACCAAAACGACGTCGTTTTGCATCGTATGCACCATGCGCATGGTGCATTCGGTTGCACAGCATAATTTGCGAAGAAAATAACCTATAGAGCCCGTTATATCAGGGAGTAAATTTAGTACAACCCATTGTGTAATTGGTGTTTGAGATGGGTGTGCTTTCTTTGCTTGTCACTGTCTGTATATATATGGGCAGTGTAGTGAATCTAGTATGAATTTTAGTACCTGCGAACAGTGTTGGCATGGATTTTCATGATTTTCTCTCTTTTTTTATCTTTTTTTTTTTCTGTATTTTTTTTTTTTTTGAAGATTTTTTTCTTTATTGTTATGTTAAGTTGTCTCCCTTTTGGTCTCTGGTTGGATGATTACATAATGTAGCTTTGCTTCTAGCTTCATTTTGCAGAAAAAGACATGAAAAAAAAAAAAAAAAAAAAAAAAAGGTGTCGGCGAATACGATAAACAAAATTGTGATAAATTTATTTCCCCTTTCAATAAATTATTATAGTCACAGTTTACTTTGAATATGCAGGGGATATGTCGGATGATGAAGACTTTAGTGTTAGTGGGTATGAAATAGAAGAAATATAAGAAAGGGAGAGGAAGAATGAAATAAAAGGGTAAAATAATAACAAGGGCTCTACCAGATTCAAACTAGTGACCTCTTGATCTGCAGTCAAATGCTCTACCACTAAGCTAAGAACCGTGTTGACATTGTTGATGCAATCGTGGTTGAGAAAAGTTAGGAAATGTTGCTGACAACTTAGGACTTGCAGACAGGAACTCAAGAAGGTTAGAATGGCATATTGGATTCATCTCCAGAGATCATAACCATGTGGCTGATTTTATGGCAAAAATGACTGCTGCTCAAAACCGGATGACCATCCTCGACACCCCTCCCATTTGGCAGATATTAGATGAAGATAGGCATGTCATCCCTGTATGGCGCTTGGTTGAAAACTAGTTTTGTACTTTGGGTATCCCCTTCCAGTCCGATTTAAAAATAAAAGGGGAAAATAAAATATACATAGCATGATTAAAATACCTTTAAATTATGAAATATAGGCAATAATTAGTCGAAAAATTGGACTACAATATTAAATAAATTACAAAGTATGCATCTAATTTAAAAAACTTTAATAGTGAAGGATTAAATGTGATTCATGTACAACAATAAGGGACCAAAAATGATATTTACTATACTTTTAAATCAAATGTAAAATTATTACATTTTTCCTCAAAAGTGTTACATTTACCCTTACAAGTAATGGAGTTAATTCCAGCAATCTCCCTTATCTTTTGTGACAATTCCATATTTAGTCCCAGACTATCGTTTTTGCCACTTAACACTCTCAGACTTTCATATTTTGGACGCTTTTGGTCCTTCCGGTGAAACTCTGTTTTATGCAAGGGTATTTTTGTCAAATCAAAAGACAAGTGACCTTTACTAGTGTTTGTTACTTATAAGAGAAAATGTAATATACTTTTGAAGAAAAAATGTAATACTTTTAAATCATAATGTAAAAGTAATATATTTTTCCTCAAAAATATTATATTTTTCTTTTTAAGTAATAAACACTTTATTCCGGATTATTATTACATTTTTCAGTATAAGTATTACATTTTCATTTGTCCCGACTCGTCTCATGGCACGATCTCACACAAGTTTTTGCCTTTAAAATTATCAATTTCTATTATAACACAAACTCCCTAAATTACCAAATTAAAATTTGCCATTAGTAATTATTTATGGGTGACAAGGGAAACTCGCAACCACTTTCTAAGGGTGTGTATTGAGTAAACTTCGTTTCTATGTAATAGTTTGCAAATCAAATAAGAGAGGTAAATTGCACTAAAAAAAATCTTGTCTAGTGAACTCAATCAATAAAATATTGACAAGAATTAAATATCGCTATTAGTATTTGTTTAATTCTATATTATTTCTTCTTTCTATACATAGCATAAGTAGACAATAATTTAGTGCCTAAAATTAAAGGGGTATCCCAATTTTATTGAAGAGTGTGTTTGGCCATATGTTAAATAGCAATCGTTATATCCTACACCACGGCGCACATAGCACTGTGCGCCGCGCGCCTCCCAAAACGACGTCGTTTTGGGATAGTGTTGGGAGGCGCGGTAGGAAGTTGCTGAGATTATATGTATTTGTTCACAACGTTATGTGTATTTGTTCACAACGTTATGTGTATTAGTTCATACAGTTATGTGTATTTTTTATACAATTATGTACATTATTTTTATGAGTTAATACCCAAAATCGTCCTCGACTATAGTGGTTTTTCTCAATTTCGTCCTAAACGACTTTGGTGACCTAATATCGTCCTAGACTTTTGTGTTTCGCTCAATTTAGTCCCAGACTTTTGTGTTTTTGCTCAATTTAGTCCTTCATTTGTTATTCTGTCCATTTGGTGTTAAATAAATGGACAATTCAGTAATTTTAATATTGACATCTCTTTACTCATAGACATGTGAACTACGAAATCCTTTTTTTTTTTTACGAATTACTCCCAGAATTACTCCTAAAACTGCGAATATAAAATTTGATTTGTAGGTCCGGGAGTAATTGTGGGTGTAATTCGTACAAGAAAGAGGAATTTCGCACTTCACAAGTTGAAAGTAAAGAGAGATCAATATTGACATTACTGAATTGTCTCTTTATTTAACACCAATTTGACGGAATAACAAATGGAGGACAAAATTGAGCGAAACACAAAAGTCTGGGACGATATTAGGTCACCAAAGTCGTTTAGGACGAAATTGAGAAAAATCACTATAGTCGAGGACGATTTTGGGTATTAACTCTTATTTTTATACAATTATGTACATCCGAATCAGAAAATTTGTGTGTATTATGTTAAGAGTTGATGTGTATTATGTTAAAAGTTTATGTTTATTATGTATTATGTTTGATTATGTGTATTATCTTTTAAAAAGAGTATGTATATTTTGTTATATAATTATGTACATTCATGTATAACATTATGTGTATTCTAGTATAACATTATGTACATCCTTGAACATCGGGTTTTTTTTAAAGAAAAAACTACTGCCATTCACTAGGGCGGGAAATTTCAAAAAAAAAAATAATTAAAACGACGTCGTTTTGCATTTGGGCGCATAGTGCAACGCGCGTCGTGGTCTAGGATACAAATTGCCGTTAAATAGAGAAAAGGCTTTGAAAGCCCAATTGCGTGCTAAAGCTCAACTCAGTCAAACTTAAGACGCAAATTATGCTGTGCAACCGAATGCACCTTGCAAGGTGCATACGGTTGCAAAACGGCACCGTTTTGGTTAAAAAAATGCGCGTCCAACTTAAAGAATAAATCAGGTTCGATTTTCGGCAATAACATTTTTATATATCCAGAAATTCATAACTATATATCCACAAATTCATAACTATCACTACTGGAAATTAGTGTTTTTCCGACCTCATTTCCGACCACCTAAAAAATTGGTCGGAAAAGTTGATTTTTTTTTATTTTTTCGACGAAGGGTTGCAGAGGTCGGAAAGTGGTCGGAATTTCCGACCACTTTTACTAAGTGGTCGGCAGTTCCGACCACCATTAGATGGTTGTCGGAAATTTTTCCAACAGTTCATATTTTTTTAAGCTGATCTTGTTTCCGACCACAAGTTAATGTGGTCGGAATTTCCGACCACAAGTTAAGGTGGTCGGAATTTATTTATTTATTTTGGGTTTGGTTGTTGTTATTGTTGTGGTTCAATGGTATGAAGATCACATGATTTATCTTTTTTATCATTGATTATTTCACTCATACTCTTTTTCTTTTTTTTTTTTTTTTTCAATTTCAACTTGCATTTCTTCAATCGATCACGACGTAGAGAGTTTATTAATAGTATGTTGGCATGTTGTGTTGTTCAATATAAACAACCAAATTAGCATAGCGTAGCAGTCATCTCATTATTCTTGCTTTGAAAAATAATACCGCGTTACTCTTTCCATATAGATACATGAAATCTTTTTCTAACTTCAACTCCTTAAATGCTTTATTCTTGTTCGGACTTAAGACTCTACAGTCATAGTTCTATTGAGTTTTATAATCCTACATAATGTATTTGTATATCATTGTGTATTGTATTGCGTATTTTTTTATCATAGAATAGAAACATTCATCTGGTATCAGTAGTCTAGGTTTACTCATTGATGGGATATGGGCCTTGAACGGACCATGGGCCTAGAAAATCGGATAGGTGGGCTGGGCCCGGGAACTGGGCTGTTAATCGGATTCGTCGACAAGAGAAAAGAGGGGCCCTTTTAACGAAGCGAGAGCGCCGAGTCCTAGAGAAGGCGATCGAGACCTAGTAGTCGGCATTAGTAGGGATTGGGGAGTCAAGTATTCTGGTTACCATTGGGGCAGTTAAAGCCTCCATAAATGGTCAGTCAAGATAACAGTTCTCCAAGAAGATAACGGGAGAAGAGCATTCGTTAAACTTAATTAGATTCTTAATATCCTCTTTAGAGCCCGGCTTTTAACAGGACTCGAACACCTATAAATAGGCCTCTAAAAGGCATTGTATAACACACGCTGGGAGGATACACATACTAAATCCAATTGACATAATGTATTGTATATCATCGTGTATTGTATTGTGTTTTGTTTTTTTGTTTTTTTTTTTTTTAAGGATCAACGGGACGGGGATACCCGAGGGAGACTCAAAACTAGTTGGACTCCCTAACTCTACGGGCACTTGTGACACGAGCTATATCATGAAGCTAAGCCTCTTCGCTAATGATGTGACATGTTTTGTAGATAGTCGAATCTTCTTGCTGGAACGCTCCAGAGGTAGCTAAAGCATCCGCAACCCGATTTTGCTCCCTATAGATAGTACGCACGGAAATTCTCCAATTCCTCCCAATCCAACGCTTGGCTTCCTCAATTATTTCTCGAATAGGTCCACGAAGGTCGGTGTCTGTTTGAATCCAATCCACCACCTTTTTAGCATCGCTTTGAATTTCAACGTCACGAGATTCCATTAATCCACGTTCATTTGTTGCATCAGTATTTAACGTTAGCCTATGGTTCGTCGAGGGGCTCCAACATAGGTGGGCTAATTTTTCTTTGGTAGCTCTTCCCTGCAATTGCTCCTGTATTGTGTATTGTTAAGTTAGAATAAAAGTTTTAAGGAGTTGAAGTTATAATATTTTTATAACAATTACAAATTTTGAAAAAAAAAAATTGTAATTGATCATATTAGTATATAATTATAATAACAATTTTTCTTGATAAAAATTATAGAAAATGCACATTTATAAATACTTGAAATTTGAAAAAATAATGTAATTTTTTTTAATATAAAATAAAATACTTGAAATGTATTTTTTTTTTTCAAGTAGACAATATTTAACGACAATATTTTAAAAAACTATTATTATATTTTAGAATTGTACTTATAAACTACATTACACTTAAATAACTATATTGAACTACACTTAAACAATTATATTTTACTTATATTTTAGAAAAAAAAAAAAACAAACAAAAAAATTGGCGCTTACCCAAATTTTAGCCCTAAAATTTCACTAAGTGAGTAAGTGGCGCCTTCTCCCTTTGTGTCTCCTCCCTCCTCCAGTCCTTACTGCGGCCCCAAATCTTCCTCCTCGACGAGCTCATCCTTCCGCCATAACTCGACGACGCACCGGCAACCATGCACTCGGTAGTAGAACAACCACTGCTGGAAATTATCGCAGGGCGTCAGTGAACTGCACAAAGACACCTTCTCGAGAATCTTTGTATAACAAGGTTTGTTTCTAGTTTTAGGCCTAATGCTGTAATTCATGTTTAATTTTGTCCAAAATCTTCACTGAGTTTACAGTTCTTCTGCTCCTTCCTGCTTGAGTTTCATTCTTAGGTTGCTTGGTCGGTGGTTTAGGGTTTAGGGTTGCTTGGTCGCAGGGGGTCGGTGGTATGTTGCTTGTATGTTGATTTTACATAGTAGTTGCTTCCACAGCTTTGAAATTAGTTATTTAGCTATCTTATTTGTGTTTTATTTAATCAAATTTCTGGTTTGTGAGGTCTGAAGCAGCATTCTTGGCTAGAATACTGGCATCTCCCTTTTTTTTTTCTTTTGTTTTTTTATAGATAAGTTACTTTGTATTTTTTAAGGTTTTTTTTTTTATTTTTTTATTTTTATATTTAAGAAATCAGGGCTACCTTAGCTTGTTTTGTTTCTGACCCAGGGCTACTTATGCATATGTGTGTGTAAATATATGCCAGGCAACTTGAACTTGTTTGTGAATATTTTCACTGCAAACTAAAAGTTCTTTAATCAAATTTTCAGCATTATTATGTTGTCAAAGGAAATTCTTTATTGAACTATTATCTAATACCTTTACTCTCATTTAAAGAAACACTTTTTGTGTATTTGCTTGCTTGTAGACTTCTCCGATGACTACCACTAGGCTCTAGCCATGAAAATGTAACAGGAGTAACAGACTAACAGGTATTAATTGATTTACCTATCTTCTTTCAGCCATATTCTTAATGAATTATTTTTAGATGTTTTATTCTGGTTCATGGAGGTGGCTTTGAAGCATGGTGCTGGTACAAAACTATGAAATTTTTAAAAGAAGTTGGATATTTTCTTCAACCAAACATTTGCTAAGGAATACATCATAGTACTTGTACAAACTGCTAAAGAATCTGTTATGTTTTCGGTTTTCCTGAATTCAAAACTCAAAGACACTTAATACTATTTTTGTGTTTGCTTTCAAGTTCAAAACTAAATGTTCTTTAATCAATTTTGCAGCCATTATTATGTTGTCAAAGGAAATTCTTTATTGAACTATTATCTAATACCTTTACTCTCATTAAAGAAATTTAGTATTTTTTGTGTGTTTGCTTGCTTGATTTTAGCCAATAGAAGAAGAAGACGATGGAAGAATAAGCAACAGAATGCAGTCCCCCACCCAAGCTTCATGTAACTCTTATACAGTAAAAAGAGTATCTTGGAATTAGTTTGGAATTAGTTTCTGTTGATTGGTTTTTATCACAGTTTGTTGCCACAGATTAATCGGTTGCTACTGCTTTGGGCAGAGAATTTGTATGCATATCCTTGGGTGGCGTCAAGGATGAGGCTGATATAATAGGGAACAGGAGGACATATGTTGGAAGCATGCCAGGCCATCTTATTGATGGAATAAAGGTGAAAAATGGTTATTGCCTGGTTTTGATTTCTTCATTGATTGTTTCTTAGTCTTTTTTGGAATATGCAATTTATTATAGTATCACATGTATGTGCTGGTTGGGGAGTAAGGACAAATGTACTTACTTTCCATCGCACAAGATGTTCCTCGACCACATTATGCCAAATATAAAGCATGCTAATGAAATTATTAATTAGAATATTTTTTGAATCAGATCCAATAGGATATGTCAATGGGAAAAGAGAAATTTATTTCAATACTGTAACTAAAATTAGTTCTCAGCTGTGTTATATAAAAATGTCATCACCATTACTTGTCAAAATCCATATGTATATCTATTTTCATTTTATTTTTATAGCCTTCTCATTAGGGGAAAAGTTAATATAACTCTTTTATCATAGAGGAGGTGTCTCCAATCCAGTCATGCTGCTAGACCAGATTGACAAAATAGGTTCTGATGTTCGGGCTTGATCCTGAACAGACCAAGACCTTCAATGACCAGTATCCTTTCATTTACTTATTTGAATTACTTTTCATAATTATCCTGATAATTATGCAACACTAGCCTTCCATTTCTAGTGTTTTGAGTGTTCTTTTTAAATTTTGATGTGATTTCAAGTTGGCCTTTAGATATGTATTGCATTTTAAATTACTTTTATATTGCTTGTCACATTTCTCTTTTTCGGTACATTCTGAGGAGGATGAATATTGAACTCCAATCCCAAATCCAGAAAAAAGAAAAAAAATGTCAAATATTGTCAATGTGATTTTGAGTTCAGTTTATGTCAAAAGTTCAGTTAATGCATACATATATAGGAAAAGATTGTTTAATTGGTGCCAATAATTTATCATATCAATATATCATGCATGCTTCTTTGTCTTGATTCTTTAATTTAAAATATAGCTACCTAAATACACCATTTGACCTTTCAAAGGTCACATTTGTGGAAACTGCAAATAAGATTCGACCATTCCCCCTGCACTCTTGGACAGAATGGAAGTCATTGAATTGCCTGGGTACACACCTGAAGAAAAGCTGAAAATAGTCATGCTGCACTTAATTCCAAGAGTTCTTGATCAGAATGGTTTAAGTTCTGATTTGCTTCAAATTCCTGAGGTACTACAGTCATTACTTGTTATCAATCATCATAGTATCAGAATTGTAAAATGTTTGCACATTGCTTCCACAAGTATCAAGTGGTCAATTACTCAATTTTTAGTTTTTATTATGTTGAGCTTGTTGTTTACTTGTACGGATGTCGCGGAAAGCCAAACACTTTCACATACAGAGAATATGTAAATTAATCATAGCAGTTACATGTATGAGGTTATAATGAGTAATATGGGGATTTTAGAGGTGGTTGGAACAATTTCTTACCAGAGAATTGAAATGATTTTTTTTTTTGTTTTTACTTAGATAACTTTCCGACCACCAAGTTATCCCCATACAGGTTCGGTATGTTCCGACCACCCGGCGGTCGGAAACTACGAAAATGTTTTTTTCTCCCTGACCAAACTTTTTCCAACCGCTTACAATTGTGGCCGCTATTTCCGACCACTTCATGTGGTGGTCGGAATTACCGACGGGGGTTTTTCCGAACCCCCAAAGTGGTTGGAAAAGTGATCGGAACAAGGGTTTTTGACCAAATTTTGACTATTTCCGACCACTTTTTGGTGGTCGGAAAAATGGCGATTTCCAACAATGTATATATCCACGGTGAATGAATGAAGTAAAAATCCACAATGAATGAACTAAATATCCACAATGAATGAACTAAATATCCATAAATTCATAACTATATATCCATAAATTCTTAACTATATATCCACAGTGAATGAATGAAGTAAATATCTACAATGAATGAACTAAATATCCATAAATTCATAACAATATATCCACAAATTTATAACTATATATCCAGAAATTCATAACTATATATCCACAATAATGCTATTGCCGAGAATCGAACCCCGATTTTTTTTTTTTAAGTGGGACGCGCATTTTTAGTCAAAACAACGTCCTTTTGCATCGTATGCACCATGCGCATGGTACATTCGGTTGCACAGCATAACTACAGCATAACTATTGAACTTAAGAAGAACCATTATCTGGGCCCAATTAGCATTACATCAAAATCCCTTATTCATGCAAAGGCCCAATTATTATGGGCCGCTAGTTTCATATATTTGGATTGAGCCCAAATCATGGAACGTTATGTTGTGAGTACGTGCCCACCTTGCAAGGTGGGTACGATTATATATCCATAATTTCTATATTGTAGATACATACTTTTTATACTGTAGATTCATAAAATTTATACTTTAGATTCATAATTTCTAAACCGAAGATTCATAATTAAAATACAGTAGCATAATTTCTATATTGCAAATTCATAATATCTGTACTGTAGATTCATAATTTCTGTACTGTAAATTCATAATTTCTAAACTGTATAGTTATCAAATAATGAACATATAGTTCTCTGATTTGTGAAAACAAAGTTCAACAATTGGAATCTAAAGTATAAATTTTATGAATCTACAGTATATAAATTATGAATCTACAGTATAGAAATTATGAATCTATAATATAGAAATTATGGATATAGAACCGTGTCCACCTTGCAAGGTGGGCACGTGCTCACAGCATAATTTGTGGCTCACCCTCAAGTGGCAAATTATGCTGTGGAAACGTGTCCACCATGCATGGTGGACATGTTTCTAAAATGGTGTAATTTAAAAAATATATATATTTTTTGAAGAGCCGTGAACGACGTTATTCGTGATTTGGCAGACTGTTTCATTCGCGATTTGGCAGTTTTCCTTCACAAGTTTCTTCTCAGTTGCAATCATATATCTTCGCAAGTTTAATCTCTCCTTTCCTTTCATTTTTTGTTGTGTGTCGTTGTTCTGATTTGCATTATTGAATTCGTCGATGGAGGAGGCAACAGATCGGGGAGATTTATCGGTGATGATTTGTCTACAATTTTAGGTTTTTTTTTTGCATTCGATTTTTACGATTTTTGCGATTTTTGCATTTGATTTATTTGATTTTTCTGGTATTTGAGATTTATGAGCTTAAAATTTGAATTTGAATTTGAATTTATATTTGTATTTATTATTGCGAGAATTTGGTGTTAGCATTACGATTTATTCATGTGTGTGTTTAGAATTTGTGATTTTGGTTTGTTTTTACTGGTGATTATTTCAGAATTTGGAGTTTTTACTTTGTTCACAATCTTGGCAGTTTGCATGTTCATAATGTCGCAACTGTAAATTCATAATTTTTGAGTTCTACATTCAGAATTTGTGAACTGTATATTCACAATGTTATTGGTACTCTGTATCTGCTTGTAAAATCAATATCCACATATTGCAAGTTATATGTTCATAATTTGTGAACTCTATATTTAGAAAAATTCAATGCTCTGCTCCTCTGTTTCTATATTTCAATGAATGAAGATTTGGTGGGTGATTCAATAAGTGCTGATCAAGCGATTTAAACATTGATGGCTCTTCTTCGATTCTAGGTTTTTTTTTTTTTTTTTTTCTAGTTTTTACTGTGAATTAACAAATCATGTTCATTATGGTTTTGGTTTTATTTTTTGTGTTCTCAATGATGGGGTTACTGGTAGAATTATGTATTTATTTGTGTGATGTGTTTTGAAACCATTGAATGTGTGATTCATAATATTTCAACTTTATATTCATAATATTTGAACTACATATTCATAATAGTTGAACTGTACATTCATATTGTGCAACCCTGTTATGTTTTATATTTTTAGATGGAAATTTTATTCTTTTGTAGAGCATGGCTTGATTTATTCGGCATTCCCCATTCCCCCTCTACTTAGGAACTATATTTCCATCAAACATTAATAGTTGTTATACTTGAGGTTATATTCTCTAATTGCAATTCATGAAGATTTGGTCGGTGTTGTAGTAAGTAATGGTGATGAAGCTTATGAGCTGTATAAAAATATGCGTATAGAGTTGGTTTTAGTGTGAGGAAGGGTCAACAACGTTACAAGGCGTCTACTAAGACAATTCAACTGAAGAAGTTTTTCTGTTATAAGGCTGGTTATAAGGTTAAGGCAAACAATGGTGTCAATGCGTATTCAAAAATTGATATAAAGACGGGTTGTGGTGCATTTGCTCAGTTTGATGAAGGTGGGGATGTGTTGTGGATAGTTACAAAACATGTGAAAGTGCACAATCATGAGTTATGTGCTTTAGACAAGAGTCATCTACTTCGTTCACATAGAAGAGTGGGAAATAATCAGCTTTTATATTTAAAAGATAAAAGATTTGAAGAAGAATGGGGTTGCATTGGTGGATGGTATAAGGTTTTTGAAACATCAATCAGGGTGGTCTCCATTTGTTGGTTTAACCAATCGAGATGCTTTGAATTCGTTAGCTTGTGATACATTGAAGTGTTTGGATGAAAATGATTCCAATTCTTTAATTAAAATATTTAGGAAGAGGTAGTCTAATGAGTCAGATTTTTTTTTTTTATTATTGTGAAGTTGATTCGGATGTAAGATTGTGTAGTTTTTTTTTTTTAGGGATAGTCAAATGAGACATGATTATGAGTTGTTTGGGGATTTTTTAGTGCATGATACAACAAATCGCACTAACAAATATGATATGATTTGTGGTCCTTTTGTATGGATGAACCATCATCGCATGAATGTAATGTTTGGATGTAGTTTTTTGATGAACGAGAGGATAGAATCCTTTGTGTGGTTGTTTAGAGAAATTTTAAGATCCATGAATGGAAAGTGTCCACTGTCTATCATGACGGATCAATGTGCGGCTATGACTGTTGCTATTTCTATAGTCTTCCCAACATCACGTCACCGTCTTTGCTTATGGCATGTTGGCGAGAATTCGAAAAATCATATCAAGACGTTAAGGAATAAACTTAGTGAATGTGTCTTGTAACTTTCAAGATGGTGACTGAGTATAAGTGCCATAAGAATACTTGGCTAGAAAAGCTTTATGATTATAGGGTGAATTGGTGTCCAGTATTTAACAAAGATTATTTTTCTGAGGGCATTTTATCTTTCCAAAGGAGTGAAACTGCAAATTATTCAATTTCTATAAGGCTATCTAAGACTGCCGGTCTTTGTGATTTCAATTCATATTTTGTTAGTGTTATTTCTAAATGGAGAAGTAAAGAAAACGGTGAATATTTTCGGTGTGCTCAAGGAGTATCTGCTATGATGATGGAGCATGTGAAACTTCTTTCACATGCTAGAGAGGTATACACTATTGAGATCTACTTTTTGTTTGAGGAACAATTTATGAAAGGCAGTTCTTGTCATCAAGAAATCATTTTGAATGATGGTTGTCATTACAAGTATCACGTGTGGCGACTAGATATAAACATTATAAGGCATGAAGTAAGTTTTAAGCCAATCAATTTCGACATTTCTTGCAATTTGTTGACTCAAAGTATTTTGTCAAAGTTATGTGCAAAAAGAATTCCAGTTATATAAAGGAATACCAGTCCTAAGAAAAATAGTTATTGAAGAATACTAGTTCTAAGGGGATTTGTTGTTGAAGATTTTCTAGTTCTATTTTGATTAGGAATAGCTTTGTTTTTTCACAAATTTGTTAGGAGTAGCTACTATAAATAGGGGTTGTCCTTTATTGCAGAGCTTGGGCATTCGACATTAATCTTGTGAGGTCTGAGAGTCTTTGAGAATAGGATACTAAATTCTCCTAGAAAGTAGTACATGTGTTTAAGTTTCAATAGTTTGGTAGGAAATTAAAGATCATTCTATTGTGTAATCTCAGGTTCCAAACAGTGTACTTTAAATATTGAGCTTTTGGTGGATTTAGGCAAATTTTCAAATTGAGAAGTACCTCGTAGATAAGGGTTGTTTTCCCGAACTGCGTTACAGATTGTTTGTGTTACAACTTCAGTTTCGACATCACTGTGTGCTGCGCTTTACAAATTTCACAGTTGCAAATTGTTTTCTGAATTGGGAATACTTTGCTGCCATTGTTATGTATACTTCATGTACATTGTGTTTCTAGTATTCCTGATAAATACATTCTGAAAAGATGGACTAAAAAGGTTGTTGATGGTAGAAATGTAGACATTGCTTCTTTGATTTATAACGTCGTGTTCCCCTTCAATTTGGGTTGTTGAGAGATTAGTAGGAAATTCCAAAGATTGATTGTTTCTAGTCAAGACAACAGTGTTGCTAGACAGTTTTGTGACGAAGCTGTCGAGAATGCAAAGAAAAATATTGAAGCTAAGATTGAGGATGTGAATATTGAAGAGTGTGGTGTTTCATCATCAAGTGGTATTGTACAAAATCCTTCAAGCAGGAGGTTGAAAGGTGAGAGTAATAAAAGGAGGAGTATTTGAGAAGAAATACATTATAGCAAGGGGGAGAAAAAGTGTTGCAAATAAGGTTACTTCAATTACAAAAGGCGTTGTTCAATCTTTGGTTTTGGAAAATATATCGGAGATTGCTCGGAATGGATATCTTATACATCCAAGTTCTGGGGATTCACAGTTTGTTCATTTTAATAAGAGT
Organism: Ipomoea nil; assembly: GCF_001879475.1. Lineage (NCBI taxonomy): Eukaryota > Viridiplantae > Streptophyta > Magnoliopsida > Solanales > Convolvulaceae > Ipomoea > Ipomoea nil. The sequence goes on along the minus strand of NW_017619627.1, from coordinate 2,220,834 downwards.
TTAGATGACAATGTAGTTATAGATTGAGATTGTGTTAATAGAACTGGTTAGCTTTAAGCAGTGATGTGATGAACACAATGCAAACTATTCTTTCACCTTTTAGATTTGAATTCTATGTTCATGATTTCAAAAAAAAAAAAAAAAAAAAAAAAAAAGAATTCTATCTTCATAATTTTTGATATATACATTCACAAGTTTTGCACTCTATGTTCATAATATTTGTACTTTAGTTGGTCATACTTGTAGAGCTATATGTTCATAATTTCAAAGTTCTATGTTCAAAATTGTAGACCTCTATATTCATAATTACATAACTGTAAATTCATAATTTCATAATTGTTAATTCATAGTCAGAGCTATATGTTCATAATTTCATAACTGTAAATTCATAATTTTATAACTGTAAATTTATAATTTCACAACTGTAAATACATAATTATAGAGGTCTATGTTCAGAATTTTAGAGTTCTTTGTTCAAAAATTCATAACTGTAAATTCATAATTTTATAACTACATATTCATAATTTCATAACTGTAAATTAATAATTCCAGAGCTCCGTTCACAATTTTATTATTATATATTAATAAATCCATAACTGTACATTTATAATTTCACAATTGTATCTTTGTTCAAAGCTACAGAATTACATATTAACAATTTCACAGCACTTTTATCCATAATTATAGAGTTATATGTTCATAATTTCTGAACTCTATATTCATAATATCTGAACCCTGTATTCATAATAATAGATATATATTTACAAGCACAGAAATATATGTTCACATTACGTAATGCCAGATTCACAAATTTAGTTATCTACATTCATAATTTCATAATTAAACATTCACAATTTCAAGGTTTCATGTTCACAATGTTTTCAGACCTCAACAACACTCTACATTCATTTCTTCTTGGACAACTCATTTGCTACCTTCATAACTTGGTGTTTTACGGTCTTGACACTTCATGTGATAATGTTAGCTGCATATTTAGCTCTCAGCTCACAAATGAAGTCAGGCTTCAAAAAAAAAAAGAAAAAAAAAGAACATTAAATAATCAGTTTAATGAAATGTCAAAAAAAAAAAAAAAAATGTAATTTGAAACTAATATATTTTCTACTCTTACATTTACACGGATGTTTCACCTGAATCCAAGGGTCCATTTTTTTAGAATTCCTTTATAGGTCTCTAGATGTCGCATGACATATATTCCACAGTCAGTGGCATTATCTAGCTCTTTCCAGTGCATGTCTAGCAACTCCACAGCAATGTTTTCTAATTTCCAAAACATGGGTGAATTTTCTGTTGTAAGGTATTCATTGAATGCAGTCATCTTGACAAAAAATATGTCAGTGTTCATAATGTTTTATAGTAAATATATAACAAATGATAAGAAGCTCAAGTTTTTTATTAAGTTATCAGTAAATGTGAGCAATCTTGATATTTGTCTATTTCTGAAACATTAGAGGGCAGGGATTTGTTGTCTATCATTTGAACTCTATTTGTAATGGTATGATGCAGACAATGAAATAATGTCCGTGTCGAAGCACGGGGAAAAATATCTAATTTCAAAAAAAAAATAGAAGAAAGAAATAAAGTGGTTTTAGTCTTTTTGGATGTGATAAATAAAAATTGAATGTGGGTAATAGAAATTACTAAATTTGCATCATAGGTGTCAAGATTGCCAAATTTTGTTATTTCATAACGCAACCTCTCATTGAAATTTTGCTTCTTTTTGTCAAGTGGAAGATCCTTCGTCCACTAATCAGCTGGGTAGAGTTGCAACTAAGGGAAAAAACATGTATTAATAGTGAGGTTTTGGATAATGTAGATTCACAAAATTCAGAAATGAGTATTCAAAAGTCGAGAACTCTATATTCAAAATTCTTAAACTATACATCCAGAATTATAGAGTTCTACATTCTTAATTTCATAACTATATAATCATAGAAGTCTTAATATAAATTCAAATTTAAAAAATAGTCGGATGCAAGTCATAAGACACTTACATGTACTGATGTGCTGAAGAAGATGCACTTTGGTTGTCCCACTGCTCGTCGTGTGTTGATCAGTGTAAGCCGCAACAACCGTACATCAAGGAAATTGCTGTCATTTTCACTCTTGCTCATTGTGTGTAAGTGACCTCTTGTAAACAAGAAGTCATCAAAGCTGCACAGTATCTCTCTACAACACACACACACACACACACACACACAAAATACATGTTAAATATTCAAGTAATTAAAAAGTGTACTAAATATTTAGATTCAAATACTCTGTTGCATAATCAGTAGAAACATCCATGAATGCATAGTTGGATATGACTTTTTATTTAATAGTTGTATTGTGGACAAATTGTGCATTCTGAGTCCAGTAAGGTGACCTTAGATGCAGCGGCATGTTCTTGAATTTCCTCGCTGGCCTCCTTCGGACAGTGACGTCTTCAACGTCAGATTCACTGTCTTACAATGCAATGTGTTTACACAAAATACAGGTAGTTAGTTAATAATAACATAATAGAATACTTACAATTTATTAATTATATATTCATAATTTCATAACTATATAATCATAATTTCATAACTGTAAATTCATAATTTTAGAGCTCTATGTTTAGAATTTTAGAGCTCTATGTTTAGAATTTTAGAGCTCCATGTTCATAATTTCATAACTGTAAATTCATAATTTCATAAATATATATTCATAATTTCATAATTGTAAATTCATAATGTTAGAGCTCTATGTTCATAATTTCATAACTGTAAATTCATAATTTCACAACTGAGTTAATTTTACTTTTGGTTCTATGACTATTGGGGTGTTATCAATTAGAGTCCACAACTTTCAAAACTAACAATTTAGTAACCTAACTATTCAATTTTTATCAATTTTAGTCAGTCCGGTCAAATTGGCAGTCAATTGTCGCCGCAATCTTTTCATTCTGTGTTAAAAATGAAAGCTAATTTGTGAATCATTGTTTGAATTAATATAGAGCCAGGTGGGATGTGGATAAAAATTGGCGACAATTGACAGAAAATTGACCGATAATTTAGCCGTACTGACTAAACTTGATAAAAATTGAATAGTTAAGGTACTAAATTGTTAGTTTTGAAAATTGTGGACTGAAATTGACAACACCCCAATAATTATAGGACCAAAAGTGAAATTAACTCTTTCACAACTACATATTCATAATTTTACAACTGCAAATTCATAATCACAGAGCTCTTTGTTCACAATCTTAGCAGTGTATATTAATAGTGCACGGAACACCATATTCACAATCTCTAGCCTATATATTCATAAATTTTGAACTATATGTTCATAATTTTAGGTGTCCATATGTGTTTTGTTCATAATTTTAGAATATCAAGTTCACAGTTATAGATATCTATGTTCATAAGGTTCTATCTTCACATTCTCAGTTAAAAAATTCACAAGGTATATGCTACAAAACTCAAAACATTGAGATGTTTGCAATACATAATATTTTTCTTGGCATTCAAAAGATATTGTTTTCAGTTTCAGAGTATCTTAGAACTGAGTCCAAACATCATGAACTTAAACATACATAATTGCATTAGTATACCTATCAACATCATCAAGTGTAGTAGCAGGGGCAACAACATCAGTAGGTTTGGTGAATGGCACCCTAATCAAAGGAGTTCTTTCTGGGTCTCCAGAGGTTGAAACAGCAGCAGCAACCCCTCCAATGTTCTCAACCAGGGCATCCAATTGTTGTTCCTCTAATGTGCTCTGCCCGGCTGGTTGCTGACTCAATGGTGTCGGGGTTAGAGACATCCCGAGATCAAAGGAGGGAGGTTCTATCTCCATTTGCTTGTTTGTCTTCTGAAAGGCCTCCACCAAAGCATCAACTACTGCTGTGAAAGTCTCTTGGCCAAAGAAAATATCATCAAGTTGAGAGGAGGTTGGGGTTGAAGATGTTTCCATTGTGCTAGCCCCACTAAACATGTTAGAAATCCAGAAAAGGCCGTCTTCATGACCTCAACAGGTGCCCCTTGCTTCCTGACTTCAACCATTGCCTCTCCAAATTCTAGGACATCGGCAGTAAGCTTTTGTAGCAATTGTGTCACTCTATCAACACTTGATGGTGGCACAGAAATTGTTGGAACTCTTTGCTCAGCAGTAGGGGTAGTGGGCTAACTTGAAGTAGCAACAGCATCGTGAGTAGTGTGAACAGCAATAGGGACAGCATCAGGCTTCTCCATCCGTGGGATAACTTTTCCCTTTCCAAACCCACCAGCCTTCTTTTATGCAGAAACTCTCTTCCTTAAAAGCTTAGATGTCCATGCAATAAGGCTGGGGTATGTTCTATTGACCTTCATCCCCTTGAATTGTACCTGATCGAAGTAGAATAGCTACAATTTTTTAAAAAACAAGGGGAAAAAATTTTCAGAACTGGATATTCAAAATCTTGGAACTATAATCATAATTTCATAACTGTAAATTGATAGTTTCATAACTATATATATTCATGATATCATAATTGTAAATTCATAATGTTAGAGCTCTATGTTCATAATCTTAGAGCACTATATTCATAATTTGATAAATGTAAATTCATAATTTCATAACTACATATTCATAATCTCATAACTGTAAATTATAATTTTAGAGCTCCATGTTCACAATTTTATAACTATATATTCATAAATCCATATATGTACATTCATAATTTAATAACTGTATATTCATAATCTCAGAGCTTTATTGCCACAACTACAGAACTATATATTAACAACTTCACACAACACTTTTGTCCATAAGTTAATAACTCTATATTCACAATTTCATAATTATATATGCATAATATCATAACCTTGTATTCAAAGTCAGATCATCACTAAACACAATGAATTCAGTAAAGACATTTTATGTATAACAAGAATTTACCAGTATGAATGTCATTGGTCCAGTAAACATACGCACAGGCTTCTTGATCTGTGCCTCAATGGATTTAATAAGAGACTTGTATTTGTAGCTACATCAATTGTACTCCTTGATCTCCCCAATGTTAATCAAGGAGTTGATGGCTCTGTGGTTGCAATTCTGTGTCTGGAATCCTCGCATCATGCAAGAAACAGTCAATACCATAAAGTCTCTTTTGAATTCATCACCATAATCTCCATGTTCACAATCACATCTCCCATTTTAGTTGTGATTGGTGAACTAATCGTAATCCCCCCACCTTCTCCTCTAAGCACTTAAAACAGCTCTGTACTCAGGTGTTCCATTATTTCCAATTTTGGGGCCTCTTCAACCTCCTTTTGGCCTAGTGGGATGCCTAACGTGCACTCTATATCTTCTTCAACATGGAGCTTATCATCCTCCAATATGAATTCACACTTGAAAACCTCAAAGTTCACAATCAAATACTTCACCAACTGTGACTCATTTGTGCACAGCTGAAGATTCATGAGGGATCCAAACCCAATATCAGTGACAACTTGTTTTTGCTGTGGCGTTAGTCCATGTACAAGTTGAAACATGATTTTTTGTCTCATTCGTGTGCTAAAGTAAGGAGTATTACCATGCTCCACATCACCACCTTCTTCTTCTTTCTCCTCTTATTGTATTTGATCTGGTACCTGGGTTGTATGCCTTCTTTTCCTATCATTTTTCTTTTTGGATCTTTGATCTCTGATTACATCCTCACTAATTTGTTACTCAGGTTGTGGTTGTGATGGTTCAGCAACTTGTGTGTTCAAGATAGCTCACGTTGTTTTTCTTCGTTTCCTTTTTTGTTCAACTTGCACCGCAGTGCTTTGCTGCTAAGGACGTGGTTGTGATGGCTCAGCAGCTTGTGAATTCAAGACAGCTCGTATTGTTCTTCCCCGCGTCCTTCTTGGTTGAACTTCCATTTGCATTTCCCTTATTGTAGGATCATATTCCATTGCTGACATTGAAAACGTTAGAAAGGAATGACTTTATCTATAACAAAATATAATAAAGAACAAAATTAAAATGAGTTTGATGGAAATATAATCTTTAAGTAGAGGTAGGGGTGAGCAAAAAAATCGAACCGACCGAAAAAATCGATGACCGATAATCGAACCGACCGAAAATTTCGGTTATCAGTTTTGGGCCAAAAATAAAATAACCGACCGAAAAACTGAGGAAGAAGCCCATTAGTAAGCTTGTTTTATATTAGCCCAATACTTATTTAAAGTATAAAATATTAAAATAATAGCTAGTGTACGTGTTAGTAGTGTGTAGTGTGTAGTGTGTACAACTGTAAAGCAGTAAAGGAGATAACCCTAAATCCCTTATTCATTTTCAGACTTCACCCTAACACTCTTCAGTCTTCACTTCTCACCTTTACTTGCGACGCAGCTACCTGCGACTGCGAAGCTGTGAGGCTGCGACGCTGCCGTTCATTTCTCGCCTTCACCTGCTGCCGGACTACATCGGGCTTGTACGCGACCTGCTGTCCTGCTATACCTACGAACTACAATCTCTAATTCTCTGGTTGGCGATGAGACCCATTAAAAAGAAGCTCCGCCTTCAGTCTGGTCGCTCTGCGGCGAGTCGGTCGAGTCCTGCTCCTTCAAATAATAATGTAAGTTTTCTCAATCTCTATAGGTCATAGCCCATAGCTACTTAGTGTCTCAGGTAGTGTTCTGGTTGACTGATTCTACTGTTCTAGGGTTATGAAATCATTTTATCAGAATGTATTTAACTATTTGGGTATGAAATCATATGTATGCAGTAATTGAATGAAATCATTAATATATATGTTAATATAATAATATGTATGCAATAATTTTATATTTGTGTTTATTTTATGCAGTATGCATGTATCTAGTAAATTTTTATATTTGTGTTTATTTTATGCAGTATGCATGTATCTAGTAGTAATTTACAGATTCATTTAAATAAATTTACATCTAGTAATCTAGTATGAAGTATGAACCAAGTGGAATATCAAATATGTGTTCAAAATTTACAGATTTGAACAACAGATTTTATTTTTATTTTTCTTTTACTAGGTATCAGCATAATCAACAGATTCGGACTCAATTGTGAAAAGAAAAGGGACAAGGGCAAAAGCACAAGCTGCTAGTACAACTGGTGGAACAACTACAAGTACTGGGGTTGAAAAGAGTAAACCGAAAGCTAAACGGCCAAGGTCAGAGGTATGGGATCACTTCCATAAGTTCATTAATGAGAGTAGTGATAAGAAAGCTAGGTGCAATTATTGTGAAAGATAGCTTTTTGCAGACACTAAAATGAATGGGACTAGTTCATTGAAAGCTCATGTAAAAACTTGTTATAAATTCCCACGTAGTAGTTCTGATCCCGCACAAATTGAATTAATTTTCCAAGTAAATGAAGGGGAGAGTTCAATAAGTTTTGGGAAATATAGTGCAGAAACTCTTGGGAGTGCTATAGCTGAAATGATTATTGAAGATGAATTTCCCTTTAAGTTTGTGGAAGCAAAGGGATTTAGAAAATGTATGCTTATTGCTTGTCCTAGATTTAAAATGCCCTCTCGTTGGATTATTGCTGGGGATTGCTATGATATTTACTTGGATGAGAAGAAAAATTTGAATACTTTGTTGCATTCTCATTCTTTTAGAGTGTCACTCACCACGGATACTTGGACATCATTGCAAAGGGTAAATTGCATGTATCTTACATGTCATTTCATTGATAATAATTGGAAATTGCATAAAAGGATAATTAACTTTTGTCCAATTAAAAGTTATAAGGGTGAGGATGTGGGTAAAGCAATTGAAAAGTGTTTGCTTGGTTGGAGCATTGATAATGTTTTCACCATTACGGTTGATAATGCTAGTTCTAATGATGTTGTCGTAGGATACTTAAGAATAAAGTTGAATAATTTGGGTACTAGTATCCTACAAGGAAAATATCTTCATATGAGATGCATTGCACATATCATTAACATTATTGTTAGTGATGGGATGAAGGATATGAATGATTCAATTGCTAAAGTTAGGGGAGCTGTAAGGTATGTGAGGCAATCACCATCTAGATTGCATAAATTTAAAGAATGTGTTGAGATGGAAAAGATCCAATCTAAAGCTTTGTTGAGATTATATGCGAGCACTAGATGGAATTCCACTTACCTTATGTTAGATTCAGTTCAAAAGTTTGAGAGGGCATTTGAAAGATTTGAAGAAGTTGACCCTAATTATAGACATGACCTCTTATTTGGTGATGGTGTTCCAAATAGTGAAGATTGAAAAAGTGTTAGAAGATTAAGCATGTTCTTGCAACATTTCTATGATCTTACTGTCAAGATTTCTTGTTCTTTGTATATCGCTGCCAATGTTTATCTTGATGAAGTTTGTGATGTTTACTCTACTTTACGTGATTGATGAAAAATTCAGATTCTGAGTTTAGTGCAATGGCTAAAAGAATGGTTGAAAAGTATGACAAGTATTGGGGGAATGTGGAGAAAATGAATATGTTGCTTTACATTGCATGTGTATTTGATCCTAGATACAAATATACTTTTATTGATTTTTGTTTTAAAAAGATGTATCATGTTGATCAATTGAAAGATCAAGCTTCTGTGTTGTCTGCCAAAGTTAGAAATGCAATGGTTGAGTTATTTGAAGAATACTGAAAAATGCATCAACCTCAATGTTCTCAATCTATACAAAGAGAGAGTATAGGGCATAGTCATTCTTCATCTTTAAGTGATGATATCTCTCAAAGGAAGGGGAAAGAAAAGAAGAATAAGAATGATTTTAAGAAGTATAAGGTTGATCCTCCATTGATCGGCCGTCGCCTCCTCTCGTTCTGTGGAGGCGGCGCCGGCCTCCTCTCGTTTCTTCCCCTACTCCGACCGTCTCGCTTGTCCTTCGACCTCTCCTCCGCTGCTGGCACCTCTTCCCGACTCTCTTCCACCGCCACCATCTCATCCGGCCCCTCACCTACGGTTCTTCCTCCTTCACCACCGTCCCTCGCCATCTCAAACTCCAGATCCAAACTTCTTTACCAATTTTCAGCGGTTCTATATATATATATATATATATTAGTTAGTGGTTTGGTGTTTAGGATTTGTTTTGGTTTTTTTAAATTGATTTTCATCTGTTGTTTTGTTAAAGTTATTCCCTCTCGTTTCGTTTGCGAGTTATTTCCTCTCGTGTCTTTAGCGATTTTTCCTCTCGTTTATTTGGCGAGTTCTTTTTTCATAAGGTGAAACAATAAATCTGATAATGGAGTATGTTTGCTTCATCCCGAGCACCAAAGAAGATATGAACCTTGATATGCAGTTCAGGTTAATGGAGATATTGTCTATGGATAGAAGAGCCGCAATAGAGTCAGACTTGGGTAGCAAGATCATTAACAATATCAAAGAAGTATAAAGTTGCAATGGGTTGTGGAGAGCAAAAGTCTGAATTGGATAGGTACCTTATTGAAGAACTTGATAATGATGAAGATAATGATGGTTTTGATATTCTTGCTTGGTGGAAGAAGAATGGCCATCGGTTTCCCATCTTGTCTGCTATGGCTCGTGATATATTAGTTATGCCCATATCAATCATTGCTTCTGAATAAGCTTTTAGTACAGGTGGACGTATTCTTGATGCTTATAGGAGTTCTTTAACTCCTAAAATAGTGCAAGCACTCATTTGTACTCAATATTAGATAAGACAAGGAACACGTGAGGCCCGTGAGGATGATATGGAGAATGAAATTGTTGAAATGGATAAGTTTGACCTCAGTATGTTTTACTTTATATTTGTATTTATTTTATAGTTCATATTTCATAAATCATAATATTCTATGTTTTATGATTTAACCTTATTGTAATTTGTGATGTGTTTTTAGATTTGACAAAGCCTAGTTTGGATGCTGTGATCGACTCATAAGAATTAAGAAGTCCAAATCAATTGAAGAAATAGGTAAAATATAATTTTATTAGTGTTTTAAATTTTGCTTTGTTTACATATTGACACTTTGACAGTGAGCAATTGAGCAGTGAGCACTATAGAATTTTGCTTTGTTTAGATTTTGCTACATTTTATTAGTTATTAATGTTTGAAATTATGCACTTTGGCAGTGAGCAGTGAGCACTATGGTCTATGGAAGTCTGAAACTTGGCACATTGAAAAGGGATTTGGTAGTTGGCAGTGAGGCAGTGAGCTATTTGGAGGAATTCGAGCATTACTTAATGTACTTTTATTTTGGCATTGAGATCATTTGGAGACTTGGGTTGTAATTTTAATTGCTTATTGAGTATTATCTTCTAATTTGTACTTTTAAGTTTTAATATTGTGCTTGGACTTTGGAGTGTGGACTGTGGACAACTGGACATTGCAACTTTAGACATTTGATTTTGAAATTTTCATGTGATGGATTGTTTTAACTAGTAATTTATTTTTAGTTAAATTTTTGAGTTTAGACTAAATTTTTAAAGAAATTTCAGCCCATTAGGTAATTAATCTGTGTTAAAAATAACCGATCATAACCGACCGAAATTTTCTATTTTTGGTCGATTCGGTTATGAGATGTCTATCCATTATTTCGGTCGGTTATGCGAAGAGTGCAGAATTTTCGGTTATTAACCGATAACCGACCGATGCTCACCCCTAAGTAGAGGGGGTATAGGGAATGCCGAATAAATCTAGCCATGCTCTATCAAAAGAATAACATGTCTATCAAAATACAGAGTGATGTATTCATAATTATGAACATATAGTTATAACATTTTGAACACTATGTTCACAATTATAAATCTACATATTCACAATGTGCAAATTACAGAGTTCTATATTCATAATGTTTGAACTATATGTTCATAATGGTATAACTCTATATGATTATATCCATAATCTTATAACTCCGTATTCACATTGTTCAAATTACAGAGTTCGATATTCATAATGTTTGTACTATATGTTCATAATGGTATAAATCTATATCCATAATCTTACAACTTTGTATTCACATTGTTCAAGTTACAGAGTTCCATATTCATAATGTTTGAACTAGACCTTCATAATGTTATAACTCTACATTCATAATGTTATAACTCTACATTCATAATCTTATAACCCTATTGTTGGTTTTATGACTTTTGGGTGCCGGTCGGCGGGTCAACACTACCGTAAAATACTATAAACGAGAGTTTATGATGAAAAAAAGGGAGTAAAGAAATGGAGAGAATAATGCGATATTATTCCTCTAAGGCTTCGGCCGCTTAAGTGCCAAAAGAACCCAAAAGTAATCGATTTTCCAGCCCCTTACATGGTGATCCCAGGGGGATACTTATACAAGAATACAAAATCCGTATAAGGAAAGTAGGGTTGGCGTAGAGCCAAAATCTACAAAGAAAGTAGGGCTGACGCGTAGGGGCGAATCAGCTATAGAAACTGGCCGCTATTGCGCCATAATTGCCTAAATTAATAAAGGAAGCTACTTGCATTAAATGCGGAAAGTAAATCTCCGTGGGACATGTCTGTAACCGCCTCTGGGGAGTACTCGGTCAGGAAGTATCCTGGTTGCTGAGGAGATGTCTCCGAGGAGTCGCCATTCCTAGGCGAAGATGTCTCAACCGCATAGCCTGGTGGCCCGACTGACTTCCTGAATGGTTCCCGGCCTGGGACGCACTGTCTATGGAGCCTGGTCACCCGCCCGAATTCTTTAAGGCGTTCGGTCGGGGACACACCGGCTGTCGCATCTGCCCGCCTTGCTCAAGCCGATTGACCTTCATCTGGGCTGGCAGTCGTACTTCCTGGTGATCGATTGTTGAGAGCCAGCTGGCTACGATCTCCCAGTACTCTTCCTGGAATCGTGGGTGTTGTCCTTTTGCTAAGTGTTGTATCACGTTCACACCTAACCGTCTAGCTTTATCTTCCCAGCCGGGTGTCCGTTTTAGGGGTATCTATCACCTATATTCACAAAATTCACAGTACAAAGTTCCATATTCATAATGTTTGAACTATACGTTCACAATGTTATAACTCTACATTCATAATATTATAACGTTATACTCACAAAATTCAAATTGCAGAGTTCCATATTCATAATGTTCGAACTATATGTTCATAATGTTATAACCCTACATTTATAATCTTATAACTATATATTCACAAAATTTATGAACATTCACACAATTTTTGAATCTATATTTACAATTTTTGAACTCTATCACAACATTTTGAACTCTATGTTCGTAATCTCTGAAGTCTATATTTACAACATTCGAGTATGTACAGAATATTACGATTTCAAAAACATATTTCAAAATCATAAATGTATACAGAACGTACATGTTCATGTTCTATAAACCCTAGCTTAAGAATGTCAGATACATAATAATTGTATGGTGATGAAGTAGAGTAGCTTAGATGATAGCGATAAAGGGAGTGTGATAATGGGCGATGTAGAAAATGGCGAGAATGGTGCTGAAACTTTTGACTATGAGAATGAGTGATGGAAACTGTGTTGATGAGAACTGAGAGAATTGTGAAAATGGGTGACGAGAACAGAGAGAATGAGCGATGAAGAAGCTTGTGTATGAAGCTTGATCGTCTGTAAACCCGCGAAAATGAAAATGGCGACTTGTAGTCGCGTTGTGAATTAAAAAAAATGATTGGTGGAGGATAACGATGCCACTTATGGCACCGTTACTCCACTAAATTAAAATGGCGTCGTTTGAAATCGTGTCCACCATCCATGGTGAACACGGTTCCATAGAATAATGATTGGCAAATTACATCGTGCACAACGCATTATGCGCCTTAAGAGTTTATGTATATTATGTTATGAGTTTATGTATATTATGTTAAGAATTTATGCGTATTATGTTAGGAAATGATGTGTATTCTACTATACAATTATGTACATACGAAACAGGAGATTTTTAAGACGCACAATGCATTATGCGCCTTGGTGCATAATATAACAATTGCTCTCAAGTAGCACTTGCTCAAATTTTATGCAAGACTCCCAACGAAACTCATAACCCGACCCAAATATTAACGGGTTAGCTGAAATAAAAATAAGAAAATGCAACTCAATTAGAAAGACAATCTAGTCCGAAAGATTGAAAAAATTAGGGTCTGTTTACTAACAGAAAATTATTTTCTGTTTTCTATTTTCTAATTTTTCAGTTTTCATTCTCTGTTTTTTCATTCTCTGTTTTCTGTTTAGAAAGCTTATTTACTAACAGAAAACTGTTTTATGTTTTCTGTACTGTTTTCTAATTTTTCTGTTTTCACCAAAAATTTAGTTTAGATATATTAATATTTTTTGAGCTAATATTTAAAATATTTTTTTTGGATATATTAATTTGAATGACATGCAATGTTGAAAAAATCGCTAGGCGCCTAGGGACCGCCTAGGGCGCCTAGGCGGGCGCATAGGGCGCCTAGGAGGCCGACCGCCTAGGAGCGATTTTTGCAACATTGATGACATGTATATGAATATATAACTTTTACTTTGAATTCTAATATATGTGTGATTTCAATATCCGATATCTGGACCGAACTTGTATTATGATGTAACATAATTAAAAATATTCGAACTAATAATCTATTGAGTTCAATCAAAATCTAAAACATTATATAGAGTTTAATTCTTAATTTCGATAACGTAAATAATGTATAACTTTAAAGTGTAAGCAAATAAATTATGCTTAAATAAGTAAAGTAAGTAGAAAAGATAGAAGATAGTGATAAGTAAAATAAGATGATAATGAATGTAATCATAGTAATGTGGTTATAGTGACATATAACTAAATAGATGATAGATGCTTTTGTTTTTCATTTTGAAAACAGTTTTTAAGTGTGTTCCAGTTTTCTAGAAATTTTCAGAAATTATTTTCAGTTTTCAAAATGGAAAACTGTGTTATTAAACATGTTTTCTGTTTTCTATTTTCCAGTTTCTAGAAATTTTCAATTATTAAACGGCCCCCCTTAGTGTGGCAATTTATATCCTGCACCACGGCGCGTGTTGCATTGTGCGCCCAGATGCAAAACGACGTCGTTTCAATTTTTATTTTTATTTTTTTTTTGAAATTTCGCTACCCAGTGTTTGGCAGTTAATTTTCCTTAAAAAAATCTCATGTTCAAAAATGTACATAATGTTATACTAGAATACACATAATTGTATACATGAATGTACATAATTATATAACAAAATACACATACTCTTTTTTAAAAGATAATACACATACTCTTTTTTAAAAGATAATACACATAATCTAACATAATACATAATAAACATAAACTTTTAACATAATACACATCAACTCTTAACATAATACACAAAAATTTTCTGATTCGAATGTACATAATTGTATAAAAAAAAATATACATAATTGTATAAACAAATATACATAATCATGTTAAATTCTTACCGCGCCTCCCAAAACGACGTCATTTTGGGAGGCGCGGGGCGCACAGTGCACTGTGCACCGTGGTGCACGGTATAAGGATTGGTTTTTGTGTCAAAAATTTAAACTTGATAAGAAAACCAATTTAATTAGTTCGATCTAATAAGTTTGATGGTCCAAATTGATCTGTCCAAAATCTAATTGAACTACTCTAATTGACATCCTTAGACAGAACACAATTTAAAAATGAATCAAAGAATTACTAGAATTTCAGTCCACCTCAAGTCTCGACTAGTATTTAAAAATGCGGGCCTAATTAGAAGTATAAATGAGTCAAACTATTCGTAAGCTACTTCGACTAGATTCAATTACTATTCAAATTCAATTTGATTAATTTAATTTTCAAGCTAAGCTCGAGTTCGAATAATTCAAATAACGGATCGAGTTAAGTTTGAGCTTTTTAGTACTTGGCTCGAACACCTTGCAAACATATTTGGACATTTTTTTTTAATATTTCAGTTATATGATATAAATATAATATAACAAGTCTATCTATCGTTCGTATCTAGGTGTTACTTTAGACTCATGTTCACAGTTGTTTCGTTCTTTTCATTATTGCTCCATTAATTTTGTACGCAGAGATGCCAATTTGGTAGCTCATGCCTTAGCAAAACATGTTAGTGCGACTGACACTCATTCGGTCTGGAGGGATTATCTTCCTCCCTTTGTCTCGTTTACAGTTTAATGCAATCTGGTTTCCTTGGCTTTAAAAAAAAAAAAAAATATATATATATATATATATATATATATATATATATATATATATATATAACAAGTTCATTCTTTCCCTCTTCATATTTCATAAATATAAGTTCTCAAAAAAAAATTTCATAAATATAACAAGTTTAACTAATACATTCATGTGTTATATGTAATAACTTATAACTGCGTTATAAGCTTATAATATGAATTTTGTTATGATATTTGATTGTAAAATATTTATTATTATAAAAAAAATCTTTATTAAACGTATTTGAGCTATTTTCAAATAGCTCAAACTCAAGAAATTAAAGTTTGGATAAACTCGAGTTTTAATTTTTTTGAATTAAACCAAACTTTGAGCTCTGATTATTCTGTATCGATTCGATTATACCCCTAGGCCTTATAGCATGGGCCAGTCCTGTAGTGATATATCTGGGCCTTGACAAGCAGTTCAGCCCACTCCATATATCTACAACAATTATACTGTGGACCATGGTCCAAAACGACATACACTATAGTGTATCTAAACTAACACTGTCTCACGTATTATTTTTATTATATTATCAAATGAAACTGCAGTGTATACAAAATGAAACTAAATAATAATTTCACATATTTAAGTGTATATTATCCACTGAAATTATAGTTATATCAAAATGATACTGTAATTGTGTTAGAAATGAAACTGCAGTGATTTACCATATATCTAGCGGCAATCCATTCCATACAGCTGGGCGCGGAGAAAAGACCGAACAAGAAAGTGTAAAAGCATTCTCGGATTCCTCTGATTTCATAACGTAATTTCAGCGATTACGAAAGTGGGAGGGGACAAATACTCATTGTTAAGTCTTACTTTTTAGGTTAATATGGTTGAATTGAATTGATTGTACTATGTGTAAGCTGTACACAATAATTCCAGGGTTCAAAATATTGACCAATATTGTAATGCTGGTGGGTGGCAGGGTACGGTGCCACAAACATTACGTAGAAACCCTCAAATGATGATTGATGAGAAGGTCTGTACTTAGAAAATATTTTAATGCTTTGACTCCCCTATTCTTATCATTACCCTCACTGTTTCACTGTCTTATCAACACATGTAATGCTGTGGTGGGGGTAAAAAGGGGCGATTTCCTCATCATTTAATCCCCAGTACTCCATAACTATAACACAAGGAATTCAATGTGGTGTTTGATGGGATAGAATTGTAATTTTATTTCTACTAAATTTTATCCATGTTAAAAAAAAAAAATTGTAATTTCACAAAATTCTAACCATAAAATTTTAATTCCTAAGGTCCAAGACCGTCTCTGGGCATGTCTGCCCAGGGACCTTGCACAGGGCCCCCAAAATTTGGAGGTCCCAATTACAAAACATATATACGTATACTATACAGCAGGCAGTGCTGCCTGCTGTATAGTATGTATATATATATAATTTTTTTTTTTTTTTTTTTACAATTGGCCCCCAAATTTGGGGGCACAATTGTAAAAAAAAATAAAATTACTTATATACATATATTATATGAGTTATATATATAATTTTTTTTCCAATTGGGAGCACAATTGTAAAAAAAAAAAAATATTAAAATTATATACTTATATACATGATTGAAAAGGTAGTCGGGAGAGCCTAGCATCTAGGGCAGCTCAGCGTTCATGTATTTTTTATTTTATTTTTAAAAATTTGTTTAAAATTTTTAAATTTTTTAAAACTTGATTATTATAAACTATTTAATACTTTAATAATTAATACTAAAATATTAAATATTAACTTTAAAAAGATGAGTTTGAACAATTTAGGGTTATTCCGCTCAAAATGATGTCGTTTTGAGTGAAATAATTTATTTAAAAAGAATGAAACAATAGCTAATTGACCGATTAGGCGGTTTTGTCGGCGCCTAGGAGGCCGAGGTGGCACTTAGGCGGCCGTTAGGCCGCCTACCCTGCCAGCCGCCTAGACCACCGATTATGGTGATATTGTAAATAGTTGTGGCAAAGCAAGAGATTCGATCCTTTAGAGTAGTGCAACGTATTTATACAATTGAACAACTATTTATTATTTATATATATGAAATAGTTGAAAAGGGGCCCAAATTACGATGTCGCACAGGACCCTCATTTTTATTGGAACGGCCCTGCTAAGGTCCCTCTAAGATCAACTCCAACGTAACGCTAAATCTGCATTTTTCAACGCCAAACCACCATCCCTGCAAAATTAGCTGCTCCAATGTATGCTTGCAAAACGGCATAACCCCAATTGTTTTGGCGTTAATGAACAGTGCCGCGCCATATATGGCGTGGCACGGTTCATCCACGGCAAATGTAGAATAGGAAAGTAATAGACCATTTTGCCTTTGCTTCTTTTTATAATTTCAAATGTATCATTTATTTGTTTATATGTAATTTTTTATTTTGTTAAATACTTATATTTAAAGTTTGTATTATTAAATATAAATTATATCATTTTAAATATCACATTGAGGCTATCAGAACAAGACTAATATTGAATATATATTAATTAAAATTTCAAATACATCAAACATATAGTAATTCCAATAATTAAATGTACTAGATGTTTTATGCTATATTATTATTTTGAAATGAATTAAATTTTTAAAAATATTGTTAAATTCGATTTTTTGAAATAATTATGGTATAAAAATTAATGTTAATAAAAAATTATTATTTACATCACAAGTTATATTTTATATTAAATTAATTAAGTTCGAACTAAATTATATGAAACTAATTAAATTCAAACTAATAATTGAGAAATCAAATTATTTTAGTGTAGAAATTTGGTGTTTTGGTGTTTTCGTGTAAATGGGTTGGAGATGAATAAAATTTGGTGTGAGAATATGCTGGGAATATTCCTTTTGATATGACATTTGGTGAAAAAAATTGGTGTTTTGGTGTGAATTGGGTTGGAGATGCTCTAAGAATACTAATTTTGAAGTTTGTGGAATTGTAATTCAACAATGAATTACTATTTTGCCCTTATTATTATTATTATTATTATTATTATTATTATTATTATTATTATTATTATTATTATTATTATTATTACTAGTATTTGCGCCCGTGCGATGCACGGAATGGATTTGTTATAATATATTAAGAATATTTGGATCGATATATAATTATTTAAATTAGAACATCAAATATTATATAGTGCAATTGAAGGTATGGTTTGGATCGTTTATGTGTTTTTATGTTATCAATGCTTGAATTTGAGCAAATAATTGCTCAAATTAATAGCTAATGTGTAGATGTACGTATGCAGTGTTGTAACTTTGGAGATTTTATTTATCATTGTTCAGTATTTTTATAAATTAGGCAAATGTGCCCGTTCTCTAGCAACTCAGTTATAGGAATGAATTGATATCATAATTCATTTGTATGGAAAATATATTTTTTGTCTAGATATATAGCAATTTTTCCATTAAAAAACATAATATCACCGGTTATATTTACACATTATTGAAACCTATTTGTAGACGACATTTGTATATATAAAATGAAAACTGGACATTTCACATATTTGAGTGTATATTGTACAATGAAGCTGTAATTATATTGAAATGATCATGTAGTTGTGTTTTAATGAAACTATAGCGTCTATAAAATAAAATTAAATAACATTTTCACATAGTTGAGTGTTTAAATATTGAATGAAACTGTAGTTATATCAAAACGAAACTGTAGTTTTGTTGAACTGAAACTGCAGTGTATACAAAAATGAAACTGAAGAACAGAGTCATTTTTTGCGAAGATTCTGTTTCTTTTCATTAAATAAAACGACGTCGTTTTGATGCGCGGTGCATAATCGATTATGCACCCGGTGCATGATATAATTTGCATCTGAGAAATCAATGAGCTCGGATTCATATGTATCCCATATAATACCTATATTATAGTTAATTGGTTTCCTATTCGAAATAGTTAATCGGTGATCATTTTTAATTTTTAATTTTTAATCTATTATTATTATTATTTATTTCCCCTTTCAAAAAAATTATTATTTATTTCCTTTTTTAATTGGCCTAATTTTCGTATCAAATGTTTATCTCAATCAATTATTTTTTTGTTACTACATATCAATTAGTTAATTATTAATAACAGATTATTTTTTTAATATTTTCAGTCATCAATTATTAATAACGGATATCTTTTTCAATTTATCTATACTATTGTTTGAGTGGTCTGGGACTCTGGGTATTTCTTTTTCCATGGGAGGAACAACTTTCCACCACCTTCTCCTGAATATTCCGATCCCTCATGCTTCCCTCTCTATATGTTTACATATAGAGAGAATCCGTCACTCTCCAAATTTTTTCGATTTGATGAGCAAAGAACTCTACTGTTTCCCGGTCGATCTTTCTAGATCCGTATCTTTTCCACAAATAAACAAAAAAAAAAATTGTTTTTTCTTATGAACAACTTTTCTTGTTTAAAAATCAGAAAATGCACAAAAAAACACACAAAACCCAAAACGGAAAATAAAAGACTAAAATAATAAAAACCCCACCCATGCAAATTGCGTATCAACCTTTGTCTCTCCCCATACAACTCTGTCATCTGCTGCAACGCTAAAAGCAAGATGAATTAAATGCATAAAAACTATGGCGCAGAAAGAACGACGTCGCACAAGATATACACGAAATGATAGTAGAAGAAATCTAAGGGAAAAAACACACAAAACCCACAAAGAACAAAAAAACTAAGATAATGAAAAACTCACCCGTGAAAATCACATATCAACCTTTGTTTCTCTCCTTACAACTCGTCATCTGCTGCAATGTTAAAAGCAAGATGAAATAAAGCCAGAAAAACTATGGCCCAGAAGGAACGACGTCTCATAAGACATACACAAAATGATAATAGAATTAGAAATCTACGGCGTCCGCTAGTGGTTGATGTACAACAGACGTAAGCGCTTGAGCTTTGCGCATAGGATAGAGTGGAGGTAGGAGAAGAGAATTATGGAATATATAATATGTAATAATAATTGATTGCTAATTTTACGAAAATATATATGGTTAATTAATAAAATAAATTATTTTTACTAAAATAACTTCTAATAAATACTACACCTATTACTCTGCTTAATATATCATCCTAACAACTTTTCTACCTATATATTTTATATATACACGGTAATACCCATATATATGCTAACTACCTGTTATTGGAGTAATTGGATTAAATATATAATGACCATAATTTTGTGTATTACCATAATAATATTATTCTAATTAATTATTCTATATTATGGTAGCTTATGCAATATTCCGGTTTTTGCCATATTATTCAATGATTAATGATTAATTCTATTACCATAATTAATATAATGAGTTTGAGCGGGAAAATGTTAGAAGGAAGATTTTATTTATATATATATATATATAGATAGATGGTAGCTTATGCAATATTCCGGTTTTTGTCATATTATTCAATGATTAATGATTAATTCTATTACCATAATTAATATAATGAGTTTGAGCGGGAAAATGTTAGAAGGAGGATTTTATTTATATATATATATATATATATAGATATAGATATAGATAAAATAACTTCTAATAAATACTACACCTATTACTCTGCTTAATATACCATCCTAACAACTTTTCTACCTATATATTTTATATATACACGGTAATACCCATATATATGCTTAATATACCATCCTAACAACTTTTCTACCTATATATTTTATATATACACGGTAATACCCATATATATGCTAACTACCTGTTATTGGAGTAATTGGATTAAATATATAATGACCATAATTTTGTGTATTACCATAATAATATTATTGTAATTAATTATTCTATATTATGGTAGCTTATGCAATATTCCGGTTTTTGCCATATTATTCAATGATTAATGATTAATTCTATTACCATAATTAATATAATGAGTTTGAGCGGGAAAATGTTAGAAGGAGGATTTTATTTTTATATATATATAGATATAGATATAGATTATTATTATTATTATTATTATATAAGGACATTTTAGTCTTTATTTACTTTTTTCGCTTTCAATTTCTTTCATTCTATTCCTGCCTACCAAATAATGTAATTTGAATTCTCACATTATTCTTTTCTCACGAATTACAATTCATTTATTCTCTAATTCCCTCTTTCCAACCAATCTGTAACATGTTATGGTTTAGATTTCTCAGAGTAGAGTAGTCCGGTGAAAGTCCAGATTTCTAGCTAGTAGTACTACCAGATTGGTTGAGTTAGTAAGAATTTTTGTTTTTGTAAGTTTGGTTTTACGGTATAAGTGGAAGTTCTTTTTGCAATTGATGACATATATTGACTCATAGATTATTGATAGGTTATATACCCCGGGTCCGTGTCCTCGCTTACAGTCGGGTAGGGATCTAGCAGTTCGGGTCTTGACCTATGGGTCGGGGTCAAAGGTGACAGGTCAAATCCACAACCTCGATAGCCCTATAAAAGGACTTCTAGCCCACTAGTTTAGGGAATCCCTCTGATAGTTATGCTGTGGGCTCGTGCCCAGCGTGCTTCATGGGCACGGATAACGGTGCCGTCAGGCACCGTTATCTTCCCTCTTTTTTTTTTTTTTTTTTTTAATTTAATTTCAGACCGCTTCGTTATAGGAGCATATATTCACAACTTTGTGTTCATAATTTCATAACTGTACATTCATAATTCCATAACTGTACATTCATAATTCTATAACTGTACATTCATAATTCCGTAACTGTACATTCATAATTCAATAACTGTAAATTCATAATTTTCGAAGCTCTATGTTCATAATTGTAAGTTCATAATGTCAGAGTTCTATGTTCATAATTTCATAACTGTACATTCATAATTCCATAACTGTACATTCATAATTCCATAACTGTACATTCATAATTCCATACTGTATATTCATAATTCCATACCGAACATTCATAATTTTCGAAGCTCTATGTTCATAATTATAAGTTCATAATTCCATAACTATACATTCATAATTCTATAACTGTACATTCATAATGTCATAACTGTATATTCATAATTTCATAACGAATATGCCGTTAACGCCGTTAACGGCATTTCGAACAAATTTTTTTTTTATAGTTAAAACAGCGTCGTTTTCACGAAAAACGACGCCGTTTTAACGCCGTGCGCACCTTGCAAGGTGCGCACGTGCGCATAGCATAATTTGCCTTGGACTCCATTGATTCTCTCGGCACTCTTTCTCTCTAAGATATATCTTCCCATTTCTCTCTAATGGAGAGGAAGAACACAACATGAATAAAATACCCCTTTTTCCATATCTTCTTGTCTACTACTATATTGTTCATACATTCATACATCACATATATACATCTAGTACATGCAACCGACATCCGGAAATTAATACTATCAATTATCATGGACTAGGTTTAATGAAACGTGAATGAAGGTTTGTAACATGGATAGTGTAACAAAGATGAGATTAAGAGAAATTTCAATTTTTGTCCTTGACTATTGGGGTCCTGTTAATTGTAACTCACGATTTTTAAAAGTGTTAATTTAGTACTTTGACTATGCAATTTTTATCAATTTTGGTCATTTTAACAAAATTGTCAGTCAAATTTTGCCGAAAAAACTTAATTAACCAATTAGCGTTTAATCTAAGGGGTAAATTCGTCTTTTTAATTATGGTCTGAATTAAGCAAAGATAATTTTTTTCCGGTGAAATATTGGCCAGTAATTTGATCGAAGTGACCAAAATTGATTAAAAAAAATTGCATAGTTAAGGTACTAAATTAACACTTTTGAAAGTCGTGAATTGCAATTAACATAATCCCAATAATCACAGGACCAAAATTGAAATTTTTTCATGAGATTAATTTTAAAGTTGATAGGTAGCCTTAGAGCCCATTACCTTTTTGGTTTGTAAATTATTTCCCTTCTCCCACCCAAATCTTTCCTATCTTGGAGGTTTTTACCCCTCGTCCTTGATTAGTTGAACATGTGGGTTATACTACATTGTAATAGAGTCAATTGTATTTTTTTTAAAAAAAAAAAATAGTAAAGTAGTTATAGATCATCTATACGAAGAGCTAAACTTATCTTCCTTCCTTTGACAAATCAGTCTCTTTCTCATCGTGATAAATTATCTTTAAAAAGAGTTAGATCAGTCTCAACTATTTCATCTATCAATCATGTTTTCGCTCGTTCAATATTCTCATAGTTGACCAATTGAATTCATTGGCAATACTATCCTCATCCATCTTTGATGGTAGATGCAAAACTTTCAAGTTTAGGTAGGTGTTGATTATTGAAAATGAACTATTAATGGTGGAATGTTTTTGCTATATATATCAAAGAAAAAATTGGTCTAACATTATTTAAAATATTAATAGTTGACCTAATATTAATCGAGTTTGTCTACTTAGTGGCAATGTCTCGTAAGCGAATTTGTTTCAACCAAAATAAAATTTAAAATTGTATTAAATAAAACCCTAAATTCTTGTTATATGTCTGCCTTTTTTCCCATTACCATCATCTTGCATGCTTCATGAATCATGATATATTACAATATGATTCTCAGTCCCTACATTCCCCACATTTGTGTCTTATCCTTTCTGTAAATAAATTCATATAATTGAAGTGATAGAGAAGCATATCATATTATTTTATATTTTTACTCAAAAGTACCCAAAAAATTTTCTTTACAAATTACCTTTACAGCTTTGCCCTTTAGTGGGTGGTGTCCTACACCCATCAATCTATTGTTTTATTTCCCATAAAATTTTCAAAACTTAGGAGACATCAAAAAAGGCAAAAATGTTTTTAACTCTCATCCTTTTTTTTCCTTTCCAACATCAACTCAATCCTGCTTTTCCCCCATTTAAAAAATAATAATAATAATAATAATAATAATAATACGTAGCCCCTACCCGATAGTATACACTGAAAAAATTCATATATTTAATACCTCACAAATTACAAAAGTCTGCAAATTAAGGAGAGATAACAGGAAACGAAATGATGTTGACCAGAATCAAACTCGTAACTTTCTAATATAAGAATACTGCTCAACCCACTAGACGATTACCGTTTTCGGGCAATTTTTTTTTTCCTTTTCCCAATAATTCAATCCTGCTTTTCCCCTTTTTCATTTCTATAACATGCAATAACACTGTGTAATTAGGCACAAGAAAGTGACAGTCCTATGCTACTACCAAGGAACAAATATCTATAAATGAGATTATTATGTGGGTGTTAGGATAAGAACAAAAACAGTGGTGAACAAAAAAGTTGAGATAATGCAAATAGATTGTAAAGGCTAAGGAGTTGTTGGGCTGTCAATTGAAAAGGGAATATTATTAGGGGACCACCCAAACAAATGGAAAGTCCTTTTGCACAAAAGATTTTGTGACCCTATGCATGGTTTTGTATTTGTATTTGTATGTTTCTTTTTCATCCATATCTTGGTATATACTTGGTGGGAAAATTCTTTCAATGTATTAACATGTTTTTACTTTTAAATTTATTAAACATCATATGCTTTTGAATCACGTGTCACAAGTTTGAATCTTTTTGAAGTTAATTGTACCATTTTAATGAATATTCTTCATTGAGAAATTCTCTTGTGTTTACAAAGAGTTTGGATGATAAATTGATAGAAGGGTATATTGTAAATTCCATGAGCTGCAAATATGATTGAATGGAGCCTCTATATGATGAATGAATGAAAGGTATATATGTCACCATAAAAAAAGATGGATGTGCAAGATCAATATCAATGTTCAATGAATCTTTAATGTTGTTGTCGTTTATTGTTTGATGATGTTGAAGCTTATGTGACTACAAAATTCGCAAGCAGAAGGACTAGGTGTCAATCAGATTGTCCTCCATTATTGTGTTCACTTCTATATCATTCTCTCTCTCTCTCTAAACTCAGCATTTTGATTTCTCTAAATTATATTCAAATCTTATGAACCCGACCAAAGTCGTTTATGAGAAGGTACATCAAGTTAATTTACCCAACTCAAATTCTCAAAGTTGATTGTAAAAATCGACGTATCCTACTATTGAAAGTAAATTTTAAGTGAGACTTCTCATCCACTAAACCAATGTCTCGATAGTTTTTCTATCATTCTCAAACTCCTCAAGTAAAGACATTATCTGTAGAAAGATCCCCAACCTTTACAATCCTTTTTTTTAATAACTCAAGATTATTAGTTTCGTTAAAGAGTTAATTTTATTTTTTGTCCTAGATTTATAAGTGGTAGTCCATATTTTTTTTAATCAAAAAATCTTTATTTGATCCTAGTATTATTGTGTCATGATCATTTTTTGTCATTCGTCAACAAAATTGTTGAAATATCGTTAAATACAAGGACATTTTGATCTTTTTTTATACAAATTAAAGTAGATTGACTCGCTAATTTTTTATGTTTATTTTTATGAAAAAATAAATAATTGAAGATCGAAATACTTTTATATTTAATGACATTTAAATTATTTTATTGATAGAAAATAAAAAATGGTCATGCCATAATAATACTAGGACCAAAAATGAATGTTTTGAATAAAAGGACTAAAAGTGAACTGTCACCTATAAATTTAAGACAAAAAATGAAATTAACTCTTTCGTTAAATTATATCCTAAATTAAGTGAGACTTCTCATCTCATCATTATTTATTAGAAGATATAGCCATGTTTGGTAAAATAGTTAGCTTATCAGCTAATTTTAACTTATTTAACCACTATTAGCTCTTTCATTTGATTAAACCATCAACATGAGTGTTTGATTAATTAACTTTTTATAACAATCTTTTGCTCTAAAAAGCTAAAATTTAAAGGAGTAGCTTTTCCAATTAGCTTTTTGAGAAATTCATTTGTATGTAATTAGCTAACAACTAATTTACCAAACACTTTTAACAAACAACTAATGCTATCAATTAGTTATATCACTAATCTAAATCAACTAACAGTCATTTACCAAACAGGCAAACACTCCATACTAATTCGTTGGTAATCAAATCACAGGCATATTTATATTTGATATATTATATGTTCAACACTGAAAAAGCGTTTCATCGAGACTCTTTTAAGAGTAGTCCCATACTAATTTGTTTAGCATTTAGCTTATTATTATGTTGTATCTTCCTTCCATTATAGGTTTTAAAACAAGGAGAGGATGGTGATTGAGGGGCCAGGGATGGAAATAAGATGGGGTGAACAATCATATCAATCAGCATGGAATGTAGCTACGAAAATGCAAAATCCAACGGCAGATGGCTTGTCCTGATTTAAGCACCGTACCATATCATATTATCATCACCGACGATCGCATTATTTGTTTTCTCAGATATCCGCCATTCAGTTCAGCATCACCAAACACGAACGTTTAGTTGGGAGGAAAAAATTAGAGGAGAAAAGAATTGTAATTTAATGATAAAGAATAAAGTGAAAATAAAATATGAATTCATATTACATTGTTTGGCAGATAGAAGCTCAGAAAATTAACCCCAATTCTAAGGGCCCGACTAAACATGAACCATAGAGGTTGTGCTCACTGCGCCCAAGGAGCCCCTCTCATTTTGTGAGGTTGTTCTCACATTGCCGCTGGTGAGACTCAATCCCTGGTTATTCTTCCAAAGTTTCACCTCTATAACCAGTTGAGCTACCCATGCAGACAAAAAAACATTTTAATTCATGTCTACCAAACACATTGCTAGCGCAACACCTGAACATCGTACAGCGTTATGCAGACATCTCCGTAATTTCCTCCGTCTTACGAAATACGGGAAATGGGAACGCCATTAATGTTTGTTGGCCCCACGGAGGAGAA
This sequence comes from Ipomoea nil, assembly GCF_001879475.1. NCBI lineage: Eukaryota > Viridiplantae > Streptophyta > Magnoliopsida > Solanales > Convolvulaceae > Ipomoea > Ipomoea nil. Next base: position 2,193,908 of record NW_017619627.1, on the reverse strand, counting down.
GAGACAAGTATCTGATTCGATTTATATCTTTCTGCTGCAAAATTAAATGCAACTAAGATGATGATGATGAGGAAGAGGATCCCTGACTGTTTTTCTTCAACTCCTTGGCGCCAACTGAATTCAATTTTATTCACCGCCCTCGGAAACTGGAACACCACTCTGCTCCAACTTCAAGGCGGCAACCGCTCTACTTCATTTATACCCAATTACACTACTATAAATCATACACCAAACACCCATATTTGCTACAACCCCTCAGTCACCTTATTGAGGTGATAAATTGTTAACCATAAGATTACAATTTCAACTCTTACTAAAAGTGATTTTACCATCTTAATTTGAATCGATCAGTTATAAACAACTTAAACTGCTTTATCTATCTCCTTTAGAGTCTTTTTCCCATTATGATCAAAAGGTGAGGTGACAGTAAAATACATTTCTGATTTCTGAACAGGAAAAGAGGAGATTCTTACTACTACCAATTTTACAACTCCAATCCAACTGTACATATTACACAAAAAGCAAAGCTTGGAACAGTGAGCACCTTGAAGTTAGATAGTTAAGCAAACCCTTCCCCCAATAACAACTACTAATAAAAATAAAATAAAATAAAAAAGGAAAACAAAAATAGAAGCAGCAAACTGATAGGGTAACTAGAGATAAGTGAACATAGGGTTCCATACTCGGATTTTAGATGCTGAGAAGATCAGGTGGTGGTGACTGAGGTGGTGCCTGCATTTGGTCTTTCAGGTCCCTTGGAGTTGTGCTGGGGGACTCCAGTACAGAGGCTGATGGTGGAGGGGACTCTGTGACTGTTGAGTCATCCTGTTTGTTGTTTGGTGGTTTGGGCAGCTCTGTTAGCATTTGCACCACCTCGCGCATCTTTGGGCGCTCCACCGCCTGTTCTTCCACACACAACATTGCTACATAGAACACGTGCATTGCCTCGTGAAGGGGGACAGTCGAGAGCCTCGGATCGAGAATCTTGAGCACTGCTTCCTTTTTCCCATCTGTGATTTTTCTAACCCATTGGACTATGTCGACACCATCACCAAACTCCCCAACTGGCTTCTTTCCGCTTATCAGTTCTAGCAGCACCACCCCAAAGCTGTAAACATCGCTCTTCTCATCTACCTTCAGTGTATAGGCATACTCTACAAAAGAGCAAAAATATTATGCTTGAATCATTGGTGGGATCACAAAACACAGTAGATTAATAATTACCCTTCATTAACTAACTTCCTGAAACAAGTAATTGTCAAGTACAAACTAATTCTTTATTTTGATTTGTTTGCAGGGGAGAGTTCATCTTGAATTGCTGTCAAGGCAACTAGAGCGCTTTAATACTCATTAATACCAACCCACCAAACAATATCAAGGTAGTTAGTAGCCTTATTTATTCCACATTTCTATCCTAAACAGACAAAGGGCGGTGTAGAGCTGTAGATGACTTTGTTGTGGCGTTCACCTATCATTTAAATGCCAGAAAAAATGAAAGTGACTTCACATTCCAATTGCCCGATTTACTATCTAGGAAAGACAAGCCCCGGCATTTAATATGTATAGAAAAGTTTGGCCCACCAATATAAGATATCACAAATAAATGAAGTTTCATTGAAACCTATGACTAGAAGTTTCAGAGAGTAGCAAACAATTTTAGCACCAAGGAGCAAAATGAATTAAAGCACATCTAATCTAATATATAAAATAAAGCATCATTTCTGTAGATTACCTGGTGCAATGTATCCATAAGAACCTGCAATAGCAGACATGCATTCTGATGTTCCAGAATCCTGCAAGAACTTGGCAAGTCCGAAATCAGCAACATGAGCTTCATAGTTCGAGTCCAGAAGAATGTTGTTTGATTTCACATCACGGTGGAGGATCAAAGGTGAACAATCGTGATGCAGATAGCAAAGGCCCTTTGCAGCCTCCACAGCTATCTTATACCTTGTATCCCAATGTAAATGACCGCCTTTCTTTCCGTGAAGCATTTCACCCAAGCTCCCATTGGGCATATACTCATAAACCAAAAGATTTGTTTCATGGTTTGAGCAAAAGCCTAATAATCTGACAATATGCCTGTGCCGGATCCTCCCAAGAGTCTGTATTTCTGCGTTAAACCCATGATCATGTGAAGATCCACGGCTCATGGCTGGCAACCTTTTCACAGCAACTTGTTCCCCATTAGGCATCGCTCCCTTGTAAACTATTCCTGCACCTCCTTTTCCAATAATGTTGTCCTCCTTCAAGCAATCAAGAACATCATCACAAGTGAAATCTAGGCGCTGAAATGCAGTAAGCTTCCATGCACGAGCCTCGCTAGCCTTCTTTAATGAGCGGGCCTTTATAATTGCTGCAACAGCAAACACAATTGAGCAGACAAGCAACCCGATAACAAGCAAGAGCTTCAAAGAAGATGAGAATCCCCCTTTTGCACGAGGCTGACGAGACCCATCAACAATACCATCTTTGCAAGGTCCCAAATAAGGGCCACAGAGATCAGGGTTGCCCAAAAATGAAGTGTAATTGAAATAACTGAACTGGCCAGTCCCCGGAACCAATCCAGACAGATTGTTATATGAAAAGTCCACTGAAGTTAAACTCTGCATAGAGGCAATTGGCGCCGGAATGCTCCCAACTAAGTGATTCCTAGACAGGTTCAAGTAGTTTAATATCCTCATTCCTGTAATCTCAGTAGGAATTTCACCAGAAAGTTGATTCCGGCTGAGATCAACAAATGTCAGCAACTTGCAATGACTTATCTCTGGTGCAATGGCACCGGACAAATCGTTGTGGCTGAGATCCATCTTTGATAACTGCTGCAATTTCCCAATTTCTGCAGGAATGTGGCCGGAAAATTTATTTCCATCTAGAAGCAGCTTCTGCACACCTGCAAAATTTCCAATGCTCGGAGGCAATGGCCCAGCCAAATGATTGTTCGAAAGGCTGATCTGTCCAAGACTGGAAGAGACGGAATGAGTCTCTGGAAAAGTGCCGGTGAGGAGATTGTCCTGGAGTTCAACTTGTGAGAGCTCCGGCAAGCTCAGAAGGCCTTTAGGAATGGAACCATTTAGATAGTTCTCCCCCATCCTGATTCGATTTAGTGACCGACACTGCCCAAGAGATTCCGGAATCGGACCAAATAAGAAGTTTCCGAGAGTTATTAGGGTCTGCAGGTTGTTTCCGGTGCACAAATTTGTGGGCAAATTTCCGGTCAATTTGTTGGAACTGAGATCCAGAAGCTGAAGCTGACCATTTTTCCCCAATTCCTGTGGAATGCTACCGGTGAAGTTGTTTTCCCATAGCTGCAGCACCTCCAGCTTCGGCAAATCGCCGATAAAGTCCGGTATTGATCCGTGAAGTTTGTTCCGGAAGAGGTTTAGAAGTGTGAGATTCTTAAGCTCCGCGAATGTGGACGGTATTTCGCCGGAGAACATGTTGTTCGACAGATCCATGGACTTCAAGCTCTTCAGAAACCCTAGCTCCGCAGTTAACGACCCGGTGAGACCGTTCACTTGCAGGAACAGCGTGTCCAGGTTCTGCAACATCCCTATTTCTGGGGGAATCTCGCCGTTGAGTCCACAGTTAGCGGCATCGAGGCGAATGAGATGAGATAAGTTCCCCATTTCCGGCGGTATTCCACCGGAGAAGGAGTTGTAGTAGCCAATATAGAGCTGTTGAAGCTTAGTGAGGTTTCCGATCTCCGGCGGTATCACACCGACGAGCTCGTTGCCAGAAACCGCCAGATACTCCAGATTCTGGAACCTTCCATACTCCGGCGGAATGGCACCACCGAAGTAGTTGCCTCCGAGATGGAGGTGCCGGAGGTTCTGCAATTGGTAGACTTCAACCGGCAGGTCACCGGTCATATTGTTATTGTAGAGGTCGAGAACCAGGAGGTTCCGCAGGCGGGCGAGCTGCGGAGGGAATGTCTCGTTGAAGATATTGTTGGAGAGGTTGAGGTAACGGAGGGTAGAAACGGCCGAGATTCCCGGAGGAATGGGGCCGGAAAGTTGGTTGGCAGCTACGGAGAGGTTGCGAAGGAAGCGGAGGTGGCCGACGTCAGGAGATAGGACGCCGGAGAGGTTAAGACCGGAGATATCAAGAGCTGTAACGCGACGGGAAGAGTCGCACGTGACACCTAGCCATGTGCAGTGAGAGGTGGAGACATTCCATAAGGCCAGTGCGGACTGAGACTCGTCAGCAAACGCCGCCTTCACGGCCAGCAAAGCACGGTACTCCGGTATCCGCCACCCTTTTCCGGCGGCGGCGCAGTGGCGGAAATGTAAGTGAAGGATGACAAACAGAATGAGAAGGAACCGCATTTTCTCCGCTCGATCGATTCACCTCTCTCGCAATCTCTTTCTATATTGCCCACAGAGTGTTCGATAAAAAGCCCCTTAAGAAATTATGAGAGAAAGAAAGAAAGAGAGGGCGTCAGGCGGAGGAAGTGGTGGTTGTTGTTTTGGGGTAGGCGGAGGAGTAGAGTGGAGTTCAGTGAGCAGAGCGGGCGAGGATTGCGTTCATTTCATATTTTTGTAATGCCGGGTTTTTGTTTGATTTCTAGTAAATATAGGGTCTTATAAGCAAAACTTTGTAGTGTTACCCCTAGTCAGACCTGAAGCCCCTCAACTTTTTTCCCAACTTTGGAATAACCCCTCTTTTTTTGAGAAAGTTTCAAACATTTTGGACATCCTTTTCATGACTAAATGTTCAAAATATATGGAAAACAGACAACCTTAGTGCTCTTTACTTATACTTTTTTGTTTTGCTTTTTATGTAAAAGAGCTGTATTGAGTTAAAGTAATAATTTAAAAGTTAAATTCAAATTAACTTGTCTTTTTAAATTGAGTATACACTAGCTTCACCCTAATCTTATGTGACATACTCAACTGAAAAAATCTTGACAAAAATTAAATAGATTCATGATTTTTTAATACGAGAATTATGTTTCACCGGTTTATAACTTGTTTTCGGCTATCATTATTGTTCTTATTTACTGCATATCATTTTCCCAAAAGACTAGCTATTATATGAGCAATAGAATTAATGAACTATATTCTAAATTGCCAACTCAAATTAGTTTCTTCTTGTTTAGGCAATTTGTTATCTTCTATATCTCTATTGCATCATCTTCTTCTCTTTTTGGAGTGTTGACAAGAAGAATGAGTTGTTAAGTATCATATGCTGTCACGGATGGCATATTCATGTGTATAACTTTTTTTTTCCTCATCATCAATAATTTTTTTTAGAAATATATTCATTAGATTACTTATAATTTAAATAGAGCGAGTGTGTTATCTCTTAAGAAAAGTTTTTAGTTCAAGAGTTGTAAATGAAATAGTATAGATTTGAAAATTTTACATCCCAAATTCGCCACATAACTAAATAAATAACATAGAAAATAATAGACATGGAAGAAATTAAATATAAGAATAGTTGCCAAAGGCCTTGTGGTCAAGCGGCATAGTTGTGACCCCTCAAATGAGAGGTCTTAGGTTTGAGCTTGGGGCTTTAAGTAGTACTCCTAATAGAGTCAATAGTATTCAATATATACATACATACATACATACATATATATATATATATATATATATATATATATATAGTTTGATCATAATATAATATTGTTATATTCAAGATTTAACATACTAATTCTCAAAAAAAAAAAAAAAAAATCATAACCCCTTTCAACGTGATTATATAAATCAATAAAAATTGATGTGCACTACCTACCCATCACAACCAATAACATGTTAAAAATTGATGTGCACTACTTACTCATCACAACCAATAACATGTTCTTCCGTTTGCGATATCATGAAACATGCATGAGTATCCCATGTTGTTCTCTCGACACGATCACGTTTAGGCTAACTGCACGTATCAGTTGCGCACACTACACGTCACCCCAAGATGACATTCAATTAGCCCAATGCCCCCATCAAGTTATCAACAATAAAATACACTAATTTTCCTTAAACCGAGTTCAATTAAACAATATTTCAATCAATTTCAAATTAGTTAGAATTCAATATCATATCCTAATATTAAAAATCATTGTTAAAAAAACAATATAATTAACTTCACAAACAGGGCTATTAGGACATGTTTTGATCTTTTGAAGTGGGACAACTAATCAAGCAAGTTTGGTGATTGGAATAATGACGGATCAAATAAAAAAGTGAAGGCCAACAGATAGTAAAGCGAAACCACAGGGGCTAATTTGCAATAATGAAAATTTCAAGCTCACAATGAGATAAATCAAGTCAATAGTCAATACACTTCATTCAAATGAATATATCAAAAAATATTTAAAATATTAACTTAAAAAATATTAATATCAAAACTAAATTTTAAGTGAACTTAATATTTTATTTGTTTAGATATATTCTTAGTTATATTATATACATATATAAATTTGTATATCAAATGTAAAAATCTTACATATATTATACTTAAAAATAAATAAATATATATATATATATATATATATATATATATATATATATATATATATATATTCCATTTAAACCAATCATCATATCCTAAAATATTTTAAATATAAAGTTTAAAATTAATTCAAAATTAAACGTGCGCTAATTTTATAATGTTAATCTAAAAAAATAAATAAATATTAATCAAAAAAATCTCTAAACAAAAAAATAAATAATGAAAAACTGAAAAATAAAAAAATAAATAAAAAAAAAAACTGAGAACAATTTTATATAATGTAAGGAACGAGAATCATCACATGCTTAACGCATTTTATTTTATTTTTTTTAAATAATTTTTTTTTCTAAATTATAAAAATGATATTTTCTTTTGTGACGAGAGAATCTTGTAATCACTGTTTTAAAGTATGTAATAATTTTTTTTATAGATAATAGTTCATAAACTATGCCATAGTGATAATTGTAAATTGGTAAAGAAGTGATGAATTTACATTATTCAGAAGAGATATTTATACTACAAAGGTGAAACTGAAACTACTAAACTCAAGGTAACCACAACAATAAATACGAAACAAACTTAACAAACTAACCACAACCAAGCACTATATTATCTCTTATCATGCCCCCACAAGATGGACAGCCGTCCGGCGAGGCCAATCTTGGACACCAGAAGCTGAAAGCGGCGCCGTGGTAGAGGCTTCGTAAGAGCATCAGCCAGCTGATCATCACTTGCAATATTAGAAACACGAAGTGCACCACTCTGGACACGCTCACGAATAAAGTGAAAGTCAAGAGCAACATGCTTCATACGAGAATGAAAAACTGGGTTTGCACAGAGACTGGTTGCGCCAAGATTATCGCAATAAATAATTGGTTTCTCCGGGAGAGAAAAACCAAGCTCACTCAGGAGAGATGAAATCCAAGCAAGTTCCGCAGCAGTACCAGCAACAGTGCGATATTCGGCCTCCGTAGAGGAACGGGCAACAATTCGCTGTTTCTTAGAACTCCACGAGATAGGATTACGTCCTAAGTAAACAATATAAGCTCCTGTAGAGCGGTAATCATGCTTGTCACCAGCCCAATCAGCATCAGAGTAAGCATGAAGTTGCACCGGTGAATCAGCAGAAAGGAAAATACCATGATCCAAAGTTTCGCATAAATATCGAAACAAACGTTTCAGTGCCGCCCAATGGTCTACGGTTGGTGCTGCCAGAAATTGAGAAAGTTTATTAACAACGAATGCTACATCTGGTCTGGTCAACGACAAATACTGCAAGCTCCCAACTAGTGCCCGAAACTCAGACGGGTTCGAAAGAGTGTGTCCGGTTGTAAGACGTAGTGGAGGAGAAATAGCCATAGGTGTGGCCACAGGTTTAGCATCCGCCATCCCCGCACGACAAAGTATGTAATAAATGTACTTCCTTTGGTTGAGAAAGAGGCCGTGAGAGCAAGGAGACACTTCAACACCAAGAAAGAAGGAAAGAGAACCAAGATCCTTTAAAGAAAACCTGCGAGCCAGACAAGAAATAAAGGAGCAAACAGATTTTTCATGTTTGCCGGTTACAATTATATCATCAACATACACAAGGACATAGACAGAGTCCGAGTGATGAGTATAGTAAAACAATGGAGTATCTGCCTTCGAATTTTTAAAACCAATCTGCAGAAGGTAATTACGCAGCTCAGTGTACCAAGCCCGAGGGGCTTGTTTTAGACCATACAACGACTTTCGTAACCGACACACATGCTGAGGTAGTGTACGATCAATAAAACCGGGAGGCTGAGTCATGAACACATCTTCATTCAAAGTTCCATTCAAAAATGCGTTGTTAATGTCCAACTGACGAGTTACCCACCCATGAGTAATAGCTAGACTTAAGACCAGCCGAACAGTCGATGGTTTAACAACCGGACTGAAAGTCTCAGTATAATCAAGCCCTTGTCGCTGATGAAAGCCTTTGGCAACCAGTCTAGCTTTGTACCGAGCAATGGACCCATCTGGATGATACTTGAGGCGGAAGACCCATTTGCAACCCACCAGATTGTGAGATGGATCGGGGGGGGGGGGGGGACAAGATCCCAAGTCTCATTATGAGCTAACACTGCAAACTCATCCTTCATGGCTGCCAACCAGTTTGGATCCTGCATAGCTTGCTTAACAGAAATAGGTTCAATAGGAACAACTTGAGCTGATAAATTGAGTTTTCGAATGGGTTTTAAAATGTTGTTTTTCGACCGAGTGATAACGACACGTGGGGCAGGAACTGGTACAGAAGCTGGTTGGTCAGGAGGAGAAGTAGCAGGAGATGAAACTTGACTCGTTTGTGAGCAACTAGAGGGAGAAGAGTGGGATGTAGAACCAGGCAGAGATGGTGATGGAGACGACTGAGTATTTTGAGTAGGAGGTGAGGGGAGTATAGGTGATAGAGGGGAAGTTATAGGGGAATTTGGAGGAAGATTATGTAGGGGTGGCGGTGTGATGTTTTGGTAATGTGGTTGCGCCGGTGAATGGGCGATCGAAAGAGAGATAGAACACCACTCACCTGCGCTGGAGGACGAAGGGCGGGAGAGGTCTTTAGCAATATGTGCAAATGGGAACCACGCTTCAACAAACCGTACATGTCGAGACACATATATACGATTTGTAGTTGGTTCTAAACAATAAAAAACATGTTGAGATGCCCCGTACTCGACAAAAAACACAAGGTAATGAACGAGACTGAAGCTTGTGGGCAGTATATGGTTTGAGCCATGGATAACACAGACATCCAAAGCTGCGAAGACTAGAGTATTTTGGTTCACTACCAAAGAGTTTAGAGTAAGGGGAGTGATGGTTAAGAGTTGGTGTGGGAAGGCAATTAATGAGGTAGACTGCAGTGGAAAAGGCAAGAGTCCAGTAACTAAGTGGTATGGAGGCTTGGGTAAGAAGAGCAAGACCCGTCTCAACGATGTGACGGTGTCGGCGCTCCGAATACCCATTATGCTCGGGAGTGTGTGGTGGAGAGGTGAGATGAGAGATGCCACTTAGTGTTAAGAAAGATGACAAGGCTTTGTACTCACCACCATTGTCAGAGTACAAGGTTCGAAGTGTTTTATTAAAAAATTTCTCAACAATAAACTTAAAGCGTACAAACACATCATATGTGTCAGACTTCCGCTTGAGTGGATACAACCATACATATTTTGTATAGTGATCTACAAAAATAATATAGTATTTGTAATTATCAAAGGAATGTAGTGGAGAAGTCCAAACATCACTGAACACAACCTCAAGCGGTTCTGATGTAGTAAGAGTGGAGTTTTTAAAGGGAAGTTTATGACTTTTATTGCTAAGACATGCATTACAATGTGACTGAGCAAAAGAATTAGAAATGCCTAAACGAACCAAGAGTTGGTCGAGGATGGGAGCGGAGGGATGACCTAAGCGGTGATGCCAATTATTGTCACAAACCATTGTGGTGAAGACATGAGTAGACACACTAGGAGACGTCGGCCACTCATAAACTCCGTTTTTAGATGGTCCGGTTAGGAGGGGTGCCCTCGTCTGAATGTCCTTAACACAAAAGGTAGTGGGTGAGAACTCAATAAGGGAATTATTATCACGACAAAATTGTGAAATAGAGATAACATTTCGACACATGGTGGGAACACACAAAACATTAGAAAGGGAAAATGACTTAGATGTAGAAGGGAGAGAAACAAAACCAGTATGTGAGATGGGAAGACCAGAACCGTTCCCTATCATAACTTCATCTGTACCATCATATGGTGTATGAAGAGCAAGATTTGAAAGATCTGTGGTAACATGATGGGAGGCACCACTGTCTAGCAACCAGGAGGGTGCAACTGGTGAGGTGGCAGCAACATGAGCCTGTGGTTTTACCTCTTGTTTGCGTGTAGGACGAGGGGGAAACTGAATATTTGGGTACTGTCCACGAAAGATAGAACAATGAAAAAGAACATGACCTTGAACATTACACCACTGGCAGCGACCAAGAAAGGGTTTTGGAGCAGGCCGGGATGAATTGTTTGTGAAGCGGGGATATGAGGGTTGCCGAGTCTGAAAATTGCTTACTGGTCGAGTTTGAGTGGGATGAGCTGTAGCTGGAAACGTGGTAGGAGGAGTTGCACGGTGTAGAGCAAGTTCTTTGTTAATTAACTTTTCATGCAACTCTTCAAACGAGATGATGGAGTCACGTCCATTAACAGCATCAATAACAGATTGGTAATCAGAATCCAGACCATCAAGAATTTTGTCTGTGATATCTTCATGTTCCATGGGTTTGCCTAAAATGGCAAGTTCATCAACAACTCTCTTGATTTGGTGTATGTACTCGGTAATTGTGGAGCCGTCTTTGATGATATTCTTGAGTTGATCCTTGAGTTGCTTTATGTGACCACGGGTGGGGCGAGCATAAGTATTTGCTAGGATATTCCATGCCTCGTGAGAAGTTTGGGCACTCGAAATGAGAGGCCCGACAGCTGAGGACAAAGTACCAGCTATAGCGCCAAAAATGAGCTTATCTTGGCGTATCCAAGTGGAATAAGCAGGATTTGGAAGTACGCGATCTTGCACAATGATAGTAGCAGTTGGGATGAGTTTACTGCCATCAATAAAATGTTTAAGATCATAGCCAATAAGAATGGCTTCAAGCTGAATTTTCCATGTGAGATAGTTAGAGGAAGTGAGTTTTTGAATGTTATGAAATGTAACCACAATTAGTGGTTGGCTAGGTTCAAGATGATTAGGAATGGTATTAGCACCTTCAACATTAAGTACCGTATTAACTGGAGTGGGGGAGACAGTAGGTTGAGTATTTGCATCATTAGCAGCCATGGAAAATAGAACTTAAGGTGAAGGGAAAAAAAATATAGTTTAGATCGAATAGCTCTTGATACCATGTAAATTGGTAAAGAAGTGATGAATTTACATTATTCAGAAGAGATATTTATACTACAAAGGTGAAACTGAAACTACTAAACTCAAGGTAACCACATCAATAAATACGAAACAAACTTAACAAACTAACCACAACCAAGCACTATATTATCTCTTATCATCGCATCAAGAAGACCTTGTGCGTAGACTTGAATAATATATGATAATCGGGTTTTACCCATGAGACAATATTTTGTTGTCTTTTAATTAAATATAGTCCCTTTTTATCATTCAATTATTTATAAATTAGTGTTTTTACTTTCTCAAATATTTACAACATATTTTAACATAGTTAGAATAAACCAAACTAATAGAAGAAGCCACTTTGGTCTTTGGATAAATTTAATAAACAAAAAAGTGTTATTTTTCTTATAATTTAAAGACAAAAAAATGTTTTTTCACTTCATTTTTTTTAACAAAGGGATATTTGTATTTGTATTTTTTTTTAAATCAAAGACAAATTTCAATTAAACTGAACTAAAGAGAAGTGAATGAATACACTCAGGAAGGGTGGAATCCCAAAAACCAGAGTCAGGTTGAGATTGAGAGCATGTTGGCCTTGCTAATGTATGGCCATCAAGTTCAGTGATCTCTTAATCCAACTAAAACTAATATGATCAAAACTAGCCATGTTGTTATAACATTGATTTACAACAACTCTTGGGTAAGAAAGGTCTTTGTTCCTTTGAATTAGAGTTGCAATAGGACTGACACAATCAGACTCCAATCTGATTGTAGTGAAATTACGATTCTTAGATCATCCGCATCAGTTGGGGAGATTTGGGGGATAATGGAAGAGTGATTAGGAAAGAGAATGTAGGAGAGGAGAGAAAAAAAAAATAACAAAAACTGAAATTGAAAAAAAAATAATAATAATAATAATAAACTGTATAGCGTCAAGCGCGCCCGTGTAGCCATGGGCTGTGCGCAAACGCGCACAGCCAGTGCTAGCTTTATTTTTTTATTTTTTCTGACATTATCTTGATATTTGTAGGACAAATATTTTTTAAAATAACCCCACCCCACATTTGTTATTAATCCCACTCAAAATAATTCATCTGACAATAACTCTATAATAACCACAGATGTGGATGCTCTTAAGCCAAGAAGGGCTTCTTGCAGGCCATAACTTCAGCCATGAAGGGATCAAGGGATATTTGTATAAAAATATAAAATATTGAATAATATAACACAACATTTTGAAATTAAATGTTCTAAAAATTTCATAATTTCCATTTTGAAGAATATTCAAATAGAAAATGTAAAAATAGTGGTTAGCGCCCTAGAGGCTTAGAGCATGTGTTTTAATTATTTATTTATTTATTTATTATTATTATTTTTTTTTTTTTTTGTAACACATGATAGGGAATTTTGTTGTATCACGTTTACCTCTTGAACTTCAAATATTTTATTATCTAAATATAATAATATTTGAAAATTATTATAATTTTTGTTTGGGAATAATGGTCAAATATATCACTCAACTGCACACCAAAATACAATTAGGCTATCAAACTAAAAAACAATGCAATTAAGTCCCTAAACAGTACAAAATCATACAATTAGACTCAAAATGACCTGTTTACCTGAAAGTATGCTGACATGGCGGTTATTAATTTTAAAAATAATATTTTATTTATTTTTAAATAAAATAATTAATAAAAAAACTAAAATAGACCGATTGAAGTCGAATCGTCTCCATGACCATGGAGACAAAGGTCTTCATCTCCGGCCATAGAGACGAAGTTCGCTGGAGACGATTCGTCTCTGGCCAGTATGTTTTAGTTTATTATTTTTTAAAATTTTAATTAATTATTTTATTTAAAATTATTTTAAAATATTATTATTTTTAAAAATAACAAAAAATTGGTCATCGAACTGCACACGATAATGTAATTATGCCACTGAACCTAGAAAATCAACAATTGGGTCTCTAAACTAACCAATTTCAAACAATTTCTTCTAAATTGAATGTTTCCAATAGGTTAACAGGTCATCCTCTCAAATTAATTATTTTTTAAAAAATAATTTTTAAAACTAATTATTTAATTTTTTTTAAAAAAAAAGGACTCCGGCCAGAGTCCCTTTTTTTTTTAATTTAAATAATTAATTTTTTAAATTTATTTTTTTAAATAATTAATTTGGGAGGATGACCTATTGAAAACTTTCAAATTGGAAGAATTTTTTGAAATTGGTTAGTTTAGGGATCTAATTATTGAGTTTTTAGGTTCAGTGGCCGAATTGCACTATCATGTGCAGTTCGATGGCCTATTTTATCCTGTCTACTGAACCATTGAGTCACCGTGATTTACATCCTCTCACATGCTCTGTCGGGTCGGAGTGTGTGAGGTCCTTAGGGTTGGGAATAACAATTTTTGGGACAAGGTAAACGAGTCATTTCATGTCTAATTGCATGAGTTTTGTTGTTCAATGTCTCAATTGTATTATTTTGCATTCGATAATCTAATTATATTTTGATGTGCAGTTCAGTGGCGTATTCGACAGTTATTTTTTTTTCTTCTTAAAAAAAAAAGAAAAAAGAAAAATTGAAGGGGGGATTACATAGTAGGTAATTATTAAAAGAAGCAGTAATAATTTAGGTGCAGAGGAAGCTAGAAAGAAAGAGAAAGTTGGTCAAATTAATAAGGTTGACTGACGATTGTGAAACACGACAATTGTTGGGTTTTCGTGATACCATCCATCTGCTTGTCGTCCCACCACAATTAACTATACATATCATGGATTGCTTAAACCTTCGCTTCAAATTATTATTATTATTATTATTATTATTATTAATCCCAATATTTAAACTACCCAGAAAAAATAGAGTTAATTTTATTTTTAGTCATAAATTTATATGTGATAATTAATTTTTAGTTTTTTTTTATTAGAATATTTTCATTTGGTTTAGTATTATCGTGGTATGATCAATTTTATTATTCCATCACCAAAATTGTTGAAATGTTATTAAATACAAAGACATTTCATATTTATATACAAAGTAAATTGAACCGCTATATTTTTTTATGTTTATTTTTTTTAAAAAAAAAAATCATAATTGAAAACTGAGATGTCATCGTATTTAATGATATTTAAACTATTCTGTTGATAAAAGACAAAAAATGATCATGTCACAATAATGCTATGACTAAAAGTGAATGTTCTGATAAAATAAAGTTTAAAGTATACTGCCACCTATAAATCTATGACAAAAAAAGAGGATTAACTCAAAAAATATATATAATCTCTTAGGGGGCGTTTGGTTCACGGAATCTTGGATTACCCCAGGTAATAGGATTACCTCCAAGAAGGTAATGTGAGATGTAGGGAATGTAAGATTACCTTGTGTGTTTGGTTTGGATGGTGTAATATAATATTACCTTGTTTGGTTCAAGGTTATATTTTAGATTATATGGATCAATTTACAATAATGTCCTCAATAATATATATATATATATATATATATATATATATATATATATATATATATATAATGTGTGTATTTATTTATATGTATGAATGTATATCAATGCTTAAATATTAAAAAAACTAAATATATAAATATACATATGTATATTTGATTATATAAACATATATTAATTTCATTATTATTATTATTATTATTGTTATTATTATTATTATTATTATTATTATTATTATTATTATATAAGGATTAGTTAACAAGGGCAAAGTTGGAATAATTCAAGGTAATCTAAGATTACCTAAAAAAATGGGGGTAATCACATTACCTTGAAACATTACCGCCACATCAGCTTTCAGGTAATGTAACATTACCAGGTAATCTTATAACTTGAACCAAACAAGGTAATATAACATTACCAAACTCAGATTACCTAGGTAATCTAAGATGACCTGAACCAAACGCCCCCTAATAGTAATGTTGGTATTAATCTCAACACTATAATCCCAACATATAATTTTAAGTGACAAATCTAAAAACATAATATATGCCAATACAAGTTATGTCCTTGATTTTTGTCCCTTTTTTATATGCTAGTAAATATATAAATTTTGCTTTAATTGTTGTACATTACATTTGTATTGGACAAAATCGCCCTTACATCGTTATAACACCGTTAGTATTTAATATATCAACCAATCTTACCATACACCTACATCTATCATATCTTTTTCTTATTTTTAATTATCATTTTATTAAAATTATCATATAACAATTAATTTAATTATAAATTATATTTTATTAAATATTTATATGAATGTTAAATTATATATATATATATATATATATATATATATGTGTGTGTGTGTGTGTGTGTGTGTGTGTGTGTGTGTGTGTGTGTGTGTGTGTGTGTGTGTGTGTGTGTGTCAATATATCATATATGTGGGTGTTAGCTTAATATTATTTGTAAATTATTATTATATAAAAATATATATTTTTTTTGTTTTGTTTTGATCACTATATTATTCAAATATATGATAATTCAAAAGTATCAATGTATCATCACTTATAATTTTAACTAATTTTTTAAATTTTGTTACTTAACAATATTTTAATATTGGGCATAGGTTTTCGCGCATCGCGTATACAAAATGCTAGTAGTTATTATATTTGCGAATATAAGTCATAAATAACCACATATATCATCATATTGACTGTTGTGTCAATAAGCGGGTATAATTGAACTTCTAGCTTGGCTGATCGACCTTCTTAACTTGAAAGTTGAGATAACAATTTGTCCCGTCTCCGACGGTGATTCTCGATTTCGGTCCTGACGGGGTTGGGGATAAGAAAATTTTGGTGAACAATGACATAGACGGAGAATGTATGTAATTTTTTATTGGGTACGGAAATACCCTTACCGCCCCGCCCTGTCTCCGAATAATTTTATATATATATATATATATATATATATATATATACTAGCATTTTGTACGCGCGATACGCGAAAACTTATGCCCAATATTAAAATATTTGTAAGTAACAAAATTTAAAAAATTAGTTAAAATTATGTTTTGCAATTTCTTAAACTGATGATACTTTTGAATTATCATATATTTGAATAATATAGTGATCAAAACAAAAAAAAATAAATTATACTTTTATATAATAATAATTTACAAATAATACTAAGCTAACACTCACATATATGATATATTGATATAGATACACAAATAATATACATACACATACATATTATATATATATATATATATATATATATATATATATATATATATATATATATGGTACACATATATAATTTAACATTCATATAATATTTAATTAAAATATAATTTATAATTAAATTAATTGTTATTTGATAATTTTAATAAAATGATAATTAAAAATAGGAAAAAGATATGATAGATGTAGGTGTATGGTAAGATTGGTAGATATATTAAAAACTAACGGTGTTATAACGGTATAATGGTGATTTTGTCCAATGCAAATGAATGTACAACAATTAAAGCACAATGTATACATTTATTAGCATATAAAAAAGGGACAAAAATCAAGGACATAACTTGTATTGACACTTATTATGTTTATATATATATATATATATATATATATATATATATATATATATATAGTATTTGTTGCACTTTTACTACATTTTACTTGCACTTAGGTGCACTATATGAAACTGGTACTTGCACTTTTAACACAATTTACTTGCAATTCAATGCTCATTTATTTACAAAAATGTCAATGTGTTTTTTTTTTTTAAAAAAAATCAGTATTTTTGATCCGTTAGATCTGGACATGTGGATAGCTGTGATTGGTTCTTAGTCTCTCATGGACAACCCATTCTCACCTGAATAGCCACACACACACACACACACACACACACACACACACACACACACACATATATATATATATATATATATATATAGAAAGAGAGACTTATATTTTTAGTTTATACTAATTTAAGATTTTGAATAAGAGTTGACCGAGGACGGGGAATCTCCGTCCCGCTTAATTCTCCACGGGAACAAGAATGTGAACTATTTTCAATTCCCTGCTGGGACAGAGACGAGGTCGGAGAGTATACTCCCTGCCCTCGCACCACCCCGCCGTGTTGCCATCCCTACGAGAAAGGAATATGTTTTCAAATTTTATGACTGAGGTAGATTGGCTTTCGAACTTTAAGAGTCGATATTATTAAGAGGTAGATATTAAACTAATGCATGATTCACTATAAGTGTTTTTTTTTGGGTTGGTTTGATTGCAATAGTAATCCGTACTATACACAACACTTAGTCCATAAGTGTATTGCGCCTCTGCATTATTGGAGCAGTGGCTAAACATGTACGTTGAAGCAGACGCTACGATTTACGAATATGTTATGTCTCGCCCCTACTAACCTCTAACCCCGCACCCAAATCCACAAAACGACAACCAACTCTTGGGACCATTCTTGGATATATATACATATATAAAATCCTTATGACCTGTCTGGAAAACTGAAACTAATAATTATAATAATATCGTGAAAGCTGTAGTGGCCATTATGCAATTTACCATTTGTGCCCCTTCGGCCGGAGGGCGACCAATGTGAGTGAAGTAGATCAATTCTTATTTACAAAGATGAAATTATTTCATTTTCCAGAGCCTACACCCTGATATGACAAAAAAAAAAATTTAAAAAAAATTACACTAACTCAACAACTTATTAAGTTAGTCTAGTCTGAATAGCTTAGTTAGTTATCAAAGTAAAATTTGAAAACAATAATCAATGATTGAATCTTATCAACAGGAGTATGAAAACAATAAAAAAATTGAGTAAATACTTAAAATGGTCCCTCGACTATAGCTAAATTAACAAATTAGTCCTTGACTTTCAATTTCAACCAATTAAGTCCTTAACTTTGTAATTTTAACACAATTTGGTCCTCTGTCTATTTGACAGTTTATTGACTGTGATTTTTGAGGATATATATGTAATTTCATGGTCCATCGTCGGTTTTTTAAGGTTTTGGTTGCATTTCCAAACCACACTGTTACATTTTAATGCACTGTCGAAAGCAATCTACCAAATCTGGTCGCCTTTCTTCATCCTCCCTTTAGATTCAATGTAGTTGAGTTCGTACCAGAGCGAAGAAGATGGTGTGTTTCCGAACCAGTGCAACGTCATCCTGGAGTCCTCCACGTGCTCTGACGAGAGCTGAAGGTTCTTCTGGAAATCGTCGATCACGGTCAACAAACGGTCAAATAGATGGAGGACCAAATCGCGTCAAAATTACAAAATTAAGGACTTAATTGGTTGAAATTGAAAATCAAGGACTAATTATGAATTTAGCTATAGTCAAAGAACCATTTTGAGTATTTACTCAAAAAAATTAATATTTAGTGCTCATAAAAAGTCATCATATTACATTTAACTCTAACCGTTGTTAGGGCAGAGGAGATCAATTATTTTTTTTTTTTTTGAGTACATTAGGGCAGAGGAGATCAATTATGGGGTTTCTCAAAACTAAACCTTGGGCTCCATTAAGGCTCCCCATAGCCCGATGCTTTTCCACACCACAAAACACGTTCTATCAACATAAATCTATTCTCTTTTCCCAACCAGTACTGTATTTTATTTAGGCTTTGGATGTTGTGCCGCTTTGTCTCTTCCACTTTCCAAATTCCAATTATTATCCTATATACAGACTGACGACAACGCTAATACGTTAAATTTTGCTTGTCATTACAAATTAGCAGAGTATTATTCGTGTAAGTACGTACGTATTATGTTGTGTTTTTTAGTTCTGCACTTTTACAAATTGTGCGTGCAGCTCTTACATATCTCATATTCAAAGGAATTATATTGTAATCGTCTTATCCAACTGCCACATAGCATGCCAATATCTAGAAGATCAATTATGGGGCATGAGACTAAGGTGCAAACCTTTCAGCAATGACAGTATGAAAATTATGTTTAAAGTGTGCAGATCCTTTGTGCGTATCGACATTTGACTCTACTTATTGAGTCATTGAGTCATCGAAATTTACATCTTCCTAAATATTTTGTCGGATTGGTGGATGCTTTTGGAGTTGGGTATTCAACCTTTTGTGAGAAAAAAATGTATTGAATTATGATTATATGGGATTTGAATCAAGAGGGCCATGATGTACTTCATCACGGGTTACAACAGCCAAGGGAGATTTTAAAATATTCAGCTTCTGGTATGGTGGTCCTCTTAGTAGTGGTTGAAACTTGCCTCAACTTCCATGACAAACTTTTTCTATTGCACTACTTAATTAAACAACTGTGAATTCTAATGATTCCTTACATCCACACTATTGAATTCGGGTTGTAATCCGCTTACCAACTATCCCAAACTCTTGAGGGATTCTTTTTGAAGCCTTATGTTGAATGGGGAGTACACTAGATTGCACTTTTATTCATTTAAGTTAAGTGGGCATGGGCTTGAGTTAGGCCACACACGAATCTTTGGGGAGGGCCCAATTTAAATTGGACTTATTGTAAGGTTCAAAAGTATTTCTGGTTAAGTACAGAACGCATTGTCTGTGTCTGTACTGGAGCAGTCTTGTATGGCAGTGATCAATTCTCTTTGCGTTTTCTCTATATTCATCATTGCACAAATCATGCAGAGCTACTAGACAAACAACAGGACAATGAATCCATCTGGTTTATGTTTTTCCCACTCATCTCATGTCATTTTCAAACTTTGTCTCGTTTCAGTGCTCACTCATAGCAAAGCACAGTTCTTTTTGAAAAAAAAAAAAAAGAAGCATCAAATGGATGATTAGAAGTCCAGGGAAAGAAGAATGTTGGTTACTAGGAATTAATCTAAGTGTTGGGAATGCGAAGCGGCTAGGAAGATGGAACCAGCACCTGAACCGCCATGCGAGTTTTCTAGTATGACGTTGTCTGAGAGCTCGTTCCCCAGCATCTCCCACACGCTGCTGTTGAGATAGCTTCTGAAGACGCGATAGTTGTCATATAGTCCACCGTCTACTGTGATTATACTTATTCTGTTTGTGAGTCTTTCAAGCTTGTTTACGATCGCTATAATTCCAGCTCCAATCAGTCGAGCTGCACGCTGTGCAACAATGTCACAGATGTCTGCAACAATTTCCCTTTGGATTTGAGTGGAATCTGTAATCTGAAATATTCACCACACTGCTTGTCTTAAGAAGCAGGAATTGGAGACTTATTATGCAACCATACTAAGATGAAAAAAGATTAAATTACCTCAAAAATCTCTTTTAGTTTTTCATTGATTACTTCATAGTCCTCTGACATGTCCTGATGCATTGCAGCCATATCTCGTGACCTGGAAGAAACCGGATTTGGTATTCATACAATCATACAATATAGGACAGACATATTAGTATTTATTATCTATAAAAGAAAACATGTTTTACCTTAACACGTATGGAGTTGCAAGTTTAGGTAGCACAGAGTCTCCAAATAAACCTGTTTCTTGAGCTATCTTAAGCAAGACTCTTCTAACAATCTCTCCTAAATACACACCTGAAATCAGCTTCTCAAATCTCTGAAACCAAAACGTTTAGCAATGAATGCCATGAGGGTATCTGAATGGGAAACAGGAAAAAGCATTTAAAGATTATCACCCTGTAGCCAGGAATTGTACTTTCAGTGTCTAAAGAAACATCGAACTCTGTTACTGGAAGATGACTGGAATAGAAGTCTCCCCATTGCATATCAATAACCTGCAAACACCAACACAGTTATGACTATGGATCTATTTTCTTTCCAAGAAATTCTAAAACACAGAATTTGTGATTGCCAGGCACTCTCACAAATTCGCTGGATTGTGGAAGCTTGCCAGGCCATTTTTGTACGGCTTGAGCTGAATCTACATATACAACATTTGTGCCCATTCCTAGAGTGACAGCGGCCACACTTTCTCTACTGTAGTATCTTCCTCCAGCCAAAACTCCAACCGTGTCATCAACCTGTACAATTAGCCTCCCTAAACATACATTGAAAGAGTTCTTCTGCCAAAAATTGCATGGAGTTGGCTAAATGTGAATTAGGAAGCTTATACTTAGCATCTTACCAATCCAAGCACTCGCAAATCCACACCATGCTTTTCCAAACAATTATTGATTTCCTTTACATACACATCCTTCTCCTGATATTTTTCATAGAAATATAGTCAGCCAAGTCCTAGCTTCAAACAGATTCAATATAATGCAATCAACTTAGTTTATAAGCTCCTATTCAATTATACATCTGCATTCAACTTAGTTTAGGAACTTTGATGTCTGAAACAATGCAAGACACTTGAGAACAAACTGAGTAGTAAATAAATGCAATTAAAGATATTTAACTAGTTAAGATATAGTATTAATTCTTGGATCTGATAAAAAGGGATGCAACACTCAACTGTGTCTTCAATTGTTGAACCCTTCAAATTGATGATGGCTGCGTCCATGGAGGCTGTAGCTTCCACCACAGGAAGCGGCTGTGATATGGTGAATCCAAGTTTACTATGTCCCTGCATATCTTTAGTGCTCTCACCATGCGTTGAAATAAATTTCGCTAGCTCCAAAGCAATCAAATCAAATAAATCCTGAAAACCACAGAAATTAAAAGAGATTCAAAACAAAACTTGAAGAATGCACATTTTAAAATTGAGTGTTCTGAGAATACCTTGTAAGTGCCCTTGATCACTTCTGGAGGAATTACAATTTCCTGTTTGGACAATTCTGTAACTGGTTCTCTCTTCCCTCCAAGCCTGGCTCGCAGAACTAAGAAATTATCTCCACGAAGATTTATCCCATAATGTAATCCTACCTCCTCCCTGCAACCACGTACAAATCGCAATTTAGCTAGTAACACAAACATTTTACCTAATGCATATACATCTGTAGATGTACGTATATCGAAATTCTATAATTTAGACCAATTCAAATTACTGCATCGAATTTGGGGACATAAACATATTACATACTCCCTAAATAATTACGGAGAAGCTAAGAGAGAGAGAGAGAGAGTAGAGAGTACCCAGTGGGAAGTGAAGCGACGTCGCCGGGAAGAATTTGGAGGCTACTGCATTTCTGAATGGAAGAGAGGGCGTCCCGCATGTCAGAAACGATATCGTCGGCGATATTGCGAAGTTTGTGGACGGGGGTGGCGCAGTCCCTGGCGAATTTCCGGAGAATGCGGTGTGCATGGATCCACCGCCGTTCGCTCCGTCGCTTCCAGCTCCTCACTAGGAGTGTTGCCGCTACAACCGTGGAAACCGTCGTCAATGCAGCCAAAACCACCACTTCCTTCCTCATCTCCATTCTCTGATCCCTTTTTTTCCTTCGTCTTTAATTTCTTAGCATTGAATTAATGTAATTGTTCCAAATTATCTTGTCTGCTCGCTCACCTTCTTCTCAGCGTCCGCTGATCTCGATCGCAACTCTCCAGTAACAGAAGAACGACATTCCTGCACCGATGAACGGGTTTCATGGTGTTTGCGAACGTGCTTCAAATCCTTCAATCCATCTCATTAGTTGGGCGGGCTCGAAACTTTATTGGGATTAATTGCCCAATTCGCCCTTTTAGCCCATATGTTATGGGCTTAACCATGGTGACATACAGATAGTTATGCTGTGCGTCCGTATGCACCATGCATGACAAATTATGCTATGCGCACGTGCGCACCTTGCAAGGTGCGCACGACGCTAAAATGGCGTCGTTTTCCGTGAAAACGACGCTATTTTAATTAAAAAAAAAAATTTGTTCGAAACGTCGTTAACGGCGTTAACGGCATATTCATTATGAAATTATGAATATACAGTTATGACATTATGAATGTACAGTTATAGAATTATGAATGTATAGTTATGGAATTATGAACTTACAATTATGAACATAGAGCTTCGAAAATTATGAATGTTCGGTATGGAATTATGAATATACAATATGGAATTATGAATGTACAGTTATGAAATTATGAACATAGAACTCTGACATTATGAACTTACAATTATGAACATAGAGCTTCGAAAATTATGAATTTACAGTTATTGAATTATGAATGTACAGTTACGGAATTATGAATGTACAGTTACGGAATTATGAATGTATAGTTATGGAATTATGAATGTACAGTTATGAAATTATGAACACAAAGCTGTGAATATATGCTCCTATAACGAAGCGGTCTGAAATTAAATTAAAAAAAAAAAAAAAAAAAGAAAAAAAGAAAAAGAAGATAACGGTGCTTGACGGCACCGTTATCCGTGCACATGAAGCACGCTGGGCACGAGCCCACAGCATAACTATCCACCATGCATGGTGCATACAGATGTAAAAACGACGTCGTTTTATTAAAAACGCGCGTCTCCCCTTAAAAAAAAAATTCAGGTTCGATTCCCAGCAACAGCATTATGTTGTTCATTTATTTTGAAATTTTAGTTCATAGATTATAGAATTTTAGTTCATTGATTCTGGAATTATAGTTCATTGAGTAGTTCATCGATTCTGAAATTTTAGTTCATAGATTCTGGAATTTTAGTTCATTCATTCTGGAATTTTTAGTTCATAGATTAGATTCTGGAATTTTAGTTTATAGATTCTGGAATTATAGTTCATCGATTCTGGAATTATAGTTCATCGATTCTGGAATTATAGTTCATCGATTCTGGAATTTTAGTTCATATGTTGTTGGTGAGAATCGAACCTGAATTTTTCTTTTTAAGGGGAGACACGCGTTTTTAATAAAATGACGTCGTTTTTGCATCCATATGCACCATGCATGGTGCATACGGATGCACAACATAATTTGCCGTGACATACTGGCATTGAGCAATAGTTATGCTGTGCAACCGAATGCACCATGCGCATGGTGCATACGATGCAAAACGATATCGTGTTGACTAAAAACGCGCGTCCCACTTAAAAAAAAAAAATCCAGGTTCGATTCTCGGCAATAGCATTATTGTGGATATATAGTTATGAATTTATTGGTATTTAGTTCATTCATTGTGGATATTTAGTTCATTCATTGTAGATATTTACTTCATTCATTCACTGTGGATATATAGTTATGAATTTATGGATATATAGTTATGAATTTATGGATATTTAGTTCATTCATTGTAGATATTTAGTTCAATCATTGTGGATATTTAATTCATTCATTGTGGATATTTAGTTCATTCATTGTGGATTTTTACTTCATTCATTCACTGTGGATATATAGTTATGAATTTGTGGATATATAGTTATGAATTTATGGATATATTGTTACGAATTTATGGATATATAAAAATGCTATTGTCGGGAATTGAACCTGATTTCTTTTTTAAGTGGGACGCGCGTTTTTTAACCAAAACGACGTCGTTTTGCATCGTATGCACCATGCGCATGGTGCATTCGGTTGCACAGCATAATTTGCGGGCATTGAGTTGGAAGATGTTAAAGGGTAGGACTGAGAATCGATTATTAAACAATTGACCATGGCCAAAACGATACTGTTTTTTAATATAAAGAAATGACAGCAATTATGTCCATTACATTTTGAGGTGATTTTAAAAAAAAAAATTATAGTGTTTATAAAATGAAACTGAATAACATTTCTTATATATTGAGTGTAAATTTTCAAAAGGAACTGTAGTTAAATAATAATGTTACTTTAGTGGTGCTATATTGAAACTACATTTTATCTAAAATGCAATTGAATAGTGAGTCTTACATATTAAGTGTATATTATCAATGAAACTGTAATTGAATTAAAATGATACTGTAGTAATGCTGTAATGAAACTAACCTATACAATGTGTATAAAATAAAAATTGAAAAATGAGAAAGGTTAATACATGAACTATAACGAAATTTGCCGTTTATTCTTATTATTAATGAAAAAAAACTTCAAACGATGTTTTTATTTTTTTACATGGCCTACAATAAAATTTTCCAATGGGAATGAAAGATTTTTTACTTTATGGAATAGACCAGAAGTGTTACCTTCTGGATCGGGTATTAAGGATTAAGTAATGGCAACAATAGTTATCAATCGTTATGCTATGGACTCGTGTCTAGCATGGTAACGGTGTCGTTAATGACACCGTTCTCTTTCATTTTTTGTTTTTTTCTAAAATTTCAGATCACTTTGTTATATGAGTATATGTTCATAATTTTATCACTATATGTTCATAATTGTAAGTTCATAATGTCAGAGCTCTGTGTTCATAATTGTATAACTGTACATTCATAATTATATAACTGTACATTCATAATTCAATAACTGTAAATTCATAATTTTCGAAACTCTATGTTCATAATTTTATCACTGTATGTTCATATTGTAAGTTCATAATGTCAGAGCTCTGTGTTCATAATTCCATAACTGTACATTCATGATTCCATAACTGTACATTCATAATTGCATAACTGTACTTTCATAATTGCATAACTGTACATTCATAATTTCGTAACTGTACATTCATAATTCAATAACTGTAAATTCATAATTTTCGAAGCTCCATGTTCACAATTTAAGAGCTCTATGTTCATAATTTTATCACTATATGTTCATAATTGTAAATTCATAATGTCAGAGCTCTGTGTTCATAATTTTATAACTTACATTCATAATTCCATAACTGTACATTCATAATCCCATAACTGTACATTCATAATGGCACAAACGAATAACGGCTTTAATGGCGAGACAAAATCAATTTTTTTTTTTAAATTGGAATGACGCGTTTTCCCTAAAAATGATGTCGTTTTGGACTCGTGTCCACAATGCATTGTGGACACGGGTCCAGGGCATAATTTGCGAATAGTTATTGCGTGGACCACGGTCTAAAAATGATATCGTTTCATTTACTCTTTCTGTCCCATTTTATCTGTCTTACTTTCTTTTTTTAGTTTGTCCCAAAATATTGACATCTTTCTAAAATTGAACATCACCATCATTCTATTTTTTTCAAATTACCCTTATGACTTTTGCTTTCTTTATTGCTTTTATTTCCAAAAGTTTAAAAGCGAGGGCATAATTGGAAAATACGTAGCATTTACTTTAATTCATTAAAATGCATGCAAAAAGCAAATAAGACAATTAATTCGGGACGGAAGGAGTACTTTTTTTTTTTTTTTTTTTTTAACACAATCCACTGCAACATACATTTTTAGAGTTAATACCCAAAATCGTCCTCGACTATAGTGGTTTTTCTCAATTTCATCCTAAACGACTTTGGTGATTTAATATCGTCCCAGACTTTTGTGTTTCGCTCAATTTAGTCCCAGACTTTTGTGTTTTTGCTCAATTTAGTCCCTCATTTGTTATTCTGTCCATTTGGTGTTAAATAAATAGACAATTCAGTAATTTTAATATTGGCATCTCTTTACTCATAGACATGTGAACTGCGAAATCTTTTTTTTTTTTATTTTTATTTTATTTACGAATTACTCCCAGAATTACTCCTAAAATTGTGAATATAAAATTTGATTTGCAGGTCCGGGAGTAATTCTGGGTGTAATTCGTACAAGAAAGAGGAATTTCGCACTTCACAAGTTGAAAGTAAAGAGAGATCAGTATTGACATTACTGAATTGTCCCTTTATTTAACACCAATTTGACGGAATAACAAATGGAGGATTAAATTGAGCGAAACACAAAAGTCTGGGACGATATTAGGTCACCAAAGTCGTTTAGGACGAAATTGAGAAAAATCACTATAGTCGAGGACGATTTTGGGTATTAACTCTACATTTTTATAACTCATAATGTACATTATTTTAACTTATAAAGTATATTATCTTATCTTAGAAGTTTCATTATTCTAACACATAGAATACATTATTCTAATTCATAAAATTCAATAACATCGTTTGGACCGTAGTCCATACAACTATGTGGACTCGTAAATTACCGTAATGGCAATATTTGTATAAAATACTTGGTAAATAAATATATATAACATATTTTGTATTATAACTTTGATACTTAATTACAAGATAATGTAAAAAGAAGAAAATGAACAATGTAGTGAATATAATAAATTAATAAATTTGAAGGTAATGAATCTTTGAATTGTAGAAAATAAAGATAATATAACTAATGAAATTATATCTCTTTTTAATTTTTTTATAATGAATATTTTTTTTTAAAAAAAATAAAGGCATTATAGACATCTAATTCTAAATTAATTAAATGCATATGTATTATTTTTTTGTTGTAGCTACTAATTTATTTAATTTAATAAGACTATAAGAGTAATATAGTGATGTACATACTTTTTATCAACAATAATGAAATCATTAATTTTTTTTTTAATTTACATTCGTTGTTGAGACAAATTGTTTTGAGAGTTTGTAAATGACAATTGTTACAATTTCTGTCAATAGATCAGTTGATGGTAATAAATAATTCAAAATATATAATTACAATAGATATTGTTATAATGATATAGTAAAAATTAATTTACAAATTTCTTTAGAAGTTTTCATGCATTAATAAAATTCTGATGTGTAAACTTGTTCAATTGGAGCCAGTGGGATGTCAACATTGTCAATTCTTTGAAAAATGACCCTACCGTTTTAGAGTCCAAGTGTAATTGTATTTATGATCAACAACTTTGTAGTTAGGTCGCGTAGGCCTGACAATGATGTAAGAACAATTTTGTCCAATAAAAAAATAATAGTTTAATATTTATAAAGTAATGTACAATTGTACCATTATAAAAATACATACAAAAAATATTAATACCAATCATACCAATAATGCAAAAGTATAATTGAAATATTAAGTTTTGTTCTGATCTAAATAATCAAAAGAAGATTAATTAAATGAAAAAAAAAATTAACCTAAATTTGTTTTTTTTTAAATGCATAAAAATCAAATGATTTTTAAAGTTCCTTATTTATAATCTTTGATGTTTAACTTTGAATGTTATGCATTTAGTTGGACTAATTATTTGATCCAAGTTTATGTTAAATTTTATATATATATATATATATATATATATATATATATATATATATATATATATAATACATTTTAACATATTCGTAGTATATATTTAACAATTATCTCAACTTAATTGGGATGAGGTTCGAACCTAAGACCTTTATTATAAAAATTAATGAGTAAGTTAAAAATAATAAATAGTTAACGGAATATTCGGTTACTAAAGTTTATAATAACAGAATTTAAGTTATTTAAGGGAAGAAAATAATATAGGGTAAATAAGAAAAAATCATTAAAAAAAAATTATTAAAATCAAAATAATATGAATCATCCATTTTAAGAAACAATACTGTTGACATTTTTTTTTGTTTCAGTTAAGGGTCTAACATTATTAGCTCTTATTAAAATTGTAGATGCGGACAAAAAAAACCAAAGCAAGTCATAATATTGTAACAGAGCAAATTACACTTTTGGTCCTGTGACTATAGGGGGTGTGTTAATTTGGGTACGTGACTTTTAAAACTAACAATTTAGTCCTTTAACTATCATTTTTTAGCAGATTTGGTCCTCCCGGCCAAATTGCCGGTGGAATTTGGCCGGAAAGATGTTCGACTTTTTAAATCAAATATTGGTGGGGGTAATTCGGTTCAACAATTAAAAATACCGAATTACCCCCACCAATATTTGATTTAAAAAGTCGAACGTCTTTCCGGCCAAATTCCACCGGCAATTTGGCCGGGAGGACCAAATCTGCTAAAAAAAAATGATAGTTAAGGGGTCGTTTGGTTCACGGAATCTTTGATTACCCCAGGTAATCCTATTACCTGGGGGTAAGTAATGTGAGATTTTGGGAATGTAAGATTACCTGATGTGTTTGGTTAAAGTTGCAGGAATGTAACATTAACTTTTTGGTTGAAGGGTATATTTTAGGGTATATTACATCAATTACTTAAATGCCCTCATATAAATTGAAAGGTGTAAATTGCAAGTCTTTTTTTTCATAATTCAAAATTTAACAAGATGCTTATAATAATAATAATAATAATAATAATAATAATAATAATAATAATAATAATAATAATGATGATGGAATGCTACTGGAAAGATGCAATTCAATAATAATAATAATAATGATGGAATGCTACTAGAAAGATGCAATTCAATAATAATAATAATAATAATAATAATAATAATAATAATAATAATAAAAAAAAAGATCAAGCGTCTCTCGTCTGATGGAGTCTAATGAATCTTGTGAATAAAAGAAGAATAAACAAGGGCAATTTTAAAATATTGAAAAGTAATCTCACATTACCTAATAAAAATTCTGTAATCAGATTACCTCCAACATTACCATATTTTTGACGTGGCAGTAATGTTGCATTACCTTCCCTCGCAGATGACCTCAACCAAACATGGTAATATAAGATTAACTTTCTCAGATTACCAGGGTAATTCAAGATTCCGTGAACCAAACGCCCCCTAAAAGTCATGTACCCAAATTAACACACCCTCTATAGTCACAGGACCAAAAGTGTAATTTGCTCTATTGTAACAATTATCAATGATGTTATGTGGACCCAAGGATGATTCATCCACTTGACAAATAAGATTACTTGGACCAGAAATCGCATTAAGTTTTGAAATGTTCTTTTAATAACAGCTTGAGTGTCAAAACAATTCAATAGAATTTTATAATTGAAGTATATGCTCCATCTCAACTAAAATTTCTCCAGTTAGATTGCACATCAATGATTATATGCTCAACACATATCACAGGTGATCTTTAGTACATAAATCAGAAGGGGAAAACAAAATGAAAGAAAATATCATTTACATAATTGATATTTTTCAGTATATTGGTGGCTTTGTGGATTTAGAAATGTGCATATACATACATACACTAAACATAAAAGAAAAAAAAAGACGGGACAACATACAATCTGACCACAACCTCCTACCTACGACTACAAAAACCTCTGAACAAAAATTAACCTACATGTTATCTTCCAAAACAATCCCAAAACTCCAAGCACAAATCCAATAATTATATGTTTTTGGAGATGTAGACACCAAAGTTGTCAGGTAAAGTTATCCAAAATGGATGCAAGCCATGAAAGGTGTTGAACTCAAACCACAACCGTTTCACCGGTTAGCCCATCCTGAAGCTGCACAGACCCATCCTTCATCAGATTAAGGCTGAGGCTCTTGAACCTTTCTCTCGAGTATTGCCGAGATGCCTTTCTCCAGTCAGTCCCAGTTTTCATCATTGCAACAAACTCCTCGTAACTAATTTGCCCGTCCTGAAAAATGGACGATTACCCAATGCACAAACCAAAACTAGTTTTTGAAACCATTTATCCATTCAAAAACATGGAAGTTAAGCGTTCAGTCTAACCTTATCTGAATCAACTTCTCGCATAATCTCATTCAGTACACTGATGTCACATTCACCCGATTCATCAGCCAAAGCTTCTCTTAGCTCATCAAGATCAATGTACCCGTTTCCATCTTTGTCAAAAAACAAGAACACTCTGTGAAAATGCTCGTCATTCTCCATTCTCTGTAGGTGAATTATAACTGCTACAAACTCCCCATAGTCCAGGAGACCATTCCCGTCAACATCAGCCTAATCAATATTCAAATCCACCATAAGAGAGACGATTGAAACTAAACGACAATCAATAAATGTGAGAGTCCCAAAAAAAAAAAAGCTTGAAATCTAATAACTGATAGAGTAGAGGTTTCTATTGGGCGGAGGCCAGTAAAAAAGGTCGAAAATGTAATGAAGGTCTATAAGGAAATAAAGTAACGCCTTCGCTATCAGCTATAGCTTTTGGCGTAGTGGTAAACGCTTGATCCCAAGTTTCCAAGAGCTGAAGCAACCTTATTAACCTCATAGTGTAAGAGAATGAAGATAGAAATAACGAGATTACTTCAACATGTTAAGGGAAACAGAGATAGTTACCACATCCATCAGTAACTTTATCTCGGGCTCTGACAACTTGGAGCCAACTTTCTGGAGTCCAGCTTTAAGTTCTTCATACGTTACTTTCCCATCACCATCCGTGTCCACCATCGTGAACATTTCTCTGATTACTTCTACCTCATCAATGGTTAAGTGTTCTGCAATTACCTATTACACCATTTGAAAAGGAGTTTTGGATTAAGTACATTGAAATTTTTCGAAGAAACAACCAAGTAAAATCATAATATGGCGAGGATTGCTTAGATAATGCATAAACTACATGAGAAATGTTATCATCTTTTCAGCTAGTAAAAGTTTTCCAGGATGTCCTTTATTGAATGTCACAGTCCAGATGAACACTTAATCAATTGTGAATTTCCACTAACACAAACACGTTAGCAGCTTACCCGCAGTGCTTTCTTTTTGAATTTATTCATAAGAGAAAACTGCTTCAGACGTGTCCTGACTATATCGCCCAAAGGAGCATTTGGAGCTTTCTTAGCGTTTTGAATCCAGGGGTGATCTGTAATAAAGATATAAGTTCTCAAGGAAACTTTCCAGATTCAAAGTAAGTATGCATGGTAGTCCTTACCAAGTACTTGTTGGGCAGTTAAGCGCTTTTTAGGGTCTGGTTCGAGCATCTGCATAACTAGACTTCTCGCACTTTCAGAAACTTGAGGCCACGGTTCTCTCTTAAAATCAATCACTCCCCTCAAAATCGCGAGAGCAACCCCTTGTTCAGTTTCTGCACCAGAAATATTCGAGAGTTAAACATATGAGACGGGGAATGGCAGGCATCTCGCATCATGCACAGTGGCAAAAATGAATACCAGCCCAGAATGGAGGAACCCCACATATCAAAATGTAAAGGATAACCCCAGCACTCCAAATATCAACCTCTGCTCCATAATTCCTCTTCAAAACCTCAGGTGCCATGTAGTATGGACTCCCCACAATCTCAGAAAATTTCTCACCTGAAATCATCAAGATTTTAACTTTCAATATTCACTCAATTCTTGAGGATGACACAAGCTCAAAAACAAGTTGATAAGGTTAACACACAAATGCTTCATAACCATTCACCACAATTACATTAACCACCTAAAATCAAACAATTTGACCCCAAAACAGAATCTTTGAAAAAGCTACTTCAAGAAAATATGCTTTAAGGTTGGGAATTCATACAGAACTCAAAGATTAAGACTAATGTATACATTATATACAAATAGAGAAATGAACATCAAATTATGACTGCAACCCAAAGTAATTTCAAAAGCGGGCAACCCGAGTCAAGTTTATCATGTTGTTAGCTTGATAAGCCCAAAGTTACAAATTTGACTCCCGGGTAAGTGCAACCTATTGGTCTTCTTGATTTGGGTAATGGTCAATCTATCGGATAATGATTGGGTGTTTCCATACTAATTAAACAAAAAGCAGAAATTTTTAAAGATAATAGTAATACAAAAGAGAAACTATCAGTCTATCACCCAAAATCATCCCACCTCTTTGAGTCTCCCAGTGAATATGTATACTCCATGGAACTTTAAATGAAAAAAGAGGATAGAAAAATCATAAAATCCTTTGTAATATACTGAAAAGTAAAGAGAAAATCTGCTAAAGCATACCAGGCTTGAAAAATACAGACAACCCAAAATCAATAGCTTTAAGCATAGAGTTCTCTTTCTTATTGGCAAACAAGAAGTTCTCAGGCTTCAAGTCTCGATGCATGACTCCATTGGCGTGACACATACGCACCACCTCCGCTATGGTCTTGGCCACGGCGGCGGCGGCTCTTTCACTGTAATGACCTCGGGCGACGATTCTGTCGAAAAGCTCACCCCCTTCGCAAAGCTCCATCACCAAGTGGACGGCCTCCTCGTCCTCGTAGGTGGCCCGGAGCTTGACGATGTTGGGGTGGTCGGGGAGGCTCGACATTATGGCCACCTCGCGGCGGACGTCCTCGATATCCACGGCGGTGCGGAGGCGCGGAGCTTCTTCTTGGAGATGGACTTGCAGGCCAGGGCTTCCCGGGTCTCCCGGTCGGTGCACAGGTAGGTGATGCCGAACTCGCCTCGACCCAGTTCCCGGCCGAGGATATACTTGTCGGAAATTCGAGTATTGGGGATGAAATCTTTCAACACCCGAATCGGAGCCGGGGAATCTGCGTACGGGTTGGGCCGCCGTTCTCTGCTCTTCTTCTTCTTCCCGCGGTCGGCTGCCTTGTTGTTGCCTTTCGCCGCGGCTTCTTCTGGTCTTATACACGCGTTGCAGTTCCCCATGGCCGCCGCTGCTAGTTACGGTGGACGGCGGTGGTTGTCCCGGGAAAAGGGAGGAGGAGTTGAGAACTGAGACTTCGCGGGGATAGCTGTTTTTCAATAAACCCATTTGTGTTTACAAATTTCTAACTCATTTATTATTTCATTTATAATTTACAATAACTTAAAAAAAAAAAAACTCACAGTGGGTATTGATATTGCTGATAGTGTGTATTACAAAAACTTTATTTTTATTTAATAATTTATAAATTACATAAAGGGGTATAATTTTTTTTTTTTTTTTTTTTTTTAGAACCAGCTTAATTGTTGTGCACTCTTATTTTTAAAGAGGATTAGAAGTTCAAAATCCTTTACAGCATGTTTGGTTCACCGAATGAATTTTGAGGTAATAGGAATGTTATTCCATAAGGAATGGAATAGGCCAGGAATAGAATAGGAATTGTATTCTATTGTTTGGTTCGCGGAAGGAATAGACTTTAGGAATTATATTACAGTGTTTGTTTGATTTAAGGAATAGAAATGAAATATGTTTTAAAAGACATAAATACCCTTATAAAAATATGTGATGGTGGCGATGGTGGTGGTAGCGGTGGCGGTGGTGGTGGTGGTGGTGGCGATGGTGGTGGCGGTGGTGGTGATGGTGGTGGTGGTGGTGCTGGGGTGGTGGTAGTGCTGGGGTGGTGGTGGCGGTGGTGCTGCTGGGTGGTGGTTCTGGTGGCGGCGGCGGCGGCGACGGTGGTGCTCGGGTGGTAGTGGTGGTCGTTACGGTGGTGGTGGCAGTGGTGGGAGCGACGGTGGTGACGGTGACGGTGACGGTTGTGGCAGTGGTGGTGGGGGCGGCGACGGTTGTGGCGGTGGTGGTGGTGGTGCTGCTGGGTGGTGGTTCTGGTGGCGGCGGCGGCGGTGGTGCTCGGGTGGTAGTGGTGGTCGTGATGGTGGCGGTGGCAGTGGTGGGGCGGCGACGGTTGTGGTGGTGGTGGCAGTGGTGTTGCTGGGTGGTGGTTCTGGTGGCGGCGGCGACGGTGGTGGTGGCAGTGGTGGAGGCGGCGGCGGTAGCGATGGCAGTGGTGGTGGTGGTGGCGGCGATGGTGGTGGTGGTGGTAGCGGCGATAGTGGTGGTGGTGGTGGCGGCGGTGGTGGCAACGACGGTGGTGGTGGTGGTAGCGGTAGCGGCGATGGTGGTGGTGGTGGTGGCGGCGGCGACGGCGGTGGTGGCAGCGACGGTGGTGAAATAGGATAAATTTATATATAAGATAAAAAATTAGGTTAAAGAAATGGGTAAAAAAGGAAATAGATTCTAAAATCTATTCCTGAGCGTTCAGTAATAGGCTAGGCTATTACCAGTAGGGCTGTGCATTTCGGTTCGGTTTATCCGAACCGAACCGGTTGGGTTCGGTTCGGCCTCAAACCGAAGAACCAATCGGTTCATCCGAACCGAACCGGAAAACCGATCAGTTTTCTGGTTTTTTTTTTTTTTTTTTTTTTTTTTTTTTTTTTTTTTTTTTTTTTTTAATAATAATAGATATATATTATATTAAATGTTTAAAAGGTGAGGTTTTAACCCTTACTCATTTGGTTATAAACTAAGAGCCTTAGCCACTAAGCTATAGCCACATTCATGTTTATATTCACATTTGTATGATAATGAAGGTATACATTTTTCATTAAATGTTGCACACTTCAAATATAATGAATAAAATTGTCCGTACTACATTTTTGTTAGACTAAAATAGCATTATACCGTTATTACACCGTTGCTATTTAATTCTAAAAATTTCATAATTTATCATTATTATCATACACCTATATATATATATATATAAAATTAACTATGATATCTTTTTCCTATTCTTTAATTATCATTTTATTAAAATCATTATATAATTAATTTAATTGTTGATTATATTTTAATTAAATTTCTATGAATAGTAAATCATATATGTGTGTATATATATAAAGATACACACACGTACCAATATATGTGACCAGGTACTAGATTAGAATTATAGATATATTATTTAATTATTGTAAAAAAATATAAATTACATCAAAATTGTTTATATTATTAATAAAAAATATAAATTTTGTTCATCTCTATAATTTTCAAATACGATGATTAAAATTTACTACTTTAAGGAATTGTGAAATATAATTTGAACTATAATTTGTAATTATTTGCATTTATCAATTTTGTAATGTTAGACATAAATTTTCGTGCATCACGCGTACAAAATGCTGGTATTATATATAAATATTATAATAATTAATAATTTTAACTCCTCAAGTCTTCAAATCTCAACTCCAAGTTGTAAGTCCCAACATTTGGTATTTTAATAATTTTTATTTTTCAAATATTAACTATAGATGAATGATTTTTCATCTTGTCATCAACAAAACACTTCAAGTGGCACTCCAAGTGAGCCAACTGAACAATCAGTTAGGCAAAAAAAGAAACGTTCAAATAGTAGACTTTCACCAAAACCGAAACGAAACCGAACCGAACCGAACTTTTCAAACCGAAACCGAATTCTATTTTAAACCGAATGGTTTAATTTTTTCAAAACCGAAAAACCGAAACCGAAACCGAAAAAAAACCGAACCGAAACCCGAAGTGCCCAGCCCTAATTACCAGGAATATTATTCCTGGTAATAGAAATGATTACCAAACAAAGGAATATGCATATTACTAGGAATGCTATGACATCTCAGCCTATTCCGTAAACCAAACTGGCCATTATAGTATGAAAAAATCAATATGACTAACATGTTACCCTTTAATTAGGTTGATCCGGTGCAAGACACTTTATGATCTAACAAAAAAATTTTGAGTGACAAAAAAACAAGCAGCTCGGGATACACCATGAGTAAAATTTTAAGTTATTTTTTATGTCATTAGTAATTTACAGTAGTTTATTTTTGTTTGTTGGATGAAAGATTTTTTTTTTTTGTTCATTTTTTTTATAAATATGTTGTATTTTTTAATAGATAAAAAAGAATATATATATATATATATATATATATATATATATATATATATATATATATATATATATATGCGAGTTCAGGTGCGGCGGTGCGACGTCACTAATAGTAAAGCAAATATACACCATTAACGTTAAGAAATGCACCACAAAAATACACACAAATTAGGTTTGTATCACCAAAAACACACCACTAGGTGTGAGTAAAAGCACCCTATAGTGTTCGAAAATACACCATTAGGGGTGGTGAGTTCTATGGTGTATTTCTTTTTGTGTGTTGTGTATTTTTTTTGTGTGTATTTTTGCATTTCATTGTGGTATGTTTCCCTTACACTGTTGATGCCTTTTGTTAACACTGTTGGTGTATTCTGAAACTCCGCCGCACCGCTGCATGGAATATCCCGCCGCATTTGAACTTTCTTCCACACACACACACACCATATATAATTAAGTTCCAGTGCGGGTAAATGTTTCCCGTGCGGTTGTGTAGTTTTAAAGTGCGTGAGTTTTGTACTTCAGGTGCGTGAGTCTTGTGCTTAAGGTGCGTGAGTTTTGTGCTTAAGTGCATGAGTTTTGTGTTTAAGGTGCGTGAGTTTTGTGCTTAACATGCGTGAGTTTTGTGCTTAACGTGCATGAGTTTGTGCTTAATGTGAGTAGTTGTTGAAACTTAAAAGGTGCGTGTTTTTTTTGCTTACGGTGCGTGAGTCTTGTTCTTAAGTTGCGTGAGGCTTGTGCTTAACATGCGTGAGTTTGTGCTTAACGTGCGTGGGTTTGTGTTCTTAAGATGTTTTGTTTGTGTGCTTAATGTGCGTGTGTTTTGTACTTTAAGTGCGTCAGATTAATGCTTAATGTGCGTCCACCGCACAATCGCACGGGAAGCCCTCCCCGCACCTGATCCCTTCCGTGTATATATATATATATATATATATATATATATATATATATATATATATATATATATATATATATATATATATATATATATATCATACTTTCTATTTTGTTCGAAATAGCATATTCCTCTCATTTTAAATGAAATATTAGAAAAAACCACAAAAATTGCTGAACATGACAATATAGGAGGTAAGTATCGCATATTTTGTACTCCGTATTAGTATAGATGAATTATTTATTTATTTGTGTGGATGCCAATAGGATGTTATGGTCTACCTAGGAGAAACCAATGACCTTCAATTCTTAGCTATATATTGACTTAGTCAACATCGGAGAATTCTCACTTGTTTATTTCTTTCTAATGGCTGTTTGGGTTAGATTACTTAGATATATAAAATCCAATTAGCCAAGAAACTTTTTTAGAAACTTCTTAAATCTTAATTATATATTGATGTGAAATTCTAGAGTGTCAATTCATATTAAGAATAATATGTGAGACAGTCTTGATTGAGAGATTATTGACAATAATTAATCGATATGATATCGTATTTTATCAACTTGATTATTTTTTTGAGATAATTTGGTATTTTTTTAGATGACAAAAGAAAATTACAATTACTATCCGATGATGTGCACTGAGTAAATTCACTGATGTGGAATAACCCACAAATCATACTAAGAAGATCATTTGCGACGAACTCGACAGAGGAAGTGTTAACAAACATTAAACTCGTAACATTTAGATATGATAGTCATGTTCTACCTAAGAGGTGCACACCTACTTGCCTAGGATAAAAAAAAAAAAAGAGAATTACATTTATTTATTTATTTATTTTTAAAAAAACTTTATTCCATTAAATAATGATGAAAATAAAAAGAAAAGGGTAGGTGATATAATAATTCCTTAACGTGCAGAGAAAGGAGGGAACCGGGGAACTTTTTTTCCATGTTTGGGGGCTAGTGATGAATGATGATGGTCAATAATCATCATTTATTAACTACTAATTCTAATTCTAATTATATTATATTCTTTTTGCCTCTTTATCTTTTCATTGTTTTTACTCCCGTGGTAATATAATGCCCCATCATCATATCATTGCTTTTGCAATAGACATTATCCAGACCCGATCCTATTATTTTATAAATTTGGAGCGTGACGAAAAAAAAAAAAAAGTCTTACTTAATTAGCATTATACTTAAAATTTAAATTACATAAGGAAAAATTGTCTGATTAGACTGGGAAGCCGCTGCCACCAGAGGTTTTTTTAAATTTAATTAATTACTTTATATTAATGAATATGTTTTTATTTTATTTAATTTTAGAAATTTAAAAAATTATCAATTACTTAGAGGCAACCTATTAAATAACTTAATTGCATAAAAATGTGAAGTTAAAGTGTCCAATTTGAAATTTTCTAAACTTAGGGGGTAATTGTACTTTAGCCTATAGTTGAAGTGTCTATTTGACCCTTATCCCAATAAATAATTATACTTCGTAGTTTATAAAAATGAATAAACAATTTAAAACTAAAAAAGCTTACAAACAATAACATCGTTATCATAATAAATAATAAATTAATTATTACTAAAAATTTATAAAACAAAACTTTCAAAAACGGCGGAGCTAAAAATATTTTTGACTGGGAACGAGAAATTAAAATATTTCAAAATGCGAAAAAAATTATTCATAACAAAATATGAAACCTAATTAATTGGATAAAATGGTTTGAATAAAACACATATTATTAATCACACATATTCTATATCAATATGATATTTAAAAATACTTTTTTTCTTTTACCTATATCAATTTCAATTTTTTCTAGAATAATTCAAATACGATGACACATAATAGAAACTTATAAATTACATTGACTAGATGATTCATAAAAAATAAAAAAATAAAATATTTTCTATTTTTTTTTTTTTTTTTTTTTTTTTTTACATATGTGAATCACAAAATATATTTCATGTAAATTAATTAATCAAGTTGAATAATATTTACAATTCATAACTCATCATATATAAAGATCACAAAAAATATAAGTATTAAATTACTCTTATAGAGTGTAGGGAAAAATGTATTAAAAGAATTACTCTTATAGAGTATTGGAGACAAGAAAATGTGTTACAAAATGTTTTAATATTGTTATTGAGAAGACTTAAACACATGACCTTTGAAACAATAACCACATAACATACCAATTAAGTAACTTTGTCTTTACCAAGACTATACAATCTAATGGTATCCGGGTTGGACTTTCATTTGGAAGATTGTGAGTTCGATATGAACAGATACTACATTGTAATAGAGCCAGTAGCATTCAAAAAAAAGTAACATCGTCTTCGTTGAACATTTGTATATATTTATTTACTAGTCTTTTCTATGCACTATGCGCAAAAACATATGCCCAATATATATATATATATATATATATATATATATATATACACACACACACAAAGGGATGGGGTGGGGTGGGGTGGGGTGGGCCCTAGGCAAGGGCCTAGCCTGTCCTTGCCCAGGGCCGAGCCTGCCCTTGCCCAGGGCCGAGCCTGACATTATCAAGGGGAAAACTGGTTAGACGACTCACACATTCTATACTTTTTTTTTTTTTTTGATATGCAGCTACTACTCAAAGACATTCGCTGAATAAAACTCACCTTGTTATTTTAATCAGTAAAAAATCATAAGAAGATAAATCAACTTAGGTGACTCATTGTTAACCGACTCAAACTCAACACATCTTCATTCGTAAATTATATATATATATATATATATATATATATATATATATATATATATATATATATATATATATATAGAGAGAGAGAGAGAGAGAGAGAGAGAGAGAATATGGCTCATATGCGATCAGGCTATTAGGTGCGGTCATGTGGCCTTATCAGCATCGTCCAATCTTCTTAATCTAACGACAGTATTTAAATTATGAAGATTTGAGAATTTAATCGCGTTTTGGTAAGTGGGATTGTTTTGATAATTATATTGGCGATTTATAATTTGGTTTCCTTAGCGCGGCGAGACGGTCGTTATTTTGAATTGGGAGGAGATCGCCATCGCTATTGGGATGAGATCGCAGCTAGAGAAGATTGCGATCGCGGTCGCAATTCGAATGAGATTGCAGCAGGAGAAGATCGCAATTCAAATATGCAGCCTGGTATGTTTGGTTTTTTTTATTGTTCTAGTATCAATTTGTCATTATAATAGCGTGTTTATGTCTTTGTTCTGCATATCTACGCATGTATTGATGGTTTGGATGTTTATCATGTATTTTTATATGGTTTGATGGTTTTTCGGTGATTTAATATTTTTTCTCGGCGATTACGTTGTTGTGTGTTTTGTTGTGATTATGGTGCATTATTTATATGAGTGTGATGTATATTCTTTTGCTGGTGTGCTTGTTAGTTATCAGATTTTATCCATGTGTTTGGTGTATGTATGTAGTACTATTGGTGCGTTATTGGATAACTTGTGGTGTGTTGTTGGATAACTTGTGGTGTGCAGCTGTTACTCTAGAATCTGTTGGGGGTGGGGGGGGGGGGGTAGTTGCGATGAAGATTATTCTACAAATGTGGGTGCAGAAGGCCTAAGTATTGGCGCCCAGTTTGCGCTGACAGTTTGAGGATTCATGTGGGGCAACAGTTTGATTCCTTGAATGGTGCTATTGATTTTTATAAACAATATGTTTTTGTTGTGCATTTTATATATTCTAGGGGTGCAGGTTTGTATGCTGTATGGTGTGTTTTTGTTTGTATAGTTATGCTAACTGATTTTGTGTTGTCCTTTATGTAGGTATAAGTTTATTTTTGTTCCATTTACTGGAATTGATAACCATAAGAGATCCATCACCTTTGGTGCTGGTTTTCTTACGAGGGAAGATGTAGATTCATATGTGTGACTTTTGGAGAAATTTAAGAAAATCATGCGTCATGACCCTATTTGCATTGTTATAGATCAAGATCGAGTTGTTAAGCTTGCTATTGCTCAGGTGTTTAGTACATCAAAACATAGATTTTGTATGTGGCATATATGGAGTCTTTGGACATTTTGCAGTTGTTGTGTGTTGCTCATAGCATCATAGTTTTCAACTAGCCATAGTCCCAATCTCCGCAGCAGGTTGGTGATTTGGAGAATTGGAGGTCAAGTATCCTTCCTAGCTCCATTTCTTCTATGCTTTGGCGCTGTCGAGGGCTTAGTGCTTTAATTGGTTTCGTTAGCTGTGTGGGCAGTGGCCTTATCCTTAGGCTGTCTTCATCCTCCTCATCTAATATATGTGCCTCATCATCTGATGTGTCCTTGGTTTGTTGAGGCTGCTGCGCCTATTCCTCTTCTTCATCCCTTTCTATCATGTCAAGGAATGATCGTGCTAGTTGTTTACGTTGCTGTTTTTGCCTTGACGATTATCCCCGTTGTAATGCTTTTCTTTTGGTGTCTGTATGAAATAAGTGACATTAATCTAACACTGAAATAAGATTTTCAGTGTTCAAAGCACATCTAGAAAGTGTTCAAAAACCACATGGTAATAAGATTATGCTACATTTTTCACACAAAAAACACCATGGGTGTTCAAAAATTAAACAAACAACAATGTTATTTGCCATATTCCAGAATACTCCAATACTAAACGAAATATGCACTAAATTCATGTTGATAATGCACAAACTGTTGGTCCCAAAAGAGGTAAGGTGAAAGTCTAGAGGGGGGGGGGGGTGAATAGACTTTCAAACTTTTTTCGCACAACACAACAATTGCTAAGCCAGAGATAAACCAAAACTCTTAACTAGATTGTTAGAGTATGGTGCACAGCGGAAATAAATAAACATAAAGTGTGTTTGAGATTGTGTGAGCAGTATATCTCGTGTAGAGCGAATATGTAAAGAGCGGTAAGTAAAGAAAGCAGTAAAGAACACAAGACAATTATAGTGGTTCGCGAGGTGGTGTAA
Source organism: Ipomoea nil (assembly GCF_001879475.1). Classification (NCBI taxonomy): domain Eukaryota; kingdom Viridiplantae; phylum Streptophyta; class Magnoliopsida; order Solanales; family Convolvulaceae; genus Ipomoea; species Ipomoea nil. Next base: position 2,151,550 of record NW_017619627.1, on the reverse strand, counting down.
TCCTCCTACTCCACTTGCTCTTATCTCCAATAGCAATTCACTATATCTACCACTTCTTGGTTCCAAGATACAATGAATTTCCGTGATCTAGTGCTTTGATCACAAAGCCCGCACTAATCACGCCCAGTGACACCACACTGCTGCTTCGGGTTTCATGTCGCCGCGCTACTATCCCAGGATTTCACGACTCCGCGTTACTTTCCCCCCGTCTTCCACACTCCGGTAGAAACGTATCCCGTGATCTGGTGCTTTGATCACCAAGCCCACACCAATCACGCCCAGTGCCTCCGACACTGCTGCTTCGGATCTCACAGCTCCGTGTGACAATCCAGGATTTCACAGCTCCGTGCTACTTTCCTCCCTTCTCTTGTTTTGCTCCAAAACAAGTGTTGTCTTGCTTCCAACTTCTGAGACTCTGTAGATGATCTTCAATGATGCGCAAGTCTCTTTGATGAAGATAAACACTCTGGAATGATTTCTCTTGATAGCTCTGAGTGTTTTCTCTCTTTGAATATATCAAGTAAAGCACTTGATATTTTTGCTCTGCTTTGCTCTGTTTAAGAACTCTCAGAATATTTCTCTTTTGAAGCTCTCTGAGTTCTTTTTCTTTTCTCACTTCTCACTTGAAGATTTTTGATATGCTCTGTACCAAATGAGATTTTTGCTCTATGCTCTTTCAAGCTTAATTGCTCTATTCGATCCCTTTTATGGATTCGAATTTTCTGCTCTCTTGTTCGTGAGTTTTCTCAACTGCTCTATTGCTCTTCACACTTCTTCAAGTCTTCATATCTTCATCATTTTATAGCTGGTAATGAGAATCTGTCCGTTGGAAAGAGACGCTCTCATTTTTGAAATCTTGTATCTTTTTGTCAGAGATCTTATCTTATCTTCTGCAAAGATGTCAGAAAGGATAAGCTAGCCGTTGTTAGAGCTTCATCTCCATGTAAATGGGTTCCCAAACTTCATCTAATATTTCCTCTGGTTTTACGTTGAGTGGGAATATCTGGGTGTAGAACAGCTTCTCTGATTAGCTCTGAAGTGGTTCTTGTATCTTTGGGATTTAAAAATATTCATCAATTTAATCCCATACTAGTTAAAACTAGTATTTTTCCTTGTGAGAATATTTTCACTGTAAGTTCATCTTCATCTTCTTCATTCTCACGTCTGGGTGTTTTCAGATTTCAAACTGGCTTTGAACTTCCACCCAATTTGAATTTCTCCTTTGTAATTGACACCCAATTTCAATTGGCTTGTAATTGGCACCCAATTTGAATTTCTCCATTGTAATTGGCTCCCAATTGACTTTGACTTACAATTGGCTCCCAAACTGCTCCTGGTGCTTTCAATTGCTTCCCAATTTGAATTTGCTTCCCAATTTGAATTGTTGACTTTGACTTCGAAATTGGCTCCCAGATTTTTCCTGGTATTGAATATCGGTCCCCAACTTGAAATTGCATCCCATACTACAACCTCAATTGGCTCCCAATTTCAATTCTACCCATCTTGAATTGATTCCCATGTGAAACTTGCTCCCAATTTCCAATTTCTCTGAAACTGGCTCCCAATTTCAATTGCATTTCAATTGCTGGATTGATTCCCATGTGAAACTTGCTTCCAATTTCCAATTTCTCTGAAACTGGCTCCCAATTTCAATTGCTTTCAATTTCTCTGAAACTGGCTCCCAATTTCAATTGCTTTCAATTTCTCTGAAAGAGACTCCCAATTTCAATTTCTCTGAAACTGGCTCCTGACTTTGACTTCGAAATTGGCTCCCAGATTTCTCTTGGTATTGAATATCGGTCCCCAAATTGAAATTGCATCCCATACTACAACCTCAATTGGCTCCTAATTTCAATTCTACCCATCTTGAATTGATTCCCATGTGAAACTTGCTCCCAATTTCCAATTTCTCTGAAACTGGCTCCCAATTTCAATTGCTGAATTGATTCCCATGTGAAACTTGCTCCCAATTTCCAATTTCTCTGAAACTGGCTCCCAATTTCAATTGCATTTCAATTTCTCTAAAACTGGCTCCCAATTTCAATTGCTTTCAATTTCTCTGAAACTGGCTCCCAATTTCAATTGCTTTCAATTTCTCAATTTCTCTGAAAGAGGCAGAAATTGCTTTCAATTTCTCTGAAAGAGGCTCCCAATTTCAATTGCTATGAAATCGGCTCCCAAGTGCATCTCAATTGCCACCCAATTTCCACTTGTAATCGGCGCCCAAAGCTTAAACTAGTGCCCAACTTCATCAGATTAATTTAATTTGACTTCTCAAATTTTACCTTGTAAAATTATTGATGGTGAGTTTCAAACTTGAGCCATTTTACATAACATATCAAGCATCATCCATTTCGTCCGTACAACTTTTGATTAAATCTCCAATCACATTTGATGTACTCCTTTCTTTCCATAGATGCTTGATCTCCAAGTCAATTTCATGCATTCTTCCAATATTAATTTTCTTCACGAAAATTCTTCTGGGATATCTTCTTTGAGTAGCATTGACGTGATTTCATATCATTCATCTTCTTCTTCAATTTGTCATTTTCTCCAGACAAATTCTTGATTTTAGGCTTTATATCTTCTTCTTCTATTTTCATGCATCTTCCTCTGTTTTTCTCTTTTCCAACTTAAATAATTTCCCGATCATGGTCTAAGACTCTACTAGACCTATAAAACAAAATTGGGGGATCTACAAATACAAATTTGGCATATCAAAACCATTACACTTTATTCCTAACACAAACAACACACTATGTGGTGTCGTAGTCTGAAATGCACCCAAAATACACCAATGGTGGGTTAAAAATGCACCGATTAGACAAATTAAGCACAAAACAATGTTATTTGCCATATTGCAGTTACATATTCCAGAATACACCAACACTAAACGAATTATACACTAGATTCATGTTGATAATGCACAAACAACACACTATGTGGTGCCTTAGTCTGAAATGCACCAAACATACACCAATGTTAGGTTAAAAATGCACCGATTAGACAACTTAAACACACAACAATGTAATTTGTCATATTCCAGTTACATATTCCATAATACACCAATACGAATCGAAATATACACTAGATTCATGTTAGTAATACACAAACAAAACAATATGTGGTGCCCTAGTCTGAAATGCACCAAAAATACACCAATGTTAGGTTAAAAATGCACCGATTAGACAACTTAAACACACAACAATGTTATTTGCCATATTCCAGTTACATATTCCAGAATACACCAACACTAAACGAAATATACACTAGATTCATGTTGATAATGCACAAACAACACAATATGTGGTGCACTAGTCTGAAATGCACCAATAATTCATCATTTTTGCCCTATTATTGAAATCAGTTGTTCTGTTTACAGTTTGAATTCATATATTTGCGTGCTGGTTGTTTGCCTTTGTTATCCATTGGTGTATTTTGCGTTGTGTTAGAGGTTGACGTAGTGTTCGTCGTTCTCTCCATGGAAATGTGTTTTAGCCTGGAGTTGTGTACTTGTGTCTTCGATTTGGAGTTGTGTGCTTGTCCTCATCCGGCGTCTCGCGATGGTCGTCGGCGGCTGAAGTACCAGAGGTTTAGTACTTTGGGATTCTGAATGGGGAGTTGTTCTCTGGCAGATGACTATGCGTAATACGGAGAACGAAGAGTTTCTGACTTTTGAATTTGAAGGGTTGGACAAAATTGCCCCTGCACGTCGCGGCATTGGAGCTTGTGAGCGCGAATTGGAAAAGCATCTGGTGTGTTTATTCTCTTTAATCTGATGGATGAGAATGGACTGCACGACCGCACCTAATAATATGGCCGCATGTGATCTCCCATATATATATATATATATATAGACACACACACACACACACACACAATATATAGATGAAAGGTCATATGCGGTCATGTTGTTAGGTGTGGCGGTGCGGTGGGATTTCAGAATAAACCAACTGTGTTAACGAAACGCACCAACAGTGTAAGGAAAATATACCATAATGAAATGTAAACATACCCAAAAAATACACAACACACCCAAAAAAATACACCATATAACTCACCATCTCTAATGGTGTATTTCCGAACATCGTATGGTGCTTTTACTCACACCTAATGCTGTGTTTTTTGTGATGTGCACCTAATTTGTGTGTGTTTTTGTGGTGAATTTCCTAATATTGATAGTGTATATTTGCTTACCTATTGGTGACGCCGCACCGCCGCACCTGAACTTACATATATATATATATATATATATATATATATATATATATATATATATATATATATATATATATATAGGGTCAGGTTCCTGTGGGGGCAGGTCTTCCCGTGCGGTCAGTGCGGCATATACCATTAGGTATGCATAAATGCACCACACAGTGTTTGTAAGTACACCATTATGTGTGGTGTATTTTTTTGTTGTGTGGTGTATTTTTTGACATTTTGACCAGAATGAAATGTCAAAAAATACACCACACAACAAAAAAAAATACACCACACATAATGGTGTACTTACGAACACTGTGTGGTGCATTTATGCATACCTAATGGTGTATGCCGCACTGACCGCACGGGAAGACCTGACCTCACAGGAACCAATATATATATATATATATATATATATATATATATATATATATATATATATATATATATATATATATATATATATATATATATATATGAAGGTTCAAGTGTGGCGGTGTTGTTAGGAGCGGTGGTGCGGTCAATTGTAGGCCATTAGATTAGATAAATCCAATGAATCACATTCGTCAGGGCTTCTCCGATATTTTCGCGCACGTTCTCACTCTACGCGAACTGCAAGGCTAAAGTCGTCACTGGGCACCAGAAGATGGCAAATCATAGTGTTGTGTGTTTTATGTTCGTTATTGGTGCATTATTAACCTTACTCGGGTGTATTTGTGGATTCGTGTTGGTGTCTTCCCGTGCGGTCAGTGCGACCGCACTAATAATTATACAAATATACACCATCCATGTTAGAAAATGCACACCATAAAAACATGCACAAATTCGGTACGCATCACCAGGACACACCATTAGGTATGAATAAAGCACCACACAGTGTTCGGAAATACATCATTGGGGTGGTGAGTTATATGGTGTATTTTTTGGGTGTGTTGTGTGTTATTTTGGTATATTTGTGCATTTCTTTTTTGTGTTTTTCCTAACACTATTAGTGTCTTTTGTTAACACTGTTGGTGTATTTTGTTAACACTGTTGGTGTATTCTATTAAACGACCGATATAAATGACCACTATAATTACCATTATACCCCCACTTACCAAGACGAGCTTAAATCTTCAAATCTTCAGAAATTAGCCGATGTCGTAAAATTAAGCAAAATGGACGATGCTGATATGACCCCACCGCCGCACCTAAGGACCCTGCCGCATATGAGCCTTATTATATATATATATATATATATATATATATATATATATATATATATATATATATATATACACACACACACACACTACTGACCATTAGTTACGCATAACTGCACCACAAAGTGTTCAGAAATAAACCATTAGGTGTGGTGCATTGTTTTGGGTGTGTGGTGCGTTTTAGTGTGCATTTCATTGTGATGTATTTCTGAACACTGTGTGGTGCATTTATGCATATATGTGGTGTATTTTCTTTATATTGTTGGTGCATGTTGTTAACACTATTGGTGTATTCTGAAATTCCGCCGCACTGCCGCACCTAAAGCCCTAAACCCAACCTAAACTGTAAACCCTATATATATAGGGAAAAGTTCAAATGCGGCGAGGGCTTTAGGTGCGGCAGTGCGAAATTTCAAAATACACCAATAGTGTTAACAACATGCACCAACAGTGTAAGGGAAACACATCACAATGAAATGCAAAAAGTACCAAAAATACACAACAGACCCAAAAATACACCATATATCTCACCACCCCCAATGGTGTATTTCCGAACACTGTATGATGTTTTTAATCACACCTAATGGTGTATTTTTTGTGATGCGTACCTATTTTTTTGTGTTTGTGTGGTATATTTTCCTAACGTTGATGGTGTATATTTGTTGAACTATTGGTGATGCCACACCGCCGCACTCAGGTGCGAATAAGTGCTCAGGAGGGAAATACGAACGAATCAACGCGCGACACGTGTCCAGATTTAATAACTTTAAAAAAAAACGCAGTGGCATTTTCGCAAATAATTGAACATCGAAGTGCAAGTAAAATCACTTACAAGTGCACCTACTTTCACCTATAAGTGCATGTAATTTTGCCTTGTTAGCATTCACTTTCCGCAAACATTCATGCACCTGGGTGTGCTTATAACTATATGTGCAACGAACTATTTATAACTATAGGTGCAACTACTTATAACTATAGGTGCACCTACTTTCACCTATAAATGCATGTAATTTTGCCTTGTAAACATTCATTGATCTGAGCTCAGCGGGTAGTAATACCCCTGAAAATCACTCGCAAATATTCATACACCTAGGTGCAACTACTTATAACTATGTGTGCAACTACTTAGAACAATAGGTGCAACTACTTAGAACTATAGGTGCAACTAAGTATTGATGCTCAGTGTAAATTTTTACTCGCACCTATAATACATTTTACATGCACTTGTAATACATTTTACTTGCACTTCGATGTTCAATTATTTACAAAAATGCCACCGCGTTTTTAAAGAAAATCAGTGTTTCTCATCCATTAGATCTGGACACGTGGACGAACAAAATTCATTCCTATTTCGCGCTTGGGCGAAGCATTCGCACCTGAGTGCGATTATATATATATATATATATATATATATATATATATATATATATATATATAGAGTTAATTCCAACAATAGTCCCTTGAGTATGGTTATTTTCCACAATTGATCCCCGACATTTAATTTGGACAATTTAACCACTGGACTATCAGAATCTTTTCAATTGTGGTCCTTCCGTCAAATCCAAGTTAAGTGGACGTCAATTTAAAGGGTAAAAGCGTCATTTCCATCTTCCCTCCCTCTTCTGTCTTCTCTTCGTTGACAATGCAACAGAGCAGACCACGTGGACTGCGTGGTTGGGCGGTAATGACGGCAGATGGTGGTGGTCGTCGGTAATGGTTGCTGTCCGGCATAACGGCGCGGTGGTGGAACCCTCTCTCTCGCTCGTCGACGGCAAAGGTAGTTACAGTAGCGGACTCCCGACGGCAAAGCAGGATAAATCCAAAGAAAGATTCAGCAACACCATCATAGCACAAATTATATTTTAACAAAGCAAACCAAATTGGTGGATGTTAATGTGTGGAAAAGCAAAAAAAAAAAATAGTAGATGCAAAAATAATAACAATTAAACATCTCATTGTGACTGCAATCAAACTGATTCTATGAAATCAGAACAAAAAAGTGAAGCATTCCTAATCTGCAGCAAATATTTTTTTTCCAATTCCTTTTTTAACCAAAAGAAAAAAAAATCATTAATTTATATCAGGTAGTAGATGCTTAAGACTTGGGAAAAACTCATTTGACCAAACCAATTAGCAAACATAATAAAGCAAAGAATGCAGTAAATTCAATAAAGCAAAAATTGAAAGAAAAAGAACAGTTTAACAAAAAAGGAACAATGAAAGAGGAAACCCACTCATGCAAAGAAATCTCAAACCCCAGAGCACCATGAAAACGATAACGAAACAAAAAAAGAGCAGAAAAGATCAGACCTTTGGCTTGAGATCTTATTCAAAAACTTGTATTCCCTAGATTTAAATGGATTTGGGATTGGGGAATCGGGCCTGTAACTTGTTGTTCTGAAGAATCCAGACACGTGTTTTCCCAGGTACTCAAGAAAGAACAACAGGAACGCCGACATAGTGATCCCCAAAGTGAACTTCTTCGTCCCCAGAGCCAAAACAACCATTAAGAAAATATCTTTAGAAGAACCACTAACACCATATTGGGCATCATAGTATTGCAGATACCATCTTCCCCTTGAATAACTATGTCTTGCGATTCTCCTCTGTGACTTGGGGCATCGCTTTCATGCTCACCTGTAATAGGAACTGCAATTCTCAGAGGCAAGATCAGAAGAACGGGAGAAGTCAAAGATGTAGACGGCGGCGCCGATTAGGGAGGAGAGACAAAATCGGGATCATCGATTAAAGGCGGCGGGGCGAAGGAGACGATGGCTGCTTGAACCTATCACGATGATTAACGATGAGATCGACGATGGAAGTGGGAAAATCGGTCTCGACGACGAGCGGTGACGCGGTGTTTCTTTTGCGGTGAATTTGATCCTCCACCATCTGGGAAATCCGTGCGTATAATTGGGGAATGAAGATGAAATATAACGAAGGATGCTTTTACCCCTTGTTTTGACGTCTAATTAACCAAGATTTAACGGAAGGAGCGTAATTGGAAAGATTTTAATAGTTAGGTGGTTAAATTGTCCAAAGAGTAAATACCCAAAATGGTCCCTCGACTATAGCTAAATTTATAATTTGGTCCTCGACTTTCAATTTCAACCAATTAAGTCCTTAACTTTGTAATTTTAATACAATTTGGTCCTCTGTCTATTTGACCATTTGTTGACTGTGATTTTTGAGGATATATATGTAATTTCATGGTCCATCGTCGGTTTTTTAAGGTTCCAGTTGCATTTCCAGACCGCACTGTTACATTCGAATCCACTGCTGAAAGCGATCTACCAAATCCGGTCGCCTTTCTTCATCCTCCCTTTGGATTCAATGTAGTTGTGTTCGTACCAGAGCGAAGAAGACGACGTATTTCTGAACCGGTGCAACGTCATCCTGGAGGCCTCAACGTGCTCCGACGAGAGCTGAAGGTTCTTCTGGAGATCGTCGATCACGGTCAACAAACGGTTAAATAGACAGAGGACCAAATCGTGTCAAAATTGCAAAGTTAAGGACTTAATTGGTTGAAATTGAAAGTCGAGGACCAATTTGTGAATTTAGCTATAGTCGAGGGACCATTTTGGGTATTTACTCTTGTCCAAATTAAAAGTCGAGGACCAATTGTGAAAAATCACCATACTCAGGGGACCATTGCTGGAATTAACTCTCTCTCTCTCTCTCTCTATATATATATATATATATATATATATATATATATATATATATATATATATATATATAGGTTCTGGTGCGGTTGTGTGGTGAGAGGAGAGCCATTGATTTTGCTTAAATCAACGTCTAGGATTATCAAATTTTTTTAAAAAAAGCGGTGACAATTTGATTAATTTTGTATTTAGGCCAAATTTAAGTTGCGTGGTTTTTGTGCTTAAGGTACATGAGTTTTGTATTTAAGGTACGTGGGGTTTGTGCTTAAGGTGCGTGAGTTTTGTACATAAGGTGCGTGGGTTGTGTACTTAATGTGTGTAGTTGTTGAAACTTAAGGTGCGTGAGTTTTGTGCTTAAGGTGCGTGAGTTTTGTTCTTAAGGGTGTGGGTTTTGTGCTTAAAGTGCGTGAGTTTTGTGCTTAATGTGAGTAGTTGTTGTAACCAAACGTCGCCGTATCATTTGGGCGGGAGTTTTTCAACAAAAAGATTTAGCTTTATTATAGTTAGGATATATATATATATATATATATATATATATATATATATATATATATATATATATATCCTAACTATAATAAAGCTAAATCTTTTTGTTGAAAAACTCCCGCCCAAATGATACGGCGACGTTTGGTTACAACATGTATTACACTGTTTTGGTCAGAGATACTGCCTTTTTACTATACAACCTCGAGCCACTCAATGTATTACACTGTGTATACCAATTTCCAATGCACGGTCATCTATTGGATTGCCCAAGATTTTTGAATTAGTTTTTTGTTGTACAATTTATCATCTATAAATACTAGATGTTTCATTGAGAAACCCCACCCCACATTTACGAAGCACAAGATTTAGTTTAAGTAGCTCTTCTCACGAAACTTCCTCCATCAGAGAACTGGGAGAGACAAATCCTGCACAAAAAAATAAAATGTTAGAACCCTTTTTTTTAAACCACACTGTCTACATACAAGTAATATGAAGAAGATCACTACTTCAACCGTTATTGGAAGAAAAAGGAAACAACATTTTTACCATAAAGGTTGGTTCATCTTGCTATTATTTTTTGTATGTTTTAATTTTTTAATTCGTTAGTATGTCTTTATGAGGAACTCATAAATATTGTATAAAATGAGCTTTTTCAAGAAGCAATCTATGTAACAGAGTAATATCTACCAGTGAATAGGTTGTAGACTCTTCTTATCTTCCTGTGAAATGGTCTTCAAGAACCAAGTGGTATGTAACAGTTTTTATTTATTTATTTATTTATTTATTTATTTATTTATTTAGATTAAGTCCATTGTTCACATTTTGTATAACTTTTTAATTAACAGAGTAGTATGTTCCAGTTTTTTTTTTTTTTTTTTTTTTCTTTTTTTTTTCTTTTTTTTTCTATATTAAGTCAATAGTTCATATAACATGAACTATGGAATCAATATTTTAATTAAAAAGTTTTGGTAAGTGCTAAGAGCAAATACCTATTCTGAAGTGTGTATAAAAAAAATATTTTTTTTGAAAACCTGAATTTCTAGCCGAAACAGTAGCAATAAAAAAAAAAAAAATCTTAGTTTTAGAAATTGTTAGAAACTTAAATCAAAAGTTAGAAACATGTTATAGTCAGAAAAAATGGACTAGATCTAAAATACGAATTTGTTAGTTTTATAAATTGGTAGAAACTTAAATCAAAAGTGAGAAACATGTTGTAGCAGTCAGAAAAAGGGACTAGATCAGTAAGATCACTACCTAAAAAAACCAACTACCTCATGCATGATCCAGATCTAGGATTTAATCTCCATCTATCGCCATTTTTAAACTCTTCAGACTAAAAAAAAAAATACACTACTATACAGATCTAGGATTTCAAGTTCATCTATCGCCATGTTTTCCAACTTGATCTAGAAATATACTACTTTAAAAAATGTAAACACAGATACAGATATATAAAAAGAATAGAAAGTTGGTACTTATCTAGAACGAGAGTGATTGTTTCACATTAGCCTTCAGAATCAAGATTTGAAAATAAGTCTCACCAACAGCTTATACTTGACTTTATATGCATTATAACGAAGAAATGCAGACACATATGTTTCAAAGCTTGCTAAGAATAAATGAGATGAGACTGCCTTCATCGTGAATAGAAATACAAAGCTGTGATAGTGAAGAAAACCTTGAACTAAGATCGGAGAATGAAAGAGGTAGGTGTGAGTGGAGTGGCCGAGTGGGGCAACACAATGTGGTAGGCATGTATATAGTCTGATTGGGTCGGGTTATGCAAAGGAAACGGGCTGCTGAACTGGGATGGAATTTGGCCTATTTTATAATATCTGTATCAAGTTATTATTTGATACATATGTGTTGTGTATACATAATGGGCTGGAATTGAGCTCATTATCTATAGATCACATATATACCTGCATATACATATTTTAGCGAAATTAATATTTAATTAAATATATTGTGTATATACTTCATATGGTTTC